>NC_064852.1:124539451-124889451 GCF_024139225.1 Suncus etruscus
TTTAGCGCCACCGCCCGGGCCCCGAATTTCACAGTTTTAAGGCCATTCTTTTAAGAAATTCCAAAAAGATCATTAAATACTTCTTAAATTTGTATTGAACCAGAAAAGATCTCAAAGAGGGGCTGGAGTGATAGCACAGTGGCAGGGCATTTGCCTTGCATGTGGCAGACCCAGATGGACCTGGGTTCAATCCCCAGCATCCCATATGATCACCTGAGCCTGCCAGGAGTGATTTCTGAGCACAGAGCCAGGAGTAACTCCTGAGCACCACTGTGTGTGTCCTAATCCCCTCCCCACCCCAAGATCTCAAAGAACTAAACATTCCTGACATATAAGAAAAACATTGCTTTTTCCTGCTGAGCCAGCATAGAGACACCAATGACCATAATCCCTCCAGGACCCACACCTGAAAAGCACAGCCATGGAGCGCTTATCTTTTAACCCCTGAATTTCATTTTTCCACATTGTAAGAAGCAATCTACAGCCTTACGAATGGAGAAATTTTGCAGAACACCCCATGTTTAAAGAAATCAAGATGTCTGCTCTGATAATCTAAAAAGTAGGAAATAGCTAGGTATCCTCTTAAATAAGAAGTTTAGATTAAAATTATGGAAGATGTTCAGGGAGCTCTAAAAAAGCATTGATAGACTTGACTGGACAACAGTTAAGCATCAAGAGAATTTGAGGACTGAAATTAAAAATTTTCACACTGAAATAACAGGTCTGAAAAACTGAGCTTATGCAACTCTTGCCAGCATGGGTTTTGGGGAGACTCCATGCCGGAGGCTTTCTCCCTAGCCTATGGAGTGCTGGGAGGCTTGGCAGGCCCCACAGCTGTCCCCCTCTTTATCCCCTGACTCCAGGCCTTCCCTGGGTGCAATCTCAGATGGCCAGAAGTAGGTTCAGGTGGATTCTTAGGGGTCCTTAGACTTCCCCCTCCCTTCATATTCCAGGGGGGGATGTGCATGGGGAGGAAGGTGGCCAGATATCTGGATTCCAGTTTTCTCTTTGATTCTGGAGGCCAGCTCTAGCCAGGTATGGGGTTTGGGGAAGCCTTATTCTGGAGGCTCTCTCCCTAGCCTGGGGACTGCTGGGAGGCTTGGCAAGCACCCAGCCATCCTTGTCTTTTTCCCCTGACTCCAGGCCTTACCTGGGTGCCAGCTCAGATGGCCAGAAGTGGGTTCAGGTGGACTCTTTGGGATCCTCAGGCTTCCCCCCTCCCTCCGTACTCCAGGGGGGAGGTGCATGGGGAGGAGGGCGGGCAGATATCTGGCTTTCGGTTTCCCCTTTGATTCTGGAAGACAGCTCTTCCCAGGTATGGGGTTTATGGAATTCCCATGCCAAAGGTCTTTTCCCTAGCCTGTGGAATGCTGGGATGCTTGTCAGGCCCCCATTTGTCCCTCTCTTTTTTCCCTGGACTCCAGGCCTTTTCTAGGTGCCGGTCCAGGTGGGCTCTATAGGGGTCATCAGGCTTTCCCCCTACCTCTCCCTACAGTAATGGGAATGTGCTTTGGGAGGAGGACGGGTCATTGTAGCACTGGTTTATGTTGGGACAGTCACTGGAAATTTTTTTCTACTTGGTCTTCTATTGACAGTATTGTATACATATAGTTTATTATGCATAATATCCAACTTTTGTGACCTTAATACTGCCCTAAAAAGCTCATATCTAATCTTTTACTGCCTCAGTCTCAACCCTTATTTCCTCCCATCTTCCCATGTAGGTACAGCTCATGACATGAAGCTCAACACATAGAGTGATGAGTGCAATTAGAGAAATAATTACACTGAAAACTATCATAACAATGTGAATGAATGAAGAAAATAGAAAGCCTGTCTTCAGTACAGGTGTGGGTGGGGTGGGGAGGAGGGATATCTGGGAAATTGGTGGTGGAAATTTTGCACTGGCGAAGGGGGGTGATCTTTATATAATGGTTATCATACAACTACAGTCATATTTGTAATCACAATGTTTAAATAAAGATAATTAAAAAAAGAAAAATAATCATGCTCTACAATTTTTAAACTGTACCAGAAAGTTACTATAAGTAAAATGATATTTTTGGGAGTTTAAATAAACATAAAGGCCACTGGAATAGAGCTGAAATTCCAAAAATAGATGTTAAAATATGGCCAGGCAATCAATGACAAATAGCCAACATTGTAGTTTGGAGAAAATGTCTCTTTAACAAATTCTGTTTAAAAATTAAATTGCCATGTAGAAAATATAGCTTCTCAGAACAAGACTATTTTAGAACAACACTACCATTGTTCTTAAAACAATGATAGAATTTGCACACTGTCTCACACTATATATAAATATAATGAAAATGGACAGAAGACATGGATTAGATGAAAATTCACAAACTACACCAAAGGAAACAAAAGGAAATATTCTAAAATACTGATTTTCTCGATGTATTCTGGGATTCAACTTCATTGCAAAAGGAAAGAACAAATAAAGGAGATTCATTAATTAAATAAAGCTGCACAGTTTAAAAAACTGTCATTGAAAACATATCCTACTAACTGAAGGTAATACTCCTGCACTAGACATTTGCCAAAAAATAATATCCATAACATAGGAAGAACTCACATAGTTCAGCAACAAAACCCATCAAAATGTGAGAACTAAATTGATGTATCACCAAGGAAGATATTTAGATGTCCTGTGAAAATGACACATGGAGGATTCAACACAAATAAAATAACAGAAAAATATTCTCAAGATTAATTCATTTTGTTGCAAATGGTAAGATTTCCTTTTTTAAAATGTTATTGTAACACTGTGTTTACCAAGTTATTCATAAAACATAGTAATTTCAGGCCTTTTAAATGTTCAAACACAGGGGCTGGAGAGATAGCACAGCAGTAGGGCAATTGCCTTGTAAGCAGTGGACCAGGACCAAGGGTGGTTCGAATCCCTGCATCCCATATAGTCCCTTATCTTGCCAGGAGTATCTCCTGAGCGCCTCCGGGTATGGACCAAAACAAACAAACAAAATGTTCAAACACACATCCTACTACCAGTATGACCTCTTCACCAATGCCCTCAATTTCCCAATCACCACCAGCTTGCTTGTAGTTACAAGCAGATTCACTTCATATTGTTTGTTATAACAATAGGCAAACATAATTATCAAAACTTATGTCAACAAGGATCAATTTGAAATAATTGTTATATCTTTCCATTTAATTATTAAAGTCAGTGTCTAAAGATTTAGTAGACTGTGGTTGGTGCTCGTTGAGCCTTTTGTTACTGTTTAATAGATACAACTATTTTAATTTTGGTAGATACAACTTTTCTGTGATACTGCTCAGGTGACACTACTATCAAATTCTGAAGTGTTGCACATCCATAAACAACTTCCAGGACAGGGTCTACCAGTCTGATGTGTGTGACTTGGCAGTTTGATAAGGCGAAGTTGTAGATTTTGGGCCATTTCTTTCAGAGGGTGTAGAAGTGGGATTAGGCTGTTTCATTTCATGCATAAAGGGAAAAATGTTACAGAGATATCAACCTGAATCAGACTACCTTAAAAAAGTAGAAGCTTACCTCTGGAGTTTCTTTTTTTTTTTTTTTACCACACCAGGTGACTTTCAAGGGTTTACTCCTGGATATGCACTCAGAAATCACTCCGGCTTGAGGGACCATATAGGATCAAATTGAGGTATGTTCTGTATGCAATGCAGATGCCCTGCTGTTTGTGCCACCACCCCAGCCCCTGGACCATTTTTTCTATCAGGAAGATGGTGGGATTTTAGGTTGTCAGGGTGAGTTTGGAGAGGTGGACCCATTTCTATTCTGAAAATAATATCATAGTTTTCATTTTGTAGTCTGGTCTGACTCTAGAACATTCAGTTTCTCATATTATTTGAGTTAGGTTGTGGAGTAGGCTGTTTCTCTTTATGGGGGTAGGTTATGTCCATATTTCTTTTATTTTTAATTTTAATTTAATTTAATTTTTTTTTTTGGATTTTTGGTCACACCCGGCAGTGCTCAGTGGCTACTCCTGGCTCTTCACTCAGAAATCGCCCCCGGCAGGCTCGGGGGACCATATGGGATGCCGGGATTCGAACCACCATCCTTCTGCCTGCAAGGTAAATGCCTTACCACTGTGCTATCTCTCCGGCCCCCATATTTCTTTTTTTATATTGGTAAACAAAATCCTCTGTGGGACCTGAGACATAGATCAATGGGCAAATGCTTTTTCATTTGTGAGTGTTGGGTTTGAGATCTGTTATTACATGATTCTCCAGAGCATCATCAATAATGACTTCTCCAAGCATAGACTTAAGAGTAACCCTAGAGCACAACTGGGTGTAAACACAAATTAAAAATAATGCTTTTGTTTATATATAAAAATTAATTTTAGAAATGTATCTAAGGACATGGGTCAATTGGGAAAATAATAATTATTTTTATTTATAATATGTATTATACTTATTTATTTATAAAATATTAATGATGTATACCAATACCTTTCAGATTTTTTCCATATGTAGACCAAAAAAGCCATGATATAATTCTAGTCTAAATCTAAATTTATGACAATCAGCCATTGGGATGGTATATTCTCTAATTTCACTATAGGGAAGATTAATATTCTTCCTCAGGCAGTTAAAATTAATTATTTTGTAAATTTTCTCAGTGGATTGGATGATAACCTTTCATAGTTACAAGGAAATCTTTACTTAATTCAATTTAAATGTTGATTTCTTTAACAAAATAATCCTTGGGAGACACATCATAATATAATATCTGTCCAGACATCAGAAAGCCTACATAAAATTATCGTAACATTCATCTTTTTTATATTTGATTTAATAATATTAACAATACCATGGTAAAATTAACACCATAATTGTCAATATTCTATGAATGTATTCTTGCTTTCTATACTTACTATATATTTTGATAAAAAATTATAAAATTGTTTATTTCTTTATTGCTGTTTAGTATTCATTCACATCAACTTGAAGAATCAGTTTAAGGTACAGAGATCATGAACTTGCTCAACTTTTTGTCTGTTTGGAAAAAAAGATTTTTATCCTTATTTTTATAAGGTATTTTTCCATATATAAACTTTTGATTGTAAGTTTTAATTTTATTTCAGTACTTTGAGTGTAACATACTCCTCTCTGGTTATAAGGTTTCTATGAGAAAGATGAGAGTTTAATTGGGGGATGGAAGACTCTTTTAAGTAACATGTTTATTTTCTGTTGCTGTTTTTAATATTTACTCATGGTCTTTACATTTTGACACTTTAAAAATCAAAGACATGCAACTCACCACATAGAGTGATGAGTGCAGTTAGAGAAGTAACTACACTGAGAACTATCATAACAATGTGAATGAATGAGGGAAGTAGAAAGCCTGTCTCGAGTACAGATGTGGGTGGGGTGGGGAGGACGAATATCTGGGAAATTGGTGGTGGGAGTCTTACAGTGGTGAAGGGGGGTGTTCTTTACATGACTGTAATCATACAACTACAATCATATTTGTAATCACGGTGTTTAAATAAAGGTAATTTAACAATAAAATAATAATTGAAAAAATTATATTCAAGGGCTGGAAAGAGAGTATATCAGGTGTGACACTTGTCTTGCATGTGACCAACCCAAGTTTGATCCCTAACATTCCCATGATGGTCTCGTAATGGTCCCGTTAATACTGCCAGGAGTGAATCCCAGTGCAGAGTCAGGACTAGCCTTCCTCCTTCAAATCCCCATCTTATAATTTAGGTAATAGTATTATATAATTTTTAAAATATTTTAATATTAATACTATTTTAACATTTAATATTAATATTTTAATTTAAAATATTGTTGATTATAATTGCTGTACATTACTGCAAACATCCAACACTGACATGCCCATAATTCTCAAACCCATCTCTATGTTATTTCTTGCCCAATTTTCTACCTATATCCCAATGTTATATATGGTACAATGTACCTTTTTTTCCATCCTTCTCCCCACAATGTATTGTGGCATTTACAGTTTTAGTGCATACTATTTCGTCCTTAACAGCATCCACTATGTATGAGACCTTCAACTTCTGTTCTGATGTTACATCCCAACAACTTATTTATCATTCTTATTGGGTGCCTTCAAATTGGGCACTCTTAGGTCTGTATTACAGTATTTGAGATTTATTATATATTCATATTATTCACCCTTATGAATAAAATCATCCTGTATTTATCTTTCTTTCTCTTTTATTTTGCTCAGTATAGTAAAATTTCAGTTTTATCCAAGTTGCTGTGAATTGCATGGCTTTAAATTTTCTAATGGCTTTATAGTTTGTATGACACTTTGGTTTTGATTATAATAGTCATTTGGTGTAGATTTCTTTGAGTTTACAGAATTTGGAAATTCTAGGGTCTCTCAAATCTTGGATATCTTTTCCTTCAGATTTATGAGTGTTAAACCATTTTTTATTTGAGTAAGTTTTCTGCTGTATCTTTTATTCACCTCTGAGGCTTAATAATGTAAATATTAGTCTTTTAATGAGAGCAAATTAATACTTTCCATTTGTATTTTAATCTTTTATTGGCTTCAATGAATAATTTTAAAATGTCTTTCTTTGAGTTTTTTGATACCTCTTTTGAGCAATCTTTTATTAAATACCCTTAGTCAGGTTTTTAATACAAGTATTATACAAGTTTTCTTGTTTATATTACTTATTGTTCATATGTTTCATATTTCTTGTGTTTTTAAAAGATATTTAATCTTATTTAAATATTTGTTTTAATTGTTCATCATTTTCATAAACTTATTTGTATTCATTTGCATTTATTTTTGGTACCAAGTTTTTGTTTTCTGGGTGCCACATCTGCAGTATCCATGGTTTACTCTTGTATATAGATCTATGTTCAGGATCATTCCAGGAAGGGATTGAGGGAATCATATTTGACCTCAGGGATTTAACTCAGGTCAGTCACAAGCATGTCAAGTCACAAGCATTACACCCGCACTTTACTATTCCTCTGGCTTCATAGAGGCCATGGTTTATAATACTGTTAATGATGCACTTTTATCATTACAAAATCCAGCCCTACTCTCTCCCCCAGAGTATTTACTTCCATCCACCATTTTCCCAATGTTTTTCATAGCCTAAATATCCCCATCTTCTTAAAATTTTACTAAAGACAAATCTGTTTCTGTTGCCTTTGGGCATTTACTATACCCCATTTTGTTTCTTTATAACTGACATGTGAAAGAAATCAAATGATGGTTTTATTTTGAATTCTTTGTTAGATAATTAAAAATATTTTTTCACCCTAGATATGGTTCCTGAAGATATATTATGCTTCTTTGGGCTGTCTACTGTTTTTTTTTTTTTTATGGTCCTTTGCCTTTTATGTTATGTCTGCAGTATTTGACATATAAGCAAATTCTCCAACATTTTTTGTTCTTTAAAAGTTATTTTATTTGAGTTACTCTGTTCTACAGCAGAGTTTCTTAATTAAACAATTCCAGCACCACATCCAAAGTATATTATAGTATCTAATGTCCTCTCCCCATTTTATTCACACCCTGTAGTGAGATCTTAACTGAAAGCCAGTGTTGAGGGACACACTTTCATCTAGACATTTTGCTTATCTAGATAATCTTCTCAAGCCAAGCCAGGAGTAAGAGTTTTCCTAATTAGAGGCAAGGACTATGACTAGTCATAATATAGTCTCTCACAATTTTTACTTTTTCTAATAATTTAGTTATATACAGGGTAGCTTTCTGGACCTTATTGCTAAGGTCCTTGTCACTGTTCCCAAATTAGTATAAACCCTTACTATGCTTTTTTTTATTATATAATGTTCTGAGAATTACATACTCTTCTTACTTCTACACACGGGATTATATTCTTTCTTTCTTTTTTTTATTTAAACACCTTGATTATATACATGATTGTGTTTGGGTTTCAGTCATGTAAAGAACACCACCCATCACCAGTGCAACATTCCCATCACCAATGTCCCAAGACTCCCTCCTCCCCACCCAACCCCCGCCTGTACTCTAAACAGGCTCTCCATTTCCCTCATACATTCTCATTATTAGGACAGTTCAAAATGTAGCTATTTCTCTAACTAAACTCATCACTCTTTGTGGTGAGCTTCCTGAGGTGAGCTGGAACTTCCAGCTCTTTTCTCTTTTGTGTCTGAAAATTATTATTGCAAGAATGTCTTTCATTTTTCTTAAAAGCCATAGATGAGTGAGACCATTCTGCGTTTTTTTCTCTCTCTCTCTGACTTATTTCACTCAGCATAATAGATTCCGTGTTATTTTGATTTTTTTTCAAAGTAGTATTCAGAAGTACAAGTTAGTCAACTTCATTATAGAATGCCAATCTCACTTAGCTTATTGCACTGTTTGAATTGTTTATACCAATGCTATTAAAAGTTCTACTTTATCCGGGTCTTAGCATCTAAATATATCCTATTTGTATGCAGCACCTTTTACATGACTACTGGTCTAATAAACAAGGAATTTAAAATATTAATTCTTTGTCAAATATCACATATTTTTATTTGAATCACTATAATTAGCAATACTGTCAATGATAGAACATTCCAGCACCACACTTTCCACCAGTGTTTGCATTGTTCCACCATTGTCTAAGGGTAATCTTTCATTTTCTCACTATGAGACCAGTTCTATAAGCCAATTCTCATGTTCTGCTATATTTTCAATGAAAATCAATTTTTATACTGTTTCTCTCTCCCCATCTCTTTCATGTGGCCTACACTTAATTTATATTACTTCTTTAAGTGTGGATATACATATTTTTGAAGCTACCTTCATAGAAGACCTAAAGCAAGAAGTTTCTTATTAATATTTAGTTTTTAAATAATTTTTATTGTGATCAAAGTAAATTACATGTCTTTTTCAGTAATATTTAAGGTACATAGTGACAAAGAATTAGGGTCATTTTCACCACCAGTATTGTCTTCTCTCTACCCCTGTTCCCAGCAGCAACCCATACCTCTACACTTTGCCCCTTTTACTGCTATGTGAGAGGTCTCCTTTGTATTTAGTTTGCTGTATATTGGGTACCAATTCTGGTGTTGTTGACTTTGAGTTTGGTGCTTAAGCCTGATCATTTTTTTATTCTGCAATGACATTATGGTAGGAGTGATATAACAGTTTTATATTAGTCTCATTCATAACTTTCCATCTGAAATCTGCTTTACTTTTATAATATGTCATTTTATTCCTGCTAATTTAATTAAACTAACATTTACTCTTTTATCAATGGCTTATATATACTTGTTCATTGTATACAGGTTTCTAATAATTTTAATACAAATTTTATCATAAATTTTTTTACACACCAATGCAAAATGGACATGACTTTTTCTGAGATATTACAATAATATTCTCTAATATCTTTCATTCATAATAATACTTTTCCTTAATTTGTTTCAAATAAAACTACTTTTTAAGAGACTAATAATCCTAATTTTATGTCATCATTATATTTTAAAATTCATCTTGGCTAGTATAAGTGGAAGAATTGGCAAAGATTCCATAATATTTTATAGTTTTTCATTAAAATTTTAGAGGCCACTTCTTTGTATTTCTTCCTTTTTTCTGTCATATTAAATTTATTATATGAATATTTTCACTTAGCTTAAGGAATCCAAGTATTTGTAAACACTTCAATCACATATTTTTCTATGAGTAAAAGCATACAATTAAAAGTTGACTTAGTTTTACCATCTAACAAATCCAAAACTGCAGATAGTCTCATCAGTTAAAGTATCAAATCCTCATCCTGCCTTTTTTCTCTGGTTTTTGGGTTACATTGTGGGGTGTTAAGGGCTTATTATGGTCCTGTGCTCAGATAACTTTTGGTGGGGTTCTAGGGTACCATATGTGGTACCAGGGATTAAACTTGAGTCAGTTGTATGCAAGGCAAAAATTCTATCTGAACTCTCACTTTGGTCTTAAATTTTCCTTTTTTTTATATGTGTTTAACTGTCATCTTTATTGTTTTACAGATAGAGTAAGTGATCTTCCTAACTACACTTTTTATAAAAGTTGCAACCATTTTATGCAAGACAAGATGCATAATAGTCTGTATTTAGTAAGGCATTTGCCTTTCATGCAGAAGGTCAGTGGTTCAAATCCTGGCATCCCATATGGTCCCATGAACCTGCCAGGAGCGATTTCTGTGCATAGAGCCAGGAGTAATCCTTGAGCACTGCCTGGTGTGACCCAAAAACCAAAAAAATAAATTAATAATATTAAACATAATTTTCTATTCAACTATATCCAACATAAGGGAAATAACTCTTGCATCTATACCCATTCACATATTTTTTCCTTTTCCTTGTTTTAAAATTTAATTTTATTAAAACCATTGTGGTGTTCAAAGTCCTTCATAGTTGAGTTTCATATACACAATGAATTAGGGAGAAATCCTATAACCAGTGTCCACTTCCCTTTACCAATGTTCCCAAAGCCATTTCACTTATTTGTTATACAATTATTTTAACTTTAATCACCATGAGATACAGTTACAAAGTTGTTCATGATTAAGTTTCAGTCATACAGCGCCCAAGACCCATCCCTTAACCAGTGTACATTTCCAGCTCTGATGTCTCAATTTCCCTTTTGTCCTCTTCTCTACCTTTCTACTTCTCTGTTTCTATGGCAGAAATTTTTCTTCTCTCTCTTCCTTTTTTTCTTTTAGATATAGTGGTTTGCAATATTGTTACTGAAGGGATATCAGACATGTTACTTCTTTATCTCCTTTTAGCACCCAGTTCTTGTCCAGGGTATCATTTCCGACTATCATTGTAATACTGGTCACTTCTGTGTTCTAAATGCACTCCCACACTACTTGAGGCAAGCATACTAACATGGAGTGGCCTTCCTGGTCTTCACCCTTTTGTCTTTGGATATTATTATCATACGATCTTATTTTTTGTTTCACAAATGAGTGCAATCATTCTATGTATATGTATCTTCCTCTAAACATTTCACTCAGCATTATATTCTCCATTCCATTCATGTATAAGAAAATTACATAACTTTATTTTTCTAATAGCTGCATAGTATTCCATTGTGTGGACTTACCATAGTTTTTTTAATTTACTGATCTCTTCTCAGGCACCTGGGTTGTTTCCACATTCTGACTATTGTGAATAGTGCCACAATAAACAGAAGAGTAAAAATGACTTTTTGTACATGTTATTTTATTTAGTTTTTAATGAACTAATTAGTAGTTATTTTTGAACCATACCTGATGATGCTAGGTGAAAATTACTATTTCTGTTGTTCGGTGTTTTTCTTAGTAGTCTCAAGGAACCATATTAATTCAAGGGACATAATTAAGGCTTTCTATATTCAAAGGTTAACTTTGTTTCTAATCACATAACTGAGCTATCTGCTAAAATCATGATTTAGAAGAGATTATCAAAATATTTATCTCACTTCACAGATGCATTACTGTTATTTTTTATCATTTTTGTCAGTAATTTGTCCTTGGCTCTCTCTATATATTTCACATATACATAGCATAGTATATACAGGCTATACATTTAAATATAGTCAATCTTAAACCATTGTCATGTATACAAGCCATATTTTAATCAAAACAAATATCTACTTGATTTCCTTTGGTGTGCTTTCTATTACTAACATAATATTGTAGACTTGCTACTTTCATTTTTCAAAAGAGACAAAGTAAAAACATTCATAGCTTATTTTCCTTGTGCCTAAAATGTTTTAAGTTTTTAAATTATGGTGTTAATTCTTTTGTTTCATTACTTACCATATAAATATTTTGCTGATTTTTTTTCCATCACTGATAGCAGAATTTGAATTTGCATGACCTTCAACCAAAAATGATCCTTAGGTCACACTTAGTCATCAAAGGTTCAATTCTCCCACTTAACATCAAACTTTTCCTCCTCGGTCTTAGATATTTAAATTATAACATCAAGGGATTTTTCAATACTTAATCTAATGAGATAATTGCATCAACCACATAGGTCAAAGACAAAGAATTCTACATAGTGCATTCATATATGTTTCTGATAAGGGCAAAAAAATCTATATTTTATAATAGCCAAAAGAAAGATTACCCTTCTGATAACTTTGATATTATCTTTTGTTCCTTTTGAAACTGACTTTAGCTAATTATGAGAATGCTACTTGCTAGAGGTAAAGTACTTTACATTTACATTCCTGTAGAGTTTAGTCATAATTAAAAATCAGCCATTCTTGAACATGATGCTGGTTTGAATTAAGACTCTAGAGAACTGATGTTGAAAATATTACATTAAATAAAAGTGAAATATTTGTAAATATATCTCTTCTTAGATGGGAGTGCAAAAACTAGTAACAGTAAAAAAACATTTTTTGGTAGCAGTTCCCTTGAGAATAACAAGGTAAGAGTGTTAAGGTGTTTTTATTTCACTAGATCTCAGTATTTTTGTTTATATAAATCTGAAAAATGTACCGATAGGCTTTGGAAGTACGTGTCTTGGGAGTGGTAGGGAAGTGAATGGTAGGAGTTCAGAATTGCTTCCAGTCAATCTGTACTTTCAGAAGTGCTCCTATACCTACTCTATATATCCTATTTGCCTGTCTAGTGTTGTTTCTCTGGTAGAAATGGCGAGGATTGTGCTAGGTAGGGCCTATACTTGTATACAGTACATCAATCTGATGTCCTGAGTTTTATTTTCTTCTGACACAGAAAGTCTGAATTCTAAGCACAGAGTCTGTGCTACAGTTTGAAATTTCTTTTTCTTTCTGTAGAACGAACCAATAATCTACATCCATCATTTTAATAGGAATACCAATTTTCCACTTTAATTTTGTGATATGGAAGCATTACTCTGAAGACTTGAAAAGGCAGAACCAGAATATGATTCCCCATTGTATTTCTCTGCTTAATTAATACATGAGATTTCAGAAAAGTCAGTCAACAGCTTTCTTCTTATATCAATGTCAAGCAATTTATCCTTTGAGGGTTTCTTCCTTACCATCAAAGGCAGTGGTTAAGTGGGTCCCAGAGGGCATCACAGCTGGGGGCTAAGTATTTTTTTCAACTAGCATGAGTGAAGAGTCAGTGAAGTAAACAAAAGAGGAAATTGGAAAAAGTATTTTTGTAATATTTTGGAAAACTTAAAATAAAATACCAACCACTGCTTTTATAAAGGTAGGTGCTGAATAAAACCAAAAATCACCAGTGTTTCCTCATGAGATCCTTGGAGTGACTTGCTCATTCAGAAAACATTTAACATCTTTTGGCTGTTAAAGGAGTTGAAAATTGTGCACACTCAAAAAAAGAATAAGCCTTCAGTGATTTTTCTTTTAGTATATATGTGGTAATGAGAATAATAGTAAGTTAGACCACACATACCTCTAATGAATTGACAAGAGAAGATATGGCAGCAGGATTCATAGTAATGTACATTTCAAAAAATAACCACATATTCTGAAATATTTAATATTTATTTAATTAATGAACCATGACTTAATAAGTTTTTGATAGTTGGGGTTTTGGGCATATACTATTGATACTAGTCCTACCACCTGTGTCAACTTCCTCCACATTTTTTCTCATGATCCCTCCACCCCCACCACCTGCCACCTTAATAATCACATTTCAAAATTCTGAGGTTGTAGTTTTATCTTCTGTTTTCAAGATTGATGGTGCTATGAGTATTTACAGCTATACCACTCTCTCATATACATTTTTTATCATCTATTAAAATAACCTGCTTTAATGAAAAAAAAAACACACCAGATTCCATACTAGACTTTTTTAAATGAGCTTTTTCTTTTTTTATTATATTAATATTTTTTATTTTGACCAAAGTGGATTACAAATTATTCACAGTAGTATTTTAGGGACATAGTGACATTGAAACAGGAACATTCCCACCACCAATGTTGTCCTCCCTCCAGCCTGCATCCCACATCTCGCCCCTCCTTTGCCCCCAGGTGTTCAGGAATGTTTGATCCTCTTCTTTGAAGAATGTCATGGATTTCTTTAAAGGGATCACATTAAATCTGTACAATGCTTTGGGGAGTATAGCTATTTTAATGGTGTTAATCCTGCCAATCCATGAACAGGGTATGTGTTTCCATTTTCGTGTGTCCTCTCTTATTTCTTAAATCAGGGTTTTTTTGGTTTTTTTTTTGTTTTTTTTTGGATTCAAGTCCATCTATTCAGGATATTTATTCATATTGAAGCAGAAAATTATCCATAGCCGGCACTTATGGTATGTTTAGCATTACATAGCTTATATCCACAGGGTTAAACATTGTGAATTTACACTGGCACGAAACCGCCACATATTCATTCTGAACATTTCAGTATTTTCCACAAGTTCTTTGTTCTATAATTATTAGTTTTACTACCCTAAACAGAAACCATAGAAATCACTCTTCCTGTTAACCATATCTTCGCCAGTACTCTATTAAGATTGTCTATGAATCAACAGAGTCATCTCTTGAAACTTAAGTAAACGTTGCTACAAGAGGACCTAAAAGACCAAAATATTCTGTGGTAAATTCACTGATTAGTGGCTGAATTATGTGAATACTTTCAGCCTGGAACAGGAAGTGTATGATTCAGTGTTTTTTGTTTGTTCGTTTTTTTGGTTCTGGGCCACACTCATCAGTGCTCAGGGGTTCCTCCTGGCTCTGTACTCAGAAATTGCTCCTGGTAGATTTGGCAGGCATATGGAATGCCGGGAATTAAACCCCGGACTGTCCTGGTTAGGCTGTGTGCAAGGCAAAAGCCCTACCGCTGTGCTATCACTTTGGCCCCAGATTCAGTGATTTTTCTCTTTCTTTCTCTCTTTCTCTTTCTTTCTTTCTTTCTTTCTTTCTTTCTTTCTTTCTTTCTTTCTTTCTTTCTTTCTTTCTTTCTTTCTTTCTTTCTTTCTTTCTTTCTTTCTTTCTTTCTTTCTTTCTTTCTTTCTTTCTTTCTTTCTTTCTTTCTTTCTTTCTTTCTTTCTTTCTTTCTTTCTTTCTTTCTTTCTTTCTTTCTTTCTTTCTTTCTTTCTTTCTTTCTTTCTTTCTTTCTCTTCCTTCCTTCCTTCCTTCCTTCTTTCCTTCTTTCCTTCTTTCTTTCTTTCTTTCTTTCTTTCTTTCTTTCTTTCTTTCTTTATTCTTTCTTTCTTTCTTTCTCTTTCTTTCTTTCTTTCTTTCTTTCTTTCTTTCTTTCTTTCTTTCTTTCTTTCTTTCTTTCTTTCTTTCTTTCTTTCTTTCTTTCTTTCTTTCTTTCTTTCTTCTTTCTTTCTTTCTTTCTTTCTTTCTTTCTTTCTTTCTTTCTTCTTTCTTTTTATGGGAGGAATTACTTTCCCCAACTTTAAACTGTACTACAAAGCAATAGCTATAAAAACAGCATGGTATTGGAATAAGGACAGGTCCTCAGATCAGTGGAATAGGCTTGAATGCTCAGAAAATGTTCCCCAGACATACAATCACCTAAATTTTGATAAAGGAGCAGGAAATCCTAAATGGAGCAGGGAAAGCCTCTTCAACAAGTGGTGTTGGCACAATTGGATAGCCACTTGCAAAAAATTGAACTTAGACCCCCAGCTAACATCATGTACGAAGGTAAAATCCAAATGGATTAAAGACCTCGATATCAGCCCCAAAACCATAAGATATATAGAACAGCACATAGGCAAAACACTCCAGGACATTACAGGCATCTTCAAGGAGGAAACTGCACTCTCCAAGCAAGTGAAAGCAGAGATTAACAGATGGGAATATATTAAGCTGAGAAGCTTCTGCACCTCAAAGGAAACAGTGCCCAGGATACAAGAGCCACTCACTGAGTGGGAGAAACTATTCACCCAATACCCATCAGATAAGGGGCTAATCTCCAAAATATACAAGGCACTGACAGAACTTTACAAGAAAAAAACATCTAACCCCATCAAAAAATGGGGAGAAGAAATGAACAGACACTTTGACAAAGAAGAAATACACATGGCCAAAAGACACATGAAAAAATATTCCACATTACTAATCATCAGGGAGATGCAAATCAAAACAACGATGAGATACCACCTCACACCCCAGAGAATGGCACACATCACAAAGAATGAGAATAAACAGTGTTGGCGGGGATGTGGAGAGAAAGGAACTCTTATCCACTGCTGGTGGGAATGCCGTCTATTTCAACCTTTATGGAAAGCGATATGGAGATTCCTCCAAAAACTGGAAATCGAGCTCCCATACGATCCAGCTATACCACTCCTAGGAATATACCCTAGGAACACAAAAATGCAATAAAAAAACCCCTTCCTTACACCTATATTCATTGCAGCACTATTTACCATAGCAAGACTCTGGAAACAACCAAGATGCCCTTCAACAGACGAATGGCTAAAGAAACTGTGGTACATATACACAATGGAATATTATGCAGCTGTCAGGAGAGATGAAGTGATGAAATTTTCCTATACATGGATGTACATGGAATCTATTATGCTGAGTGAAATAAGTCAGAGAGAGAGAGAGAGAAAAACGCAGAATGGTCTCACTCATCTATGGGTTTTAAGAAAAATGAAAGACACCCTTGTAATAATAATTTTCAGACACAAAAGAGAAAAGAGCTGGAAGTTCCAGCTCACCTCAGGAAGCTCACCACAAAGAGTGATGAGTTTAGTTAGGAAAATTACTACATTTTGAACTGTCCTAATAACGAGAATGTATGAGGAAAATGGAGAGCCTGTCTAGAGTACAGGCGGGGGTCGGGTGGGGAGGAGGGAGTCTTGGGACATTGGTGATGGGAATGTTGCACTGGTGATGGGTGGTGTTCTTTACATGACTGAAACCCAAACACAATCATGTATGTAATTAAGGTGTTTAAATAAATTAAAAAAAAAGAATCAGGGTTTTATAGTTTTCTTTGTATAGGTCTGTCACGTCTTTAGTCAAGTTGACCTAAGATATTTGACTTAGTGTGACACTAATGTGAATGCGGTTGTTTTCTTAATGTACACTTTTTCCCTATCATTATTGCTATATAAAAAGGCCATTGACTTTTGTGTGTTAATTCTGTAGGCTTCCACTTTTTTACTATATGAATATATTCCACTATATTTGAGTTTTGTGTGTTAATTCTGTAGGCTTTCACTTTTTTCACTATATGAATATATATGAATATATAAATATATTCCACTATATGAATCTATTGTTTCTAGAAGCTTTTTGGTAGAGTCTTTAGGATTTTCTAAATATCGTCTCCTGTCATCTGCAAACAGTGAGAACTTGACTTCTTCCTTTCCTAGCTGGATGCCCTTGATATATTTTTCTTGCCTAATTGCAATAGCAAGTACTTCCAATGTTATTTTAATATCTTTTTAAAAATTCTAGGACTTAAAAAATAGAATATCTCAGGATTAAACTAAAGGGAAAGGACATAGACTACATGACACTAGGATAGATGTCAATTAGAAAGATTATGGGAGTCAAAGTCATAGTATTCACATACTGATTTTCTAAGTTTAAAATTAAATTTAAAAAATCTAACATAATGGGCTGGAGAGATAGCGTGGAGGTAAGGCGTTTACCTTTCATGCAGAAAGACGGTGGTTTGAATCCCGCTTCCCCTAAGGTCCCTTGTGCCTGCCAGGGGTGATTTCTGAGCCTAAATCCAGGAGTGACCCCTGAGCGCTGCTGGGTGTGACCCAAAAACCAAAAAAAAAAAAAATTCTAACATAATTTCAAAACAAATTCTCTTGGATCATTTAATGAAGGACAGCTATATTTTTCCAATGAACAATTATGATATGTTTTTGCTGAATGAATAAATATGAGGAACTTATCAAAGTTAGCAATTAATTAAGGCTGTTTTTTTATAATCTATGTGCTAAAGTATTAGTATTTCTTAGTACTATGAGTCAAGTATCCACAGTCTGCTTTGGGCAGATTGGACACAAGTTTTTGCAACCTGATTCTTAGTCTATGTTCTCTTTACCCTACAGTCTTTACCTTCCCTTATCTTTCTTTAACTTTGTAGCATCTTCTTTATATCAACTACTTTTCCTCTCAGTTTTCATACGTTTGTTCACAAGTTTATTTGCTGTTATCTTTTCTATTCTATTCTTCTATTATTTCCTCAAACTTCCTAATTTTCTCTGTAATTTCTCTTTTCTCTGTCTCTCCTACCCTCATTCGTTCAGTATTTTTTTTTATCAATCCTCATTTTCCTATCTTCCTAGTTCTTGAATGAGGCATGATTCTGCCCTTCAGTAGCCAATTCCTTTTCTTTATCCACCAAGTGCTACTCTTTTCTTTCTTAGCTTTTCAAGATGCAACACAGTAGCAGCAAAAAACGAGGGTAATTGCAAATTTAAACAATCTTTAAAAAGTTATCAATTTCTCATAAATTAAAAACTATTTAAAGATTGTGTTTCCAATATAAAAATACTAACCGTTTCTCTAGTTGATAAAAGCACGCTTAATGGTTTTTTAGTAGTAATTATGACAAAGGAGAAAAGCGGATAATTCATTATTCCACTGGGTGATTGAGATTCAGATATGTTGATTTCTGATTAATTGACTTGGAATCACTCTGATTTAAAAGCAATAAAGCATAAAGTGCCACAATGAATTCAAAAAAATAGTCAATGTAAATCCATCTTGGTGTTGTCAGAATTGGTTCTTGAGTACTGGGGATCACCATAGTTGGAGGCAGCAAGAGAAAATGCAAAAACTGGGAAAAATATCTTAATTTATTTTTATTTTATTATTTCCTAAAGAATCAGAGAAAATAAAACAGAGTATCTTTATTAGTATATCTTAACATAAACTAGAACATTAGCATATGACACACCAAAAATAGAGCTGATTCTTAATTTAGGAAGATTTTTAAGAGGCCCTATTTTAAAATATTGCTATAAATAAAAGAGAGTTCTCTTGTCCCTGAATATATTGAAGTTTATTTTTTTAGACTGTTCTAGAAGGGTGCCATAAATCTATTTAAGTGCATTAGGGGGTCATGGAGTGTTTAATAAAAGATACCAATGGGAATTTTGAAATGTCAAAGATTTTTTGGTAATTTGAAGATTATTAAATAAGTAAATGACAATAACAATTAATTCTAAGTTAGTAAAATATGGTAAGAAACTATAGTGAATCTGCTGCTTACCTTGCATTTAGTCGACCTACTTGCATTCACTTCCCCAGCTTTGTACTGCCAGGAATGATCCCAGAAAACATAACCAGGTATAAGTCTTGAGCAATGCTGAGTAGGGCCCAACAAACAAATAGCAACAAAATAATGCATTATTAGAAGCCAGTTTGGAAATATTTTTAGCTGGTTCTCTAGTATCTTTTAATTGACCAGTATCATGCCCATGCCTTCTAGAACAAAATAGCCTCTTCCTTTTTCCCTTAATCAAAATATACTACTTATCTTGAAAGGATACACAAATTTCACTTTATTCATAAATATTCCACAATTGGTCTGAAGAGATCTTTCCCTATTCTGAATACTAATATTAATCATCATATGTATTGATACAACTGATAATTATATAATCTTATGACATGCAATCATATCATGTCATTTAATATTTATATTTTTAAGAAATATGAAAGTATTCATATCTTATCTTTGAAATTAGAATGAATTGTCTGAAGGAAAAAGGTTTTTTTTTAAATTCTTGTTTTCTTTCTATCACACAACATAGTTAGTTGAAAGCAGTCTTTGCCTTAAACACATGTGGATTTAAGTGAATGGTTAAACAAATTGCTACTGTGTGCATTTGCTGATCATATTGTTTTTAATCTGACTTCTTACTCCCATGCTGAGCTCTCAAAAACAGAGATTTAATGTGGTAATTCCAATTGATTTAAAGGAGAATGAAAGTACTGAAAACGGAAAACTGCTGGTATTTTATAATAGCATGGAATAAGTTTATAGACTTTGAGATAGTAGTATTTATTTCAAAATGCATATTATTTCACACTATCTTGCTAATTACTTGTGGGATATTGGATTATTGAACTGAAGAGTTCATAACCCTCTCACGATTTCTTAGCACAGTGTGTGGAATTCAGCATTACATAACAAATTGTGATTTATATTGCCACTTCTTAATCTGCTCTGTGACAGTCTTTGAGAGAGTGTCAGATGTAAGGTATCATTGAAAACTTAGATAATGCACAACACTTTATTCAGACAAACAAGATAGATGATGTCCCATTAAATTTTCCCTTGCTATTTTAATCAGTATTTACATAGGAGTGTTTTTCATTATTCTCAAGAAAAATCAGGGTCATATTTTGCCCCACTGAGTATTTATTTTGGGGGGGGAACACCTGATGACGCTCAGGGGTTACTCCTGGCTTTGATTTCAGAAATATCTCCCGGATTGGGGGGCCATATGGGACCTCAGGGAATCGAACTGCAGTCCATCCTAGGTCAGCCACATGCAAGGCAAATGCCCCACTGCTGTGTCACTGCTCCAGCCTCGTCCCCTGAGTATTACGAATCATATGAACTTGCTAGTATGTGATTCTTTTGGGCAAGATAAAATGACAGTTTTATAGAACTTACATGTTGAAATATAGCCATATACATTTCTGCTTTTTGTTCATTTATTGGGGGCACCTCCCAAGCAGGCCTCTCTGCACTCCTTTGGGAAATTTCAAACTGTAGCACTCAAGGGCTAGATAATACAGTCTGTGGATTATCAAGGCTACCTTGAGGCTTCCAAGGCACACCTGGTGGTAACTGGGGATCCAGATCTGTACCCTGAAATAGTTATGGGACCATATGGAACTAAACTGAACTCCAGTTGGGAACATGCCAAGAACATTTCTTGATATCTTCATATTCAACATATGAGCAAATGCCAATTATTTTTGATATTTTATAATTAAGAATAACATGAAATTTAAATTTTAATCCACACTTTGTAAGGTAAAATACTTCCATTAGATGTAAACATGCACTTAATTTCTGTCCTTTGATGTCTAAGTAGATATATTTATTCAGGAGTCAGAGTGATAGTACTTTGGGTAGCACATTTGTTTTGAATATCCAGTTGTGCTCCATCCCTGGAACCACACATATGGTTCCATATGACCTGCTAGGAATGACCCCAGAGTGCAGGACTAATAGTAAGCCTTGTGTACCATGTGGTGTGTCCCAAGAAAAAAGAAACTATATATACATATATGTATATATATATAATATTCAATTGACTTTGAATATGTGTAATGCATGTTATTTCAAGGGAGTAAGAATACAAATATTTTGGTGAGTAAAGTATACATTATTAGAATAATTGTTTCCAATGATTATTATCATAGTGCCCTGGTGAAGGTGTTGTACATTATATATATGAAACTCAATCATGAACAACTGTGTAACTGAAAAAACTCAATTTTAATATGAACAATCATATAACCATGGTGTTTAAATAAAGTAATTAAAATATGCACAACTATATAACATTTCTATCTTAAAAATACTATCTTTACTTCTATGCAATAACCTTACCATTATCTTTTTATTCTTTTTTTTTTTTTTGCTTGTTTTTGGGCCACACCCGGTGATGCTCAGGGGTTGCTTCTGGCTTGGAGGACCATATGGGATACTGAGGA
This sequence comes from Suncus etruscus, assembly GCF_024139225.1. Lineage (NCBI taxonomy): Eukaryota > Metazoa > Chordata > Mammalia > Eulipotyphla > Soricidae > Suncus > Suncus etruscus. Next base: position 124,561,053 of record NC_064852.1, read on the forward strand.
TCGAACCAAGGTCTGTCCAAGGTAAGTTGCATGCAAGGCAAGTGCCCTACCACTCTGCTCCTCAGTTTTTATTTAAAGCTATAATCTTAGAACAAGATACTTATTCTCTAATTAATAATAAACTTATAAATGTAAGAGAGAATGTCCCAGGCCAGGCTTTCAAATCCATTTCAGCCAAGTTGCCTATTTCTATGTCTTTGAGCAAGCTATTGGTTTTCTTGAAAGTAAGTTTTCTTTTCTGTAAAATGCATTTCTGTGAAAGGAAAGTCTACCTTACAGGGTTGTCATGACAATTAAATGATTTTGATACATTAAAACTTTTGGAACATTGTCTATGCCTACAAAATATTACTATTCAATAAATGATAGCTATTATTTCTAGTATTCATCACTCTTAGTAAACTGTATTTTAAAGCTTAAAAGGACAATCACATGAGAAAAATGTATCTAGATTTAATTTGTATACTCTACAGAATTCACTCAAAATTAATCATATACTTAAATGTAAAATGTAAGACTTTACAACTCATAAAACATAACATAATAAAAATTCTAAGTACCCATGTGTTTGATGAGACTTATATAACAGTAAAGTCACAATTTATGGAACAAACATTAATGATCTGATCATTATCAAAATTAGAAATATTGGGGCCGGAGCAGTGGCACTAGAGGTAAGGCATCTGCCTTGCAAGTGCTAGCCTAGGATGGACTGTGATTTGATCCCCTGGTGTCCCATTTGGTCCCCTCAAGCCAGGAGCAATTTCTGAGCGCATAGCCAGGAGTAACTCTGAGCAGCAATGGGTGTGGCCCTCAAACAAAACCAAAACAAAAAAATTTAGAAATATCTGCTCTGTGAAATACACTGTCCAGAGATGTTATAAGTCACAAGCTGGGATAAATTTGTGATATATATACCTTATAAAATATTATTATTTTAAATTATTTTGATGGGGGTTGAGTTGGCTCATACTCAGCAACTCTCAGGGCTTACTCCCTGCTCTGCTCTCAAGGAATATTCCTGACTGATTCAGAGAGATTGGTGCTTGGGATTGAATCCACATAGTGGTGTGCAAGGCACTCACCTTACCTGCTGTCTCTCTTGTCAGCTGATTATAAAGAATTGTTATCCAAAACATACAAATAATTATTAGAACTCAATATATGACAACCAAATTTTATATGGGTCAAAGACATTCATCTATATTTTACTCATGAGTAGTTATAGAGGAAAATAATCAAATTAAATAATATATATTCTATTTCATCAAAAATGCAAATTTATTTAGAACAATAAAGTGTCACTGAAGATTATTATGAATGATCAAATCCAGAACCTTGATGACACTTTTAGCTGCTGCTGAGGGTGTAGAAAAAAGGAAACTCTCTGTTATTGTCTATGGGAATGCAAAATACTACACAAGCTTTGAAAGATGTTTTCATTTTGTTTATTTTTTACAAAACTAAGCATATAATTACCATGTAATTTGGCAATTTAACTTCTTAGTGTTTACCTAAATCAACTGAAAGACTATGTTCAGACAACTGCACTGTCAATTATAGCAGCTTTACTGAAGGTTTTTGTTTTCCCCCACAAATGGCTACATTTGGCTATGCTCAGGACTTACTCCTGGCTCTGAGATCAGAGATCACTGTGGCAGTGCTGGAGGACCATATGGCATCCAAATCTAGTGACTACATAAAAGGCAAATTCCCTACCTGCTGTAATTACAAAAGCTTTGAAGTAATATATATCAGTATGAATATATCATATATATCAATATGAATCAAACAGAACATCAGCATCTTGTTCTTCAGTAGATTTATGGATAAACTATAAACTATGGTTTATCACTAATAATTGTCAATTATTCAATGCTCAATATATATGGGCAGTAAAGTCCAAGTAGCAAGAATACTTTCAGCAGAGATTCAATCAATGTGATCTTTATTACATGCAGTGATAAAATTCATGTTGTTTGTGTTTCTTATTACAAAGAATAAAATTTTATTTAGTGCTAAAATATATATGTGCAATCAATTCAATGCTATGAAAAGATAAAACATTTAAAGTCTATATCACTATAGGAGAGATATACTTGTATGGTTTTCTGGAAAGAACAAAATTATGGAGTTAGTTGAAAGAGGCAGTACTTTCCAGTATTCAATTTGCTGAGGATGGTGAGTGGGAAAGAGGTGGATGAATAGTAAGCAGACAACTTTTAGGCAAGTAGAAATACTCTGCATCATCTTCTAATGTCATTCTATAATTGCCTATATCCATGGGATGTACAACACCAAAAGTAAACCATAATTGAAATTACAGACTTGAATTGTCTTTAATATGCCAAGAAAGATTCACCAATTGTAACAAGTAACTCAGTCTGGTGGGAGATATTTATAAAGAGGTGCTATGCATATGAAGAAAGGCATTATATAGGAAATCTATCAATTTTACTATAAGCATACAATTGCTTAAAAATTGCATATATCTTTAAAAGCTAGTGGAGATTTTAGGGTTTTCATTTGCATATTATCTTGTCATGAATATAGTTGTAGTTTAATTTCCTATTCTCCAGTTTAGATCCACCCTTTTATTTTGGTTTTGGTGCTACCTCTACAGTTATTTAGGACAATTCCTTTTTTTGTGCACAGGGATCACCTCTGGCAATTCTCTGGGTATAATATGTAGTGCCAGGAGTTGAACCAGGATTGGCTATGTGCAGAACAAAAGGCAACCACTGTACTATCCCTTTGGCCTTCCTAGTTGTATTCCTTTGATTTCTTTTTCTTCCTAATTTCTGTGGTGAAGATTTTCAATATATATTAGTAATAGAGAGGAAAGTGGGCATTTATGCTTTGTTCTTGGTCTCATTAATCTAAGATGAAAGGCTTGAATTTTTTTTTTGAGCATGTTGTCTGTGGATTTGTTGCACATGACCATTATTATCTTGAGTTACATACCTTCTATCCTTGTTCCCAGTCTCAATATTTTTGAGGGTTTATTATAAACAGGTGCTGAAACCTTCTAAAGCCTCTTTCTGTATCTATTGCTAGGATTATAAGATCTTTACATTTTCTTTTTTTTTTGATCCTATGTATTACATTAAATAACTGCCATACATTAATCCATTCTCACAGCTCTAGAATGAATACCATTCAATTATAAGGTATAATTATTTTTTATCTTTTCTTGATTCTGTTCACTGATTTTGTTGAGTATCTTTATTTCTATCTATGTTAATCAAAAATATCGATCTGTAATTTTGGTTTTTAGTTATTATTTGTTCTTGGTATTAGGTTACTATTTGCTTCATAAAGTGTTAGGGATCCTGTGTATATGATATGTTGAAAGAGCTGAGGAATAAGTCTTTTTATAAGAACTTGAGAAACTAAGTCTTCTTTGAAGGTTTCATAGTGTTCATTAGCGAATCTATCTGGACAAGAGCTTTAGTTCTTTGGAAAAATTTTAATTATCATTCCAATTTTCTTATTTATATTTATGTCTTACTTCTTATGATTGGCTCATTCAGTTTTCTGCTTTTTTTGTCTCAATCTTTAGAGTTGTATGATTCTAAAAATTCATCCATTCCTTTTGAATTCTCTAGCTTAGTGACACAGAATTTATGCTCTTTCATATTTGTGAGGTGCTTGCTTAAATTTTCTCCCTTTTATTTCTGATCCAATTTATTTGGAGTTGCTCTTTTTGTTTGTGAGTCTAGCTAGAAAATAATCTTCAATTTTTTCTTTAATCTTCTTTGATACCATTAGTAGTGATATATTCTTCTGTTTCTATAGGCTAGCACTTCACTTTTCTAACTATTATTTTTATTTTCTGTTTTCTTTTTTTTTGTTTATTTGTTTGGCCATACCTGTCAGGGCTTAAGGCATAGTCCTGGCTCTGTGCTCAGGGATCACTTTTGGTGGAATTTGAGGGAGCGAATATTTGTGATGTCAGGGATTGAACCAGGGTTTGCTGAATGAGTGTTGAGTGCCCTACCTAACGTTATATTTCCTTAGCCCCTCTTGACTTAATTTATATGATTAATTTATGACATTATGGAAATATAGTCTGAAAATACACTTGATATTATTTTGGGGTTATTTTTTGTGTGGCTTTATGTACCCTTGTATTGTGTGTTCTGGCATGTGATCTATCCCAGTGAATGTTCCACTGAACTGGAGAACGTGTCTTCAGCTTACTCTGAGTGCAAAGTCCAAATACGCCTAGTAGGCACATTTCTTCCAATGTTTTTAATTGGTGATTTAATTGGTGCTCTAATTGCTGCTCTTTGTTATTGATGTCATGTGTGATTGAATCTGTCCATGACCAATTTGGTGGTAGTCTCCCACTACTATTGTGTTGCTATAGCAATATCTCCTGAGATGTATTAACTGTACAAACATTGCTGTCTCTTTATTCCATGCATTTATGTTGGCAAGAGTTAAGTGCTTTTGATATATTAATGCCTTAATGAGTATAGAATATCCCTCTTGATGCTATTTGGTGTGATATAATTATAGGTGCCTCTGTTTTTCTCAGTGTACCTTTAATCTATATGATGTTTCCCAACCTTTATTATGAGTTGGGAAGCCATGAGGGGTCAAGTGTATCTCTTGTAGGCAGCTGAAAGTTAGATTTTGTTTTCCAATCCATCTAGCCACTATATGCCTTCTGTTTTTCTTTTTCCCTCCGGGTGCACATCTGCTTGCACTCAGAGGTTACTCCTTGCTTTGCATTCAAAAATCACTACTAGGAGGTTCAGGGAACCATATGGGATGCCAGAAATCAAACCCAGATTGGCTATATGTAAAACAAACACCCTACCCAATGTGCTAGTGTTCTGGCCTCTCTATGTGTCTTTAGGTAGAAGAATTAAGTCCATTGAGATTTAGGGAAATAATTGATATATGGAAATTCATTATCATTTTCTATGAGTAATTTGCTTAATTTTGCAGTTTGACTTTGTTTTCTATAGTAGTTTAGTCAGTCAGTATTCCTTGCAGAGTTAGTTTAGATGTAATAAATGTCTTTATTTGTTTAGCTCAGATTGCTCTTGTTACTCTATTAAATGAGTGATAACATTGCAGGATAAGAATTCTAGATGACAGATTCTTTTCCTTCAGTACTTCTGGAGGGGGATTATTTTCTTTGTACTCTTTGAGCCTCCATCTACCATTGTACCACTCCTTCTTGGGTTGGGGAAAACCTAATCTTTTCTCTTTTCTCTCTTTATATAATTTCAATGACTCAAAGTTCCTCTTCATTCATATCTTAAATATTTGCTGTCTATTTCTTCATGTTTATTGATGATGATGATGTATAATTTACTCTCAAGATAACTAATTTAATTTTTGACTTGCTCCATTCTTCTCTGAGTTCTGTTACCATACTTGTTTACACCTTCATTCAATTTCAATAATTCTGTTACTTTTTCCCACAATTGAATTCCTTTTAATTGAATTCCTGAATCCTTTTTTCAGTGATTTTCTCAGTTCCTTGAACATTAAGGAGCGTTGCCATATCACCATCCTTATTGTTATGTCTGCCATAGAGTTGACTTTACTGATGGATGACAATCTTTTTCCAGTGAATTCTGAGATTTTGTGTTCTTTTCTCTGTGTCAATGCTACAGATGCTCTCACAGGAAACTTACTTATATACATTTTGGGCCCCACTACTCTTTTGATATAATTTTTATTTTACTTTATTTTGGGTGTGTGGATGTTTGGGCTACACAGGTCTGTGCTCAGGACATAGTCCTAGCTCTGTGTTCCTGGAAGTGCTCACAGGACCTGGAAAAAAACAGTACTGGTTGCTTGGTTACCTATTAAATCTATCTATCCAGCCTTAGGTAAAATTATTGTTTATTTTTATTTTATTTTATTGGTTTTGAGGCCACACCCAGCAGCACTCAGAGGTTACTCCTGGCTCTGTGATCAGAAATAGCTCCTGGTAGGCACGTTGGACCCTATGGGATGCTGGGATTCAAGCCACTGTCGGTCCTGAGTTGGCCGCTTCCAAGGCAAAAGCACAACTGTTGTACTATCTCTCGAGCCCAGATACAATGTTTAAATTCATATGTAAAGGGAATTATATATCTTATTTTAAATCAGTCATAAATATATATTTTTCTGGGTATAAAACAACAAAATAAAAACTTTCTTGGAGTAAGCATTAAGCTTTATCAATGAAAATGCATATATGTGGGTGACAGAGAGATACATGTGTTAAGGCACTTACCTTTCAAAGTGACTGGTTTGATCCCCAGCTCTAACAACTGGTACCCTGAGCACTGCCAAAGGTAATTACCAGAATTACTCCTGACTCTATGCTCAGGGATTATTCCTGGATATGGTTCCTCAAACACTGTTGTGTTTTTTGGCCACCTTTTGATGGCCAAACACTGTGAACACTGTCAGTAACTTGGTTTGGTTGTGATAGTCTTTTCATCATATGCAGATATATCAAATTTATATATATGCACATATACAAGGTATGCATAAATTGTGAATCTTAAGTATTACTAAATTAATGATACTACAATAAAGCTTAAAAGAGGAGTATTAAGTGACAATTGTCTGCATGTCAAATTTTTCCTACATACCTTGTTTATTTTTATTTTTTGTTTTTGGGGCCATACCTGATGGTGCTCAGGGGTTATCCTGGCTCTGTGTTCATTACTCTGTGTTCTATCCTGGCTCTGTGTTAATTTCTCCTATCAGGCTCGGGGATCATATGGGATGCTGGAGATCGAACTAGGGTTAGCCATGTGCGATGCAAATGATCTACCCACTGTGCAATTGCTTCAATCCATGCCTAAGTTTCTTTAGAAGTATTTTAATATGCAAAGGGGACTGCAAAAGATTGTGGCATTTTCATTTATTTCACATATTAAATCAAAATACTGCATTTTCTCCATAATAATTAATAATTTAATATTTTTCCTACTTAAAAATAACCATGAATTTGGTTTATTGATTTGTGTTGAATGAATTTGATTAGATCTTATCTAAAACTTGTTGTTGTTGCTGTTGTTGTTATAGTGCAGTGGATAAGATGCTTGCCTTGTTGGCTGACCTTGGAATTCTATCCTTGGAATACATTTGCTTCCTTGAGCACTGCCAGGAGTTATCCCTGAGCATGTAGCTATAAATTAATATGTGGACCATATGTGGTCCAAATCCCTCCCCTTTAAAAGTTTTACTTTATATAATTTTGTACCACATTTATATAAAATATTTAAGCACAAAATAAAAATTCTCCAAAATAATTATGTTGATAAATGTAGAATAAACAGGGAGTAAGAGAGTCTTACTTTTTGTAAGTTTTACTATTTATAAGCTATTGTGTAACTATCTAATTCTGGAAACAGAAAATTTCATTTCCATGTCAACATGTTTTCCTCTATTCTCTTTAAGAATTATTTTCTTGAAGCTCAATGTGTTTCTTTTGCTAAATACTTCCAGTCAAGTAGATACTAGTAAGTGAGAGAAATTTATATCTGATTAGCTGGAAAAAAACAAATTATAAGCTTTAAACTGAGTTCATTTTGGCTGAAAATCCATCTCTGATCTGAAAATCATAATCAGTTAATTTTGTTAAAATTTTCTTTGCAATCTGAATTTTCCAATAAAGGTTTTTTAAAGTAATTTATGGAAATTTATTTTTAAAATATAGTCAGATTGCATTTTTCACTTATGCAAATAGCACCTTAATGTTACTTTCAGAAAGGTAAAGGTTAAGTGTAGTAAATAACAGTAATAACTATATAGTTTGCAAGTGAAATTAGCAAGAACATTTTAATAACTCTGAAGTGTGAACTACAGATAAGAAAAAATATATTCCACATAAAATTTTATGAGAGGATCAAGGCCTTAAAGTCACAGTATTTACGATCACTTATGAAAGCAAGATGAGAATAATGGTGAAAAGCAATATGTGTGTGAGTAAAAGACTTTAAAGTACAAAACATATGATTTTTAAAAAATGATAAAATAGTGTTAATATAACAAATTCAGATACTATCACATACTCTTTCATTCCTCACAAATATGCCAGTGGATTATTTGAAAAAGATAAGCAAATACCTTAAAGTAATGATTTGATTTAAGATCTTATAAATTGTAGCATTTTAGAATCAGATGATGACATTATGCAATAAATAACTTCAGAAAGTGTAAGATCATGAATGGAAACTTGTCTAGGGAAATAAAATAATAATGCATAACTTACATTTGTATTTTTTTAATTTAACACAATTATGGTGGAATATACACATCATTTATTTTGTAATGTGTTGTTTTCTATAGAAGTTAATATGTGTTTAATCCGGGACAGCCTTAATACTGCGAGGTCACTAACAAGTGCCAGCTCTAATATGATACCCTGAAAACGAGGAAAATGGGAACAACTTGACCTAAGAACAGATTATCCTACCTTACCAGCTAACGACAAGACAAAATCAGAAGACTTGTCACCCTTTGGTAGGTCCAAAAGCCAAGATCGTGAGTTACAGATGACTGGCTGCTAGAACCATGACCAGACTGTATACATCTTGGGACCAATAAAAAAGCCCTAGTTTAGGGTTTGAACTACGACCTGCACAATAAACATGATCCCCAGTTCCAAAGGTCTGGCAGAGACAATTGTAACGGAATGGGGCTTCTGGAAGCACAAAGAAAGACACTATCCTAGGTGCCATCCTAGGTTCAGTGCAAAAACCAAGATCACCAACCACAGAAGATGGATTAAAATGACACTTAGGGAACAGATCTTCTAGAACCACAAAGACTGACTGCATCATAAATCCCACCCCTGGATCTGTGCAGATACTGAGATCTCTAGACACAGAGGTCTGATTGTATCACCCAGGACAGAGCAGAAGTCTCCCAAACACCACAAATGCTCCACCGGGGGAGTAAATGATCCTGAACAGAGTTTGTAGTTAATCCCATGACAATATACTCCAAGGACGGAGAAACCCCATATCTGTTAGGCCAAGTGAATTCCTTTTCGAATGACTCCAATATTTACTGTGCCAGGGCAGGAGGGAAAAAACAAAAAACAAAAAGCACAAAACCTTGGTTATTTTTTATATATTATTTTTTATCTTCATTTATTATTATTATTATTATTATTATTTTTATTTACCTATCTATTTTTGGTCGATTTCTTTGTTTGGGTGTGATTATTGAAAGTGTTTTCCCCAGTTATACTTATTTTTTTCTCTTCCTTTCTTTTCTTTCTTTATGTGCTATTCCATGTTTCTTATTTCAAGATCATGGCGCGCATTTTTTTTTTTTTGTGGTGCTTATCGTTATTGTTGGAGTCCACACTGGATATTTGACACTTCTTTTTGTACTGGTGGAATGTTTCACCTTCTTTTTCTCCTTCGTCTCTCAAATCGATGATGAGAGCCTCTAGAAGGATTCCGCCCATTTTCGGCATATTAGACTCTTACCCCAGTTTATTATTTTTCTCTTCTTCAAACAAAACCATGCAACTTGAACTAGCTAGTCCTGCCTCGCAGTTAGAGGGGGAAATAAGGGAGGCACTAAGACCAAACAGGTGCAAGACTAAGTAGTAGGCTAGATACAGAGGGGACCACATATTCTAGCAGCCCTGGGGGTGAGGGAAGAGGATATGGGAGATATAGGACAAAAATGGAGGTATAGGGAGGACAATTTGGTGATGGGAATCCCCCCTGATTTTATGTAAATATGTACCTAAAATATTATTGTCAACAATATGTAAGCCACTATGATCAAAATAAAAATTATATTAAAAAAGAAGTTAATATGTGATGTTTAAACAAATATGAATATATAATTGAAATGATCCAACTATATAATGTACACAATGCAAGGTATATCATTATTAGTAAGGTCACTATATTTTAATATAATTATGAGCATTTACCATACAAAAATTCTATTGAATATTTTACTAGTATTATTATATCTTTTCAGCATTTATATTAAATAAAAATTGCTATTTTTTATTTATAGAGGTTTGAAATAAGGACTATCTTGTTACTGTATGTATAAATTTTAGAAAAAAACAGCTTTTAGTCAGATGTTAAATATATAAATTGAGCTTCAAAAGTATATTTTAAAACAAATGTAGAAATGTTAATGTGAAAATAGATTTTCTTGAATTCTTGGGTTCTTGTATGAAAGATTTTCATAGAAAAATATAAAGGTTAAGAAGGTTAACAAGTTAGATTTTATTGTATAATTCAAAGAAAAGTTGTGGGTCCATACTTACATGACTAGGCCTCTCTTTTACCACGTATAACTTTCTAATCTTGCCCTTGTCATCTGCTCATCTACAGTTACCTTCAACATTTGTTCTTTTACCCACAAATACTGTAGTGTGTCTGAATTATACTTTGGACCCTTATCTTCAGTTATAATTTATTAGTACTTTTCAATTAATATTCTCCCCAGAATTTCAATCTTGAGTGGGGATGTGAAGATGACAAGGGGGGCATGTCCAAGTCCAACTGTCAAGTGGAGGTATCATTACATCAACACACACTTTTCCTATCTTCTCCTGATGTTTGCCTTTGCATCCTTAGGGCCCATTCATTTGTATCTCTGGAGATGTTCATTTTCATGGCCCTGCTAACCTGCATCTGCCCAGAGGTGGGCTTTCTTACTGTAGGGAACATTCCCACACTCTGTGAAAGCTGTCAGCACATCTTTGTCAGCACAAAGCTTTTTCCTTTGCTTTTTTTAAAACTAATATGTTCTGTCTTTAGCTAGTATTTGCAACTTTATTTCCCTCTTTGACTTTATGAATAAAATTTCTTCACTCTACTCTTATTATCACCCTAAAAAGTCTGGGTAAATTAGGACTGCATTGAACAGTTTCTCATTCCAATCTGAGTTCAAGGTCCCCCAAGAAATATGATAGAAGGGATCCTTTTTCATACATTGCAGAACAAGGGATTCAGACACAGTGCGATGATTACCTGCTTTGGCTGGTGATCTTTGACAGACCTTTTCTATAATTTCTAAAATTTCCAGGCACTTCCTGAGTGATCAAAGTGGGTTAGAAGAAAGCTGTAGATTCCTCTCTCTGGATTACCTCTTCCCTCTTGCTCACTTTTCATAAGTCACATTGGGCAGCACTGTTCCTTCACTGGTAGGCTCAAGTCTACCACTGGCTACACTTTCTATATTCCTTTGGTTTATATATTTGTTATAGAATTTTATCAGTTTTCTCTTAAAACGTATCAGTGACTTATTTGTCTATAGAGTTGTTCTGAATCTTAAATTAAAATCTTGAAACAAACTTGGTGTTTGTTTTTGGTTTAAGGGTTCCATGTTATAATGCTAAAATTACTATGTATGTTTTAACACTTGTTAAAACTTGTTATCTTTGATCCAAGGTGCAAGTTTAAAGTATGATGTTAACTGTCCATTAGAATGATAGATATCTGTTCAGGCATTTTCCATCAGGCTATTACTTTTGTATTTTTATGTTGTTAATATTTGAATTGAATAAACTCATGTAATTATTAAGTTTTACATATGAAACTGGAGAAAATGTCAACACATGTTTTAATTAGTCCCTTTTTGTGTTTGACATGAAAAATATACAAATTAGTTTTTCTGAAATATGTACAAAATGCCAATCCCATATGATTTTAATTTGGAGTTAGTTAATTTATAAAATAAACATTTATGTCTATTAAGTTGTAAACTTGTGTTGTTATGTCTGACCTTTAGTTTCTGGGAAAGGTAAATAAAATAATGTATTGTTGATAGAAAAAATAATGTTTGTAGGTTAAAATTATAAATTATTTCTAAAAGGGATATAGTAATAAAAGTGTTTAAATAGAACAAACATGTCGGTTAAAATTAAACCATATCAAAGGCTACTGTGCATTATAGAAGATTTGGATAGAAGATAATTTACATTGAATTAATATTTCTTGCAAGTAAAAGCTGCTAAAGGCTTTAACATGGGTTTCTATTTTGACTTTATGGCCATAACTTACACTACTACCTTTTATTTATTTATTTATTTATTTATTTATTTATTTATTTATTTATTTATTTATTTATTTATTTTTGTGCTAAAAACTGGAGATGCTTTCAGTAGTTCTGTTCCTTACACACTATATTTTCAGTATTTCATTCAGATGAATCCAACCACATATTTATTCTTCCTTTGCATTTCGTACTATTAAATGTGAATTTTTAGATAAAATATTTTTAATATTTGGGAAATTTTTTATATTGTGTCCTAAGGAGAGTACTATTTATTACACCTACCAACAATATTGAAGGGTTTCTTTATAACTACCTAGGAATTTCCAGAAGGTCCAGGGCTCTTCTAATCTAGACTGGAAACCAATACTTTGTCACTTCCATTGAATATCTCTTGAAAAATAACATTTCTCAAGTGAGCTTGAGATAGACTTACAAGCAGATTCCAGGTCACCATGGGAGAACTATAATGCAACATTATGAAGAAATAATGAGCAAGTAGCATCATTTTTGGTGGGGCTACACCCTGCTGTGCTCATGAGTTACTCCTAGCTCTGCACTCAATAATCACTCCTGGCAGGCTCCAGGAACCATATTGGGGGTGCTGGAGATTAAACCTGGGTTGGCCATGTGCAAGGCAAACACATTTCCTAATATTTCTTTGACCCATAAGTAGGTTCATTTTTCCAGTTAATTTACCATTAACTAGAAGAAATATTAAAATTATATCTGTCAATAGTGTTGTCTAATTATTAAATATTTAGACATGAATATTTTATTTAATAAAGCAGGGGATTAAAAATACCTAAATACATTATGATATAATGGTATATATCTTGCCATTTTGGATTATCTCTCTGATTTTAAACATGTGTAGACTAAAATATTATAAATTATATGAATTATTAAGTTTGATTAAGTTGATTTGTAAAGCACTTTGAAAAATGCAGATTAAAGTAGGACCTTACATAAAACTATCATTGTTAATGAAATTCATATTATGCAATGTAAAATCACCTCATGCTTGGTATCTCCAACCCAAGGTAAACAAGTCTGAATCATAGTCTCACAAGAAATAATCCAAACTAGGCTGAGAGTGAAACACTTGTAGTCTGGCCATCTTCTACCTTGTATGGAGAACTACCATTTTTATTGAGTATAGAGACCACTTCAAGGTGGGAAAACTATCTTGAGCCTGTCTGGCCCAGCTTTACATATAAGACAATCTTTATTTTGGGTGAAACCAAGTTGTAAACAAACATACAAAGAAACTAGGGATAACCCTTGTTTTAGGTAAAATAAGATATAACCCAACAATGCAGAAAATACATCTTCAATATAACAAAGGGTATTGTCAATTAAATCAATCATAGTTTGAGAAATCCAAAGAAAGGAATTTCAAATTCTTCTCAAAATATCAGATAGTGCTGCTGGATATTTGGAGACTTCTTCTCCAGAAGGTATGTGGAAATTACCTGCAAGATGACTGGTTACAATTGATATTGTCAATTTGTTCATGGCGTGGCTTCAAAGTAGCTAGCACCTGAAGCTGGCATTCTGTTGACAGAGAGGCATGCTTCACTGAAGTGGCACTGGAATACAAATAAATTGGATACCATTTAGAGACCTGAAATGCCACTGTGAGATGAAAGGAAAACTCCACTGAAAGTGACAGCAATATTTTCCTTCCTGGCCAGGGAAAATATATAGAAAGAAGATGAGAGACTTTTTTTTAATGGAATAAAGAAAAATGTTCTGCTTCTATAGACCCAGCACCATGGTTCTTAATATGATTCTATAAATGGCACAAAATTGACGTACATTAAGCTTCAATATAATCAGACTGCAAGTACAAGATTGTATGTGATAAGAGAAAAAAAAGATACAAACAAAGCTAGTGAACAGCACCTGTAGGAAGTATGAAGCCACTTGGCAGTTTTCCTCATGGTGCATGTTGAATTGAACTTGTCATCTTCACTGAATATTTTTATGTGTTTCAAAAATATTCCAAATGACAGATTTTTCTTTTCTTAGTATATTTTCAATTAATTGATCTCAAGACACTGACTTCACACTCAACTTAAAAATCCTGACATTTTACACACCAAGCAATATACTGTTAAATAGCCTCATAGAAATGCACACTTCAATTTTAAACTAATCAAGCACGTCTTGCTCATTTCTCAAGATGTGGTGGCATATTAAATCTCTGAAGGTTTAGCCATTAAGCTTTGAGATATAAACATCTCTAGTAGTTAGCAAGAATGCATTATTAGCTCCAGTAGAATACATTTTATTTGAGTTTTATTAAATGGCAATTGTGATGATAGGTTTAAATATAAATTTGTATAGGCATTTCTATACAACTATCTTGTTTTATAAGAAACACATATATGTATTTCTCTTATGTGACTATATTCTTTTATGTGATTAAGGGCTTATGTACAGTCTATGTAAATATTTATACATATATCCATAACTTACTATTCTTAAAAGCCTAACTTTTATACAAATATGTACAGGACAACTTTAATATTTTATCCCATTAGTTTTTTAATATTATAAAAATATTCTGCAAAAATTTTTGACGACTTCTTAATTGTGTTTAACTGAGTTAGGCCTTGTGTAAATATGTTACAGTGTAACAATAATTACTAAATTTGCACAGTTGCCAATATTGCTATTTGTTTTTCTGCTTTGAATTTTTAAGTTCCTAAGCTTTCTGTATATACAATATACAGTGATTAAGTCTTAATTGATCAGGTAAATTTAATATTGTGAATTTTAAAAACACTTGTAACTTACAAATACATCTATATCAACTAAAGGCCAGAAGAAGATAGCATATTTAATATAAACAAAAAATAGATTCCATTATATAAAAACAAATCATTGACTAATAGAGGCATTGTTTCTGAAGGTTATGAATTTTTGACTATATTTCAAGCCCTTGTCTGATTGCAGCAACTGATTGGAGGTGAAAGAGACAAGGGGTGTTTCTGTACATTTCAAATCACAAGTTCTAGACAAATAGCTCCTTCCTAATCGACATGTGAGTGGAAATCATGGGTGTTTATCATGATGTAGGGCCATTAGCATTATTCAAAGTGAATTTTATTAAATTTTTAAAACTCAATTTCATTTTTATCACAACATATTTATCAAGAAAGAGATGGTTTATATGTCAAAAACCACAGTAGCATTAATATCCCCATTTAGTAGTGGTTTAACCTTGGTAACTTGCCGTTCTTTCCTTTTCTATAGAATAGAATTCAAATAAATCTCAACAAACTGGCATCATATTAAGATTATTTGATTAAATTAGCATTTCCAGTAAAGAATGATACACTTAAAGATGTAGTAGATGGGCCAAGATATGACTTAATCATATGACATAAACTTACATGTCCCTGAGATTAATTCCTAGCATTGCATAGTGACTGTTAAGAATGATCTTGAGTAGTGAGCCGGGAGTAGTCCCCCAAGACTGCAGTTGTTACCCAAAACCACCTGCTCATCAAATCTAATACAGGGACTGCAGAGAGAGTACATTAGACTGAGTTATTACTTTTAATACAGTAGGACCAGGTTCTATTCCTGACACTTCTATTCTCCATAACACCACTGAGTTGAATCTTCAGCAAAACCCTGCACACTGCCGAACATGATCTCACAACAAAACAACCACAAAATTCAATAAAAAATTTAGGCAGTTGAGGGAAGGTAATGTAGAATTGGGGAAATTCTTAGATGTTAACTGCATAATAATAAATAAAGAACATGTACATGAAATATACACATATATGGTTATTAATAAAAGTGTTATATTCATCCATAACTAATCTCATTTTCCTCAGTATGTGTATTTATAAAGTACAAATAGTTACAAATAAATGAAGGTAATATAGTTTTTATTGAAAGCTGTACTTTAGAATCATTCATTTGATAACTAGATATGATTGAGGAACATATGAAAAACAAAAAAATTGGTTTTTGATTTCAGATAGTTTTATCTTGTTTCACTATTTTATTGTATTTTATTCATATTTTGAAAAATGCACATTAGATTATCTGACATCATATCTCCAGTTTCTTTCTGTTTTCTTCTGTATTTTCTCTTCTTTGCATTTTTTCTATTATTACACCATGTATATCCTCCACTCTTAGTTTTTCTAGTTTTTGGCTTCTTCTCATCTTACTAATTTGATTTCTATTTGATGAGAATTGGGTATAAGAAAGAAAGAAAGACTCAGAGGCAAAAAAGAGAAATTTTATTCAAAATGGGAGCAGAGGAAGTCATTGGCTACTACTTCCTCTAAGCAAGAGAGGACATGAAAAATAAAATAAACTGTGCAGCCTAATTCAGTGTGCATTAACATAAAGACTTGACTCTTTAGAATTATGCTACAATAATTTCATGTTAGCTAGACAGCTACATAATGATAGAAATGATTTCTGAGTTTGCATTGGCCCAGTGAAAAATATTCTTGTGATGTTTTACAAATACTAGCATGACCTTAATCAGTATAAGTCAGGTGATTTTATTTTTCTGACTTTGATATTATGATACTAGCCAGTTTCACGATGACATATTAAGTCCAAGTTACAAATTTGTGTGTCTTAGAAATGAAGGATCCATAATTTCCTCCTGTTATTACTGCTTGTGTTTTTTTTAAAGTCTCACAAACAATTGCTTTTAAGTCCAAGATTAAGAACTACTGAGCTACAAGAATAAGGAGAGATAATTTCATTCTAGATTTCTTCAAATTACCCAAAGTAATCATATGTAGAGAGGATTCCACACCACGGTCTTAAAAGGGAAAAGATGGCAAGACCTTAAACTTATTGGACTATGATAATCAGAAGTCAATATCATTAGTTTATCTACACAACTGTAGGAATGTCTGTCAGTGCTGTGGGTTCATTCTTGGTTCTTAGTAGAGCGATCAGTCCTGGTGGTATTTGGGGGATTATATGGAGTGCTAGAGATCAAACCCAGGTTAGCTCTATGTAAGATGACTAGCCTGCCTTCTGGCCCCAGAGACTCATTTTCTTACTATTTGTTTCAACTAGTTTTTACAGAACATGCAATTGAAAGGAAATGAAAATAGATTTTTAATTGCAAGCATTTAATTATATTTTGCTGCTCATTTACTAAATATTTTATCAACAAATAATATCCACTAAAATTTATAACCTGAACATTTAAAAAGTAATTTATTTAAAATTTGATCATATAGTAAGTGAACACTATGTGCTCAGAGGCTTATAAGAGAGGTCAAACAGAAGAGAAGATCTGGTCTTCTCTGTCATTGATTTCTTTTTTTTTTTTTTATTTAAACACATTGATTACATACATGATTGTGTTTGGGTTTCACAGTCATGTAAAGAACACCACCCATCACCAGTGCAACATTCCCATCACCAATGTCCCAAGTCTCCCTCCTCCCCACCCGACTGACTATATGGTTTTAGACCCAGTGTGTGTATATATATAAGTATATATTGTATATATTATATTAGACACTGAAAGCAATATCTGTTTTTCTAGACTGTCTGAGGATCCCGAAAGGTTAAAAAACATGTGAACAACACAAAAATCATTGACCTCCCCTCTGTTACAAATTAATATTTTGGAAACAATAGTAAATCATAATCAAACTTTTATTATTGCAAAGAAGTAGAAGGCCAACCCAACTGATATTCTAATTTGTGATCATACTTAAACATATAAATAAATACTAGAAATAAAGTAAAAAATGGTACCTCGTGTTTAAATATTTAAAAAATTACATTTCACATCTAATGTAGAATAATTTTCTTTTAAGTAAGGCCAAATATAAACAAGTCAAATGTTGAGTGCTAGTAAGTGCTATGATAATAAATTAAGTCTGTGTTACTTATCATTGTGATTTGATGAATGAGTCCATTAAAATAGAATGCAAAAAGGAAATAAAAGCACTATTTCTTTTATTCCTAAGCAGAGGAAATGGCTTAATTAGATATTGTACTAAAGAACACTTAGTAACTTCTATTAGAATTGTAATGGTTTGCTTTTTATAAAATTAATCCGGTTATAGCATAAAATATGCCCTTTACTTCTCTACATGTTTTTTTATTAATTACACTATATTCACAGACTTGCTGTAGAAAAAATATTAATCACAAAAAGGTCACTTTCTTCCTTTACCAGTTGTATTCTAATTAGCAACACAAGGGGCAAATAGTTAGGTGATAGAATGTTTGAATTGTGGTAGATAAAGAATAATATAAAATAAAATATAATGGAATGGGAAATAGAACATACATTCTTGACATTTCATCTGGGAATATTTCCTTCTCACTTGAAGCCTTGGTTTTTTTCTATACTATATAGTAATTTGTGATCCTCAAACACATTCATTTTCAAAGATAGGTATAAATATACTTTTACTAAAATCCCTTGACAAGAACTTCCTTAGATACTTATTCACCATTTTAACATTTTTCATGGATTATAATCCACAACTTCCTGCATCTCATCAGCATAGCTAGATTTCTTGACTTCTTTAAAACGAATACTTCATAAATTATTTGTCTCTATTGTGACACTAAGTACAAATACACTACATTATTAGGATGACTATATATGTCATCCAAACTATGGAACTTAATACATAAAATATTCAACATAATAGCTGCTAACTTTATTGCTGTTCATTAAAACCGTTGAGTTACATTATTTAGAATCAAATTTTTAATGCAACATTGGATAGGAGGGACCATATTGTACAACCTACATATATAATATTTCTATCAACACACAAAATATATTTTAACAGTTCCATGGTGTAGAGTGAAGATAAGTATAATTAATGATAGTATTAGACAGCATGTTTTAACTGGTACTATCACCAGGAAGCAGGACATATAGTCACCCTTCTTATCATCAATATTTCTCTCAAGTAACCCCTTTATTTCTATCTGCTGATGTGAAAATTATTCTTATGCCAAAACATAATGACCAACAGCAACACTCCCACTTTGATATGATTTGACTAAATAGAATGGAATGAAATTTAAAACATTAACCAAGAAGGTGCTGGAGAGTTAGCTAGTGCATAGATGTTTGCCTAATAAATTTGCTTCCCTGGACAATATTCCTGGCTAAGTAACAATATGATCTCTCAGGCCTCTTCAGGAATGATCCCTAGTGTAGAGTCTGATAGAAATCTTGAGCATCACTGGGTGTGATCCAAAATCAAAACTCTTAACCAGAAATTTAAATTTTAGCTATTTGCAAATAATGTGATCCTTTGAATAAGTCTGTTTTTACTTAATACTTGTTCCTTCGGGAAACTACAGCTAACAATAGTTATCACTAAGCTTTATAGTTAAGTGTTTTCTATTTATTATTATACAACTTAGTAGCTAAAATAGTAATTAGATAAATGATTTAAAACCAGCAGTGGACTTTTTCACAATTAAATTTTATTCTTTCAGGAGCATTTTATTAATCACAGAATTCAATTTTGCTTGTAGTTTTAGTTCTTAGGAGGTTTTCTCTCCTTTAACTCTTGTTAGTCTCACTAAGGATCTATCAAATTGTCTTCTTGCTAGAAAACTAAATAAAAAATTCTTAGTTTAATTGATCCTTTGTATTTTTCTGTTGATTTGTATGTCATTGATTTCTGTCCTAATTTTTTATTTTCTTCATTCTACTAATTGTGAGATACATTTTTACTATTGTTATTTATTTATTTGAACTTTTTCCTTTTTATTTTTCTTATTTGAGCTTTCTTATTTTTATGTCAGCCTATATTGCATGAACTTCTAACTTAAGCCTACTTTACTATGACCATAAGTTCTATTTGATTGCATGCTCATTTTTTAAAATAATTTTTAGGGGCCAGAGAGATAGCATGGAGGTAGGCTATTTGCCTTGCATGCAGAAGGATGGTGGTTTGAGTCTTGGAATCCCCTATAGCCCCCTGAGCCTGCCAGGAGTGATTTATGAGTGTAGAGCCAGGAGTAACCCTGAGCACTGCCAGGTGTGACCCAAAAACAAACAAACAAAAATTATTGTGACCAATGTAAATTATAAGTCTTTCACAGTTATATTTAAGGTATATCGTGACAGTAAAATAGGGCCACTTCTAACACCAGTGTTGTCCTCCCTCCACCCCTGTTCCCAGCATGCATCCAAAAAAAAAAAAAACAAACAAGCCACAATACCTTGCCACAACAGACCTCTTTCCTTTATTTTTCTTTCTTGTTGTTTTGTTGTTGTTGTTTGTTGCTGTTGTGTTTTGTCGTTGCTTGTTTTGTTTTGCTTTTTGTTTTTTTTCCTTCTTTTAAATTGATATGAATGCTCATATTTATTAGTTTTCAGAATCTTATAATTTTTTGTTTGCTTGTTTTTGGGCCACACCCAGTGACGCTCAGGAATTATTCCTGGCTGTGCACTCAGAAATAGCTTCTGGCTTGGGGTACCATATGGAACATTTGGGATGGAACCAGGTTCATACTGCATCGGCCATGTGCACGGCAAATGTCCTACCACTGTGCTATCTCTCTGACTACAGAATCTTATTATTATTATTTATTATTATTATTATTATTATTATCTGAAGAATTAGTTATTTAATGGAAAGTGATGCAGTTTCAAATGTTAGAGATTTTCCCAACTTTCTTTGTATAGTAAATAATCTATACCTTCATGATGTTGTTTTCTGAAGATGCTTTATATGGTTTTGGTGACTTCATAAACACTTGAATGTGCCATGGCACATAGTTTGTCTTGGATAAAGCTATATTCATACTAGAGAACAATATATATTATTTTACTGGTGGGGGTGTCAAAGTTTTTTTGCGTGTCTATTAGCCCAATTTCTACCAAAATCCCATGCAGGGCACAGTTCCTGTTGGTTTCTAGTCCAATGATAGACGATGCTGCAGATTTCCACTGTTAATGGATTTCAGTTGACGTAGCTTTTCAATCTATTTGCAATTGCTTTATGAACTTTGTTGTCCCTTCATTCAGTACATATATATTTAGTAGAGTTAAAGCCTCTTGATGTGCTGATTTCTTAATTAGGATTTCTATTATAGTTCATTATTTTCTTTAACTTGAATGCTCTGGCCTGATATGATTATAGCCATCCTTACTTTTTACTCTATTATTAGCCAGCATGATTATTTGCCAACCTTTTACTCCAAACCAGTGTTTCTTAGAAGAGTACATATGCCTATTTCATGCAGCAGAATTTTGGATTTTGTTTCCATTTTTGTGTCAAAATCCTTCATTTCGGGGCCGGCGTGGTGGCACTAGAGGTAAGGTGCCTTCCTTGCCTGCACTAGCCTAGGAAGGACCTAGGTTCGATCCCCCGGCGTCCCATATGGTCCCCCAAGCCAGGAGCGACTTCTGAGCTCATAGCCAGGAGTAACCCCTAAGCGTCACTGGGTGTGGCCCCAAAACAAAACAAAACAAAACAAAAACCCTTCATTTTTCTCCATCATTCCTGGTGTTTCATTGGCGTTAAGGGTGGAACTCTGCATTCTAGGTTCAGTGTTCCTCCTTACATCAAGATGCTTATGACTACTGGGTAGAGTTCATCATGAGGGCTTCTTAAATGCTTGTGAGATCAAATATTTCTGGCTCTGATTTATGTACAACTGGATGGCAACATTGTTTTTTGGGACATCAGTGCCCTGTAAATAATATAACTCCAAAGTCTAGCTGGTGATCCTGGCTTAGGGTTCTCAGTCTTGGAGACTGGCAGTTGATGTGGTGTTAGAGTTCAGCAGATAAGGGCCACATCTGGATACTATGCTCACAAGCTCCACTGCTGGCTGCTGCTCAGCAAGATCATCTTCATCCTTACAGGGATATGTTTGCATTCACCGAGACCAGTTTTATATGGCCACTCTGAACTGTCGCTTGATGATTGGGGCTCATCTCTGAGGGTATCTGTTACTGGTGTTGCTTCTGGAATTTTGACTCACGGATACTTTGCAGGAATGACTGTTATTTTGGGCTTAGGACAACTGACCCTATCTATACTGGATGCTTTGAATTCCCTCTTTCTGACAGTTTGTTCTGGTTCCAGAAAAAACCTTTTTGGGTCCTTGGTGCTTGATGACATCTGGCATAGGCTGGAAATTAGGTCTAGTGAGCCACATTAGGGAACTTCTTTTGACTATAGCTGCTATGACAGCTGAAACCTGAAATAAACTTTTTAAACAGGGGGTCAGTTCACTGTCCCTCTGACCATTAGAGGGTCTGACTATAGTAAAAACAAAACTTATGAACTGCATATATCTTATTTTGCAATGAAGAAACAAAACAGATACAAATACAATATGTGGCCCACAGGCCATAGTTTGAGGACCACTGGTAGGCTGGGGCAGAGGTTTGGAGTTTTTACTGTGTGTGTGTGTGTGTGTGTGTGTGTGTGTGTGTGTGTGTGTGTGTGTGTGTGTGTGTGTGTGTGCTGCAGGAGGAGTGGTGTGGAGCTCAGGCAGTGATTGTCCTGACTGATACTGCTTTCCAGTTGGGACTAGATCTGGTTGCACTACTCTTCATTACATTTTCTAAATGCAGATATTCTGAAATGTGTAACTCTAGTAAATATCTGATTTCTTCACAAAGCTCAAGTACAAATCTGTGGGCTGTGGGAGGGATGGAGTGGCTTTGTTAGCTCAGACCTTTAGGTGTAGAATTTAGCCAGGATCCTGCTGGGCAAGGTGGAGCCCAGACCTCACATTCAGAATGGGCTGGAAGAGAGGAGGCCCCTGTGTACACTCAATCATCCTCTGTTCTCTTCTCTGTTCTTCCAAGGACTTTCCATGAGTGATAAGTGCTTTTCTACATTAAATTGACCTTCACGGAGTACTGTGTTCTTTTTGGATTTAATGCATTATTTGAGTTGATGTTGAAAAGTGAAAGTAATACAGGATGAGAAGCATTTGGACAGTTGCTCTGAAAACTGTTTTATACCTTTAGTTTTAGTTTTAAATAGATAAAATAGACCTATGGGTCTGTCAGAATGGCAAACAAAATTTTTTAAATATTAATTTAAATTTGGGGGGGCACACTGGGCAGTGCTCAGGGGTGCTCCTGGCTCTGAGCTCAGACATTGCTCTGGGCTCGAGGGACTATATGAAATATAAGGGATCAAACCTGCATCCATCTTGGGTCAGCTGCATGCAAGGCAAACTCCGCACCACTGTGCTACCATTCCGACGCTGGCAAACAACATTTAAATCATATAAATAATCCCATACAAGAGGTTAATTCCCTATAAAATCATATATTATTATTGTAATACCTGAATGATATTAAACTTAATGGTATTAAATTCATTCATATATTGATATTGTCATTTGCCTCTTTCTTTATTCCCCCCATCGCCTCCTTCCTTCCTCCTTCCTTCCTTCCTTCCTTCCTTCCTTCCTTCCTTCCTTCCTTCCTTCCTTCCTTCCTTCCTTCCTTCCTTCCTTCCTTCATCTATCTTATTTTTTCCTTTCTTACTGGTTTATAAATAATAGAAATCCATCTTTTATATTTCTGAAGAACAATATAATTTTGCTTAGAATTGGAGATCCTCTGTCAACCTAATCATTTTCTAATAAAATTTCTGGGAATGCAGTAGGCACTCATTCTCATGATTTTTATTGACAGAAAGATGATATCATCTTTCTGGCCTCTTATTTAAAATAAAAAATAGAGGCCAGAGAGATAGCACTTGTATTGCTCATTCTCTACCTTTGTTTACTTTTTAAGATCAAAGTCAGCTGTAAGCCTGAGCATAGCTGCTTGTGGCCACAGAAATATCCAAATGATCACAAAAACAAAAAAACAAATTTAAAAATTTTACCTAATGTAAATTGGATTATGATAAACTACAGATTAGGTATGCATTATTATGCATCAAAATCTGTTATGATCACTTAATTTATGCTACTTCAGGCTAATTAAACATTTCACAGTTAGAATAATGCATATATCTATGATGATTTTTATCTTATATACTTTTGTGCATATATGTATCATATTTATAGGCAATGTGTTTCAGCAAGATTTTTAAATAATATATATATTTTATAATAATAGCTGTCAAATGTAGAAAGTAATAAAATATTCAAAGTTTTCTTGAGTGGAATATAAATTAGTAAAACAAATAAACTAAAAGGAAATAACAAAACTAATCCTAAATCCAGTGAAAACAATTGTGATTACCATATAGAACAGGAAGGTGATAAAAGGAATTGGAAGATGAGTCTTTTTGATAATAGGATTATATTGGACTTTGGTAGCTGTCGTAATTTAGTTATACAATAGGAGGTGTAAATCTAAACCATTGGAATTGCACCATATTATTAACCAGTAACAATAAAACTAATATTATCAAAATTAACAGCACTTTTTGGTAAGACTAGTTATGTTATGACCTAAAAATGATTATATTGTGAACAGATTACCTTTTCTTTTGACAAATTACCTTTTAAGAAATTTATGTTGGGACCAGGAAGGTGGCTAGAGGTAAGGTGTCTGCCTTGCAAGCGCTAGCATAGGACGGACAGCGGTTCGATCCCCCAGCGTCCCATATGGTCCCCCCCAGGCAGGGACAATTTCTGAGCACATAGCCAGGAGTAACCCCTGAGCGTCAAACGGGTATGGCCCAAAAACCAAAAAGAAAAAAAATAAAGAAATTTATGTTGTAATTATGATTATAAATTATTTAAGTGATAAATTCTGAATTAGTTTTAATATATAACAACATAATTAAAAATAATTTCACTTTATGAAATGAAAATATTTTACTACAAAGTATGATATACATGACATTGTTTTGAAATTATTTCATTAATTTTTAATGTTTTGAATATTTATTTTGACCAAAGTGGATTACAAATCTTTCACAGTAATATTTTAGGGTCATAGCGACATTGAATCAGGGGCATTCCCACCACCATTATTTTCCTCCCTCCACCTTGTTTCCAGCATGCATTCCATATCCCTTTCCTTTATCCCCCAGTTTGCTAGTATAAGTGGTCACCTCTGTGTCTAGCATGTTGTAGTTTCAGTATCGATTCTGTTGTCATTGGTTTCAGATTTGGTGTTTAAGTATGATCATTTTTTTTAATTTCTATTTAATGTTCATACGCTTGTTTGATCTTGGTACCCTCCATTATTCCCCTCCATTTGTGAGGCAGAACAAGAGGATTCAAGTTATGTGGTTCTGTTTGAAGGAAAGAAAAAAAAATAAAATGGGGCAAAGATCTAACAAAGCAAAAAATGGGAGGAATCATTCTAGAGGTTATAAATATTAATTTAAGAGAAGAAAGGGAAAAAGGAAGAAAAACATAACAGTACAAAAAGAAAATCAACAAAAAAACTTGAAAAGCACCACAGCAATAAAGACAACAACCACACAATAACCATGGTCCTGAAATAAAATCAAAACAAAGCACACACAGAAACAACAAACAACAACAATAACAAAAATGAAATAAAGTATGCTTCTTCTCTTTTTTTCTTTCATAGGCACAGTAAATATTGGGGAGATTAGAAAGGAATTTCCTTGGCCTAAGAGATACAAGGTTTCTCCTTCCTTGAAGTATACTGTCTATATGTACTCATGACCACATTAAAACATACAATAGTGATCAATTCTTAAGATGTTGTTAGAGGTCTGACCCTAATAGGATGGGTCTGAGCTCTTAAGGACTGGTTGAATAAAGATAAATAATTAGATTAGACATTGCTAATAAAAAGAGGAAGGAAGAGCAAAAGATAAGAGAGGAGAACAGAAAAATAGGTAAATATAGTAAAAATTAGTAAAAAAAATTAATAAATCAACTAAGAGATTGGGTTGATGTGTCTGAGTTGGGAGGTTTTCCTAGTTTCTAGGCATTTTGTCTGTGATGGGGTTGGGCCTTCCTAAATGAAGGCTTCAGGGTTAGATAATAACTGGATCAATTTAGGATACACATAGGTTTCGCGTCTCGAGTACTAAACAATGTGTTAATGAGACCTCTTTATGTAGGTGGCTACCCTATGTTGTATTGTCTGCTGCATCTTATGTATCAAAATTCCTTTCCTAAAGAGAAAGTAACAGTCTGGGTTTTATCTGATATAGATTGAGTTGTTGATAATGAGGAAGAAGAAGTAGAAGAAGAAAGAGGAGAAAGAAAGTAGTGAGAAAAGAGAAGAAAAGAGAGGGAAAGGAAATGTTAATTTGCCCAAACGTGTTTGATGAATAGGTCCTGTAATATAAGTGTGTGGCTCGTAGCTGTTTCAGTGGTCTGGATGGTCATATGCTTCATGAAATTTATTTAAGTAATTAAACTTGCATTTAAACATTATCCTAAAAGTATAATAAAAGAGAATATAACTAAACTTTATGGGCTTCATTTTGTACCTCTCTCACATATTAAATTCATATGCTATATTTGAACATGTGCATTATCTCCTATGATACATAAAGTTAAAATCTTGGTAATTTATTGTTTATGTGCCTTAGTTCATTTGAAAGGACTGAGAGGTTAGTCTAGATAATCTTAAAAGTAAGAGTAGTGAAGACATATTTTTCTTAAGTTATCTTATTAACTTACCTTATAAGTTATATTATAAATGCTCAATGATTTATAAAATATTTTGGTAGAGGACTGCTTTAGTTATATAAATAAATTAAAATGGAAATTCTATAAATATACCAAATTCAATAAGAGTAAATTATTGTTTAAGAGAGAATTTAGCTACTAAATTTTTAAATGTTGAAGAGGTAAAATAATCATTTTTATATATTCACAGATTAATTTTAGATGAGACAGACATGTAAAAATTAAGTAATAAATTTAAGAGAAAACACTAGGTGAATATATATTAGCTTTAGATTTAGAAGAGAAATTACATTGTGAGATTATTATCAAAACAAATACTGGAAAGAAAGGACGATTTATTTAGCTTTATAAAATTAAATAGCTTTATATATCTAAAGTATCATAAATAAATCATAGGACAAACTATAGAGAGGGACAATAGCTTTTATTACATTGACAGAGTATTAATTTTAAGTATATAAATATGCTCTTTCAAGTGAATGGTAAACTATAACTTTAGGGATCAATATCCCCTCTTTCTTATTTTCCTTCAGTTGTTACAATGATATTTTACTCATTTCAATCAGAAAATTTTTTAAGTTTAGCTCATTTTATTATTGATCCTCTCAAAAAATTTTTTTTTGCAGGAAGGAAAAAACAAAGCTTACTAGTGCTCTCTTTTGCCGTTAGCTTATATATGTTGCTTCTTAGAACATACTCTTCCCAAATTTTTTATGATTATTCATATTATTCATATCTTCTTATTCATATCCAAACTAAAATTTCTGCCATAAGAAATTCCAACTTTTTATCTTAGCTAAAGTATTTTCTTTTCCCTCTGTTATAATAATAGGCTATTTTGTTGTAGAATTACAATTATCTTATAAAATACTATTCCTACTAATCTTTTACTATTATTGATGGTACTTTCTGTCAGATTCTCTGCCTATTTTTCTAGAATAGTGTTTATTATTTAAACTTATCTAAACGCACTGTTGTGTATCTACAAACGAATATATTGTATTAACCAGGCATAGATTTCAGGAATAGAACCATGTCTCACATAAGTTAACACTGAATTCTAAATCTGACATTAAAATTTTAAAATAGAAGTTCTAGCTTACAAGAGAAAGTATATCATAAAATATGAAAATATAATTTATGTGTAACAAGAGTACATTTTATATAAAACACATGAAGTCTAATCAACAAGAGAAAATGATGATTTCATGATTCCTTTCTTCCTTTTTAATTTTTTAATTATCTTTATTTAAACACCGTGATTACAAATATGATTGTAGTTGTATGATTACAGTCATGTAAAGAACATACCCCTTCACCAGTGCAACATTCCCACGACCAATTTCCCAGGACTTTTTAATTTTTAAGACAAGTGCTCTAATCTCTGATCTAGAGAGCTTCTTTCTTTTCAACTTAATTTAATCATTGTTTTTTATTTTATAATATAATTAAAATTTATTTTTAAAAAATAAAATATATATATATATATATATATATTATTTTTTTGGTTTATGGGCAGCACTGAGGAGTTACTCCTGGCTCTATGCACAGAAATCTCTCCTGGCAGGCTTGGGGGACCATATGGGACGCTGGGATTTGAACCACTGTCCTCTGCATGCCCTATCTCCATGCTATCTCTCTGGTCCTAAAAAATAAATTTTAATTGAGTCACTGTGATTTAAAGGTACAAAGTTGTTTATGATTGAGTTTCAGTCATACAATATCCAACACCCATCCCCTTCACCAGTGCACATTTACTGCTTATATCCTTAGTTTCATAAATATCCCCAGATATTGCCATTATCTGCTCTTTCCCTCTGCCTACTTTTATGGAAGACGACGACAACGACAACTACAACAACAATGACGACGACGACGACGACGACGACGACGACTACTACTACTACTACTACTACTACTACTACTGCTGCTGCTGCTGCTGCTGCTGCTGCTGCTGCTGTTGCTACTATTACTACTACTTTTACTTTATTTCTTCTTCTTCTTCTTCTTCTTCTTCTTCTTCTTCTTCTTCTTCTTCTTCTTCTTCTTCTTCTTCTTCTTCTTCTTCTTCTTCTTTGTCTTCTTCTTCTTTGTCTTCTTCTTCTACTTCTTCTTCTTCTTCTTCTTTTTCTTATTCTCTTCTTATTCTTCTCCTCCTTCTTCTCCTCCTCCTTCTCCTCCTCCCCTTCTCCTCCTCCTCCTCCTCCTCCTCCTCCTCCTCCTCCTTCTTCTTCTTCTTCTTCTTCTTCTTCTTCTTCTTCTTCTTCTTCTTCTTCTTCTTCTTCTTCTTCTACTTCTTCTTTTTCTTATTCTCTTCGTCTTCTTCTTCTCCTCCTTCTTCTCCTTCTTCTTCTTCTTCTCCTCTTCCTCCTCCTCCTCCTTCTCCTCCTCCTCCTCCTTTTTCTCCTCCTCCTCCTCCTCCTCCTTCTTCTTTCTTCTTCTTCTTCTTCTTCTTCTTCTTCTTCTTCTTCTTCTTCTTCTTCTTCTTCTTCTTCTTCTCCTTCTTCTTCTTCTTTTCTGCATAATGTTTTGGGAATGTTAGAGCATATTTCCAGGAGAGGTATTTCAGGGTTATATGAGGGCTCAATTTCTAGGTTATTATTTTTGAAATATCCATTTTTTCCTTCAAAAGTCAGATCATTCTGTGTTTCCAAAGCAGTGAATGAAAATTTCTTTCTTCTTGTATCTATGCAACTGTGCACTGGTTGTTCTTGTCTTTTTTCTTTTTTTGATGTGTGCTACTGCCTGTGGTGTGAGATGATTTCTCATTGTTTTGATTTGCATCTCCCTAATGATCAATCATGTGGAAATTTTTTATGTGTCTTTTGGCCATATGTGGTTCTTCTTTGAGGATATTTCTGTTCATTCCTTCTCCTGCCTTTTTTTACTTTTTTAATATATTTTTTATTTAAGTAACATGAACATAGTTGGGTTATAGTCATAACCAGAACACCCCCCCTTCACCAGTGTAACATTACCTCCTCCCCCCTTCCCATCCTCTACCTGTATTCGAGACAGGCATTCTACTACAGTTATTTGTTTTTAAGTTCAGTTAGTTGTATTTTTTTTCTTTAAAGGATAAGAGTAAAAAAATATAGTAAAGGCGTGGTAGTGGCAACTGCTGTTGTTTGCATAAGTCCAGAAAAATGAGAAAATGGAAAAAAATCCTTGACCTGATTACAAAAAGGCCTCACTCCAGAAGTTTATTGGCATAAGACCAACTCTGGGTTCCAGGCATACCAGTCTGTCCAACTCAAGTCATTCTCCGTGGTCCTGGTGAAACTTTTTCACACTTTAGCTATTGTTGGTATCAGATTCTTATATTTAAAGACTCTGGATTCTGTGTATTTCTTTCATCAATGTCAGGCTGATGTGGAGTATCCTCTATACCATTATATGCGGAGCGATTTGCCTTCATGCAGACTGTTCCTGAGTTGTCTGGGTGTTGGGAGCACTCTTTGGAGTAAGTCAATGTCAAAGCAGTGGTAGGTCTTTCCTGGTAGAGGCTTGGATCCTGGTAATGTTATAGACAATTGTGGTTGTTTTCATAAATGGTATCCATTGTTCAGGTGTGTGTGGGCGATGCCCATTCTTCGGAGGCCTAAGCCAAATCATTATGCCAATATTCAGGGTAAAAGGCCTAATTACATTACCAAATATGTGTTCCCATCTCTATTAGATAAGAACTTGTTTGCATATGTATTATTTTCCCATTTTAATGTGCCTATGCAAAAGAGAAGCAATGTCACAAGGTATTGTTGGTGCATCTGGGGGCCGGAGAATAAAGTCCATCATTCCCCGTAACTTGGTACAGACATGAAATCTATACAGAGATACTCTTCTACCAGTATTGCTTATAAAACAGGTCTCAAAGGGGGAAAATCAAACAATCAAATAACAAATCCAGTGGGCAAAATTGTCACTATATGAGGATGTTTGAAAAGAGTTATAGATGTTAAGGGAATACATCTGAGATATACAAAGGAGATACATGTGTCCCTTTTGTGTTTTAGAAATAGTCAAGAGGGAGGGGGGTATTTTCGAGACACTACTTTGGTCTGTGATTTGGACAAGCGAAGAGAACATGAAGTCATGTCCTCCCCTTGTTGCCTGCTGAAGCTTCCGACTCCCCAAGAGACGTTTGCTTCCTAATTGCTAGAAGTTGAAAGTTCACCAGTCCCTTCCCAGCCCCTTGCAGGAGCAAGGAAGCCTGGGGTCCCTTTTAAATTGCACCTCACCAGAATCCAGTTGCTGGGATCCTGAGCAGGTGTCCAGAAATAACCCTGGGGATGGGGAGGAAGGAGAAAGAAAGCTGTGGGGGCAGCCAAGGCTGTATCTTCACCTTATCTTGGCCAAAAAGCCTACAGCATGAAACCTTGCCTGCTGAACCTTCAGATTCCACCCAAAAAATTACTGTGAAAGATATGTAATCCACCTTGGCCAAAACAAAAATCATTAGTAGAAAAAAATGTTTAAATGTGGGGTAACAAGAGATGGGAGTGAGGGAGTAAAGGAATAAAACGAACTCCTGGACGGTGTTCAAATAATGACAAGCAATGAAACACAGTGATATCCTTATATTTGTAGCGCCCCTGCGTGGTTTCACAATGCACAGGTTTAATAAGGAAACTTCCCTGGTAAGTCCCATTGCCAGAACCTATTGTGATGCTATTCCTCCCGGCTTCCAGGAAGGAAGGAGATCCTTCCCGAACTAGAAGGCCAGAAGGCCAGATTCCCCACCCCCAGACCCTCCCTTTGGAGCCAGGAGAGAAATGGGGAAAGCCTAGGAAAACGAATAAACTCCTCCAAGGGACCCACCTCGCTGGCTTGCCCAGCCATGTGGCCAGGAAAAGCCCTGGAGCACCTGAGGAAGGAGGTAGAAGGGTGCTGGGGTGAACAAAGTCCTGCACCCCTTCCTAGGCCATTGGCATGGCAGAGGCCATGCTGCAAATGCCATGCTGGCCGAACTTCCCGGCTCCCAGGAAGGAAGGAGATCTCTCCCGCTTTTGATGAGATTTCAGTTTTTAAAGTTCTAACAGTGTTTTATATATCTTATATATTAACCCATTATCAAATAAATATTGGGTGTAGTTTTTGCCAATCCATTAACAATCTTTTGTCACCATGTTTGTTGATGTGCAGAAGCTTCTTTATTTAATGTAGTTCCATTTGCTCATCTTTGCTTCTGCTTGCTTGGTCAGTGGTGCTTCATTCTTTAAATTGCCTTTAATGTCAAAGTCATGGAGAGTTATTTCTAAGTTTTCCTCTATGTATCTTATGATTTCATGTCTAATATCAATGCCTTTAATCCAGATTTACTTGATTTTTGTGCCTGGTATTAAACATGTCCAAGTTAATTCTTATTTTGCATATAGATGACACATTTTCTAGCACTAATTAGAAGAGGCATTTTTTTTGCTCCATTTTGTTTTTCTTCCTTCTTTATCAAAAATTAATTGAAGAAGAATCTGACAATTTATCTCAGAATATTCAAGTCTATTCCATTTATTTGAGGGTCTGTCTTTATTCCAGAATCATTTGAAAATAACATTTTTATGGACTAAAGAGTGTGTTCAAATGAGTTTTTCTAGTTTGATGTATAAAGAAGAAAATATATGTTTATAATCGTCTCTGAGCAGCATATGATCCAGTATCTTATTGTATAAGAAAAATGCAAAGTAAGTGAAAAGTTTTCACTTGCTTACAATTTTTCCCCCTTGGTGGGGAGCCATAGCCTATTATTCACAGAGATAACTCCTGATTCTGCACTTAGGCATTGCTTCTGGTGGGGTTCTGGGTGCCATGTGTTTTGCCATTGATTAAAGTCTGGTCAACTGCATACATGGTAAGTCCATTACCTATTGTACTACCTCTCCATCCCAAAACATGTATTTACTATAAAAATATAAAAGATCTAATGATAGTCTATGATTTCTTAGTAAAAATTATTTAATTCTATTTTTGTTCATTTTATTAGGAAGTTATTCAGCAAAGTATGTTTATAAGGTGAGATTACCAGGTTAGCCCTAGGTTGGTACCACTTACTACCATAATAAGTTTTAAGATTTATCTCTACATGAACAATTTGTGCAAGAAATATGGTTTATGTTGAATATCTTCATATTAAGAAAATTTTATTATTTTGGTATAGCATTTAGAGCATGCCTAATTTTTGAACCTCCAATAAAAACTCTGAGACTGAATCTCTAATGAGCATATCTAATTATTTCACATACATTGTCATAGATGTTTTCTAGAGAATTAAGGTTTATTTATATTCTACCAGGTGAGGATAATTATAATGCTGTCCTTGCTTTTTCTGGCCTTTACTCTATGAACCTTTTTCTTATTTTTTTATAATTAATTATGTTCCTGTTTATTAGTATATACTAGTTAAGTCCTTTCAAATAATTTTTGAACCTGGATAATCATGGAGATCCTTTGGCTCAGGAGACAACTTTCTGTGGAGGAATTTTAGTCCTTATCACACATTTTATATTAGCTGTAGAGAAGAATGTGTGTTTGGCTTTCAGGGATGATAAGTCCTATATATAACTACAAAGCTCCTCTTCAATCTCTTCTTTCAAAGCAAGAATGTCTATTGATATTTCGCCCACTTTATCTACACATGGTGGCAGAGGAGTGTTGAAGAATTCTACTACTATTATGACTATGATTAGAATATATAACATTTAGAAAATAAACTTTCTTACATAAAATTTAAAACAATAGAGCCAGAGAGATAGCACAGCGGTAGGGCCTTGCAAATGGCCTACACAGAATGAACCCAGTTCAAATCCTGGCATCTCACTAAGAAATAATAACAGTAATAGTCCTGCTGCATATTTTATAGGAATAAGACAAAAGAGTGAATGCTCATATATCATGGAAAATAAGTAAAATGTATGAAGCAAATGGTAGAAATTCATAAACTTACTTTCTACATTCAAAGCAAACAGAAAATTAAGCAACAGTAGTCTTATATTTCTCATCTACCCAATACTCAAAGTTAGTGTGTTTTATTTGTATCTTTGCACATCCCTTAATTCAAGAATAGCAAAAAATTTGAAAGACTCACAGTAGTACAGTAGTAGCTTTATTTACATCTATGTTTATGTCTTTGGAAATGCAGATATACTTCTTTTCAAAAACTGGAAGTACTATAAAACTTCTATTAAGAACAAAACAGATGCTTCTGGTGACCCCCTACTACCTAAGATGGAAGCCACACATCTAACACTGAATGAATTGTGCCTTCTACCACCTAAACTCGATTTTTCTGTCAATTTTACCCTGCTTCTTTCATATGTTACTGATATTTTAAAAGTTCTATACGATTTGTAAAATATAACCAAATATCTTGTTTGGTTTGGTTTGGTTTGGTTTGGGGGATGGCTATATTTGGCTGTGCTTAGCGCTTACTAGTCCTGGCTCTGTACTGTACTCCTGTCCCAATATAACCACAAATTTTACTTACTCAGTTTTGTTAACTTTTGTTTAACTTTTTCTTTTTTGAATGCCATTACACTGTCTTTTAGAATCCTTTTAAATTTAGTTTGAATCCTATTATTTTTTATGTCCTTCTCTAGTAACCACTTCCAATTTTCACCTTCTCACCACTTATAAGTTTGCTCTGGTTTATATGGTTTATGTAAGCTTCATTCATTCTTGAATCTGTATTTATTACAATGCTTAGTAGTGTGCCTTGATCTTAGTTATCATTTTTCTTAATGTTTATTGAGTTGAAAAATAAAACAGTAAAATAAATGACCCTGTGCTGTGTGGCCCTTACCTGCTCTCTCCATGCACAAATTTATTCCCTCAGGATAGTACCATGGAGAAGAAGGAAAACACTAAAAATTAGCCTGATACTTTTTAAACCTTTAAAAGCAAAAAGAATCCAATAATTACTGCTTCAAAAATTTGTTTCTCTGTTTTATTATTTCTCTGTTCTAGGTATTACTGATTAACTTGTAATCACCATGCTAATGAGGTCCCTTGTGGGCTACTTTACATCTTTAAACTATACCCATATGGTGAGCTGCAAATATTCCCTTAATCACATTTAGAATATAATAAAATACTTTAAATGCAGAAATCTGTTATTATTCTGACTTCTGGAAATTTAGTTTAAAGTGCATCAAAATTCATAAATATCTTATATGCATGAAAGCATCTCTTCTTAGCTTAGTGCATATCTGTTTCATGTGCATAAGAAAATGCACTTGTATTATATTAAAATATGTATTATTTAACTGATATGTAATGGCATTGTATTTCTTGAACTTTGAAAATAGTCATCTGACTTAATATTTCA
Source organism: Suncus etruscus (assembly GCF_024139225.1). NCBI lineage: Eukaryota > Metazoa > Chordata > Mammalia > Eulipotyphla > Soricidae > Suncus > Suncus etruscus. The sequence goes on from NC_064852.1 coordinate 124,595,980, forward strand.
CTTTCTTAGAACAATTTACAAGTAGAATGAAAAGAAGCAGGAATTAAGGTCAGTTAGGATAGTTTGAAGCTATTTTCTTGTTCAACTTTTCCACTGTACATGAACATGAGTTTCACCAAAGCCACCCCAAATGCCCAAAGATATGTTATACAAATGATTAATTTGTAACTGTGTTGACTTTCATAAAATTATTCCCTAAATTTCTATCTTGATAGTGGGAATGTTCAAATAATAAAACCAACTTCCAGCTTAATAAAACAACTATGTAAAATTTTTTACTCCTTTCCCATGATATTACTTTGCTAGTATTTTATATGCATCAGCAACTTATTATTCTTATATAATTAAATAAAATGAAAACATTCTTAGTCAAATATCTCTTTAAGGTTTTCCCTAACAGTATTGAATTATATGTTGTAGAAATAATCTCATAGAAAGCTCCATTAAGGTTACTTTAATTTTTTCTTATCTTCAGTAAATATTACATGTGAAAAATTAATGTAAATGTTTTGCTTATTATTGTGGTCAACCAACAATGGACCTGGGTTTAATTGTAGTAGTGAAAAATTTTTGAGTGCCATGGTGTGGCCCCAAAACAAACAAACAAAAGTTATGCTTATTATTACAAAGTAAATTTTAGTTTTTTCCTATTTAATATTAATAAAAATTCAGAGTTAGTGAAATCCAGAGAACATTCTTGGCTTAATGAAGTGATCATATATAGTAGAAACTCAAGAATTGGGAAAGTGTTTAGACCCACATTTTATCTCTGATGTTTTAGTATTGAAAGAACTCATTCTCTCATATTCTATTTTAGAATTATTACTAAAACATTTTATTTAGGAATGTGACGACATTATCTAGCCTAAAGCTGATGTAAAAAAGCATTTTCATCTACTAAATTTCATATTTTGTAGTCCTTAAAATAGAAATTTACTACCTTATATCAAGGAAATTCAGTCAAAAATAGTAAACTCACCTGAAATACTACTGTGAAAGATATGTAAGCCAATATGATCAAAATAAAAATTAAAAAAATAGTAAACTCAGACCCTGAAAGCCCATACTTGGAAGACAATGATTAAGATAATTAGAATATACCTATGTTTTATTATTTCTTTAACATAGAACATAAAATGACAGTACAAAAAATAGTTCTTATAGAAAATTGTTCAGATCTGAAAGTATATTCATTTTAAGCAAAGAATATGGGCTTTATTTTATTTTCAATGGGGATGTACTACATTTATTTTCTTTGTAACTTTAAAAATAGAGTCTTACAGAGAGGGGAGAGATGGGAGAGATAGTACAGGAGAAAAAGTACTTGACTTTCGTATAATTGAACCTGGTTGGATTCCCAGCACTGCATATGTTCTCCATAGCACTTCCAGAGGTTATTCTGAGCACAAGGCCAGGAGCAGCTTCAGAGAACTAGTGCATATGCCTCTACCTATCTCCCAATTAGTTTCCTAGTGTCCAGATTGCATTTGAAATGGGAGTAACATAGTCTGTCCTATTAAGTCACTAATAATGGTACTTACCATAAAGAAAATGTTTAAAATATTCTATTTACTATCATTTCTATATGATGGGACCTCTTAATAATATTCATCATACTTTTTCATTAGATATTATTCTATCTATAAATGTACTTTCCTCATTTATTTATTAGAATAAATGTTTAAATTCTTATACATGAAAATAAATCTAGAGCAACTGGCAAATACTTTTATCAGTGTAGTGATATCAGTGAGTCAATTATAGAATTTTCATAGGCAAGTGTCTTTACCCAAAAAGCCATATTTGTAGCTGCCATGTTTTACTACCAGTTTCACTATTAAATTATCTTTCAAGGGCCAGACATATAGTACAGTGCTTGCCTTGCTTATGGACTGCCAAAGATCCCCAGCACTGCATACAATCCTCCAAAGATCAACATAATAACTCCTAACTACATAGCCATGAGTGGCTATCTAGCACAACTGTTTGTGACCCAAAGATGCTTCTATTCTACTCCCTAACCATCTACCTTTTAAGAATTTAGATTAAGGGCCCGGAGAGATAGTACAGCAGCGTTTGCCTTGCAAGCAGCCGATCCTGGACCAAAGGTGGTTGGTTCAAATCCCGGTGTCCCATATGGTCCCCCGTGCCTGCCAGGAGCTATTTCTGAGCAGACAGCCAGGAGAAACCCCTGAGCACCGCCGGGTGTGACCCAAAAACCAAAAACCAAAAAAAAAAAAAAAAGAATTTAGATTAAACATGGAAGATTGAGCAAGGCTTTATTTTCTTTTAATTTTTACTTCTTCAAAAACCATACTAATGGTAATAAAAAATTTAAGAGCTTTTAAACCTTAGGTGAGAGTAGAGTTCAAAGTAGTAAAATAGAGATGTCAGCAGAATTTTGCAAGATTAAAAACAGATAGACTAGTTACTAGAAACAGCATGTAAGAGAAAGCAAAACACTGAGAAGCAAAACAAAATGATATGTGTGTTTAGAATTTTAAGGAATTTTAGGTATGTTTTTACAAGGTAATAAAATGATCAGTTGATGGTGTGTCATTTATTTTTATATAATACTAATATATCAATATTATATTAATGAAATTTAACTTGAAGCTCAAATTTTATTAGTTCTATATCACCAAACGATGAGTTGATTTTGCATGTCTTGTAAAATAGAGTTTCAATTTAATTTTTTTGCATCAGTGTATACAGTTGGCCCAGAACCAACTGTGGAAAAGACTTATTTTATATCTGTGTTGAAATTAATTACCCATAAACATATAGTTTAATTTCTACATATCAATTGTAATATATATACTCATATAGTGAAATATTTTATGGGTCATATGTATATAATTCCTATGCCAGAAATGTAAGTTGGTTTTTTTTTTTTTGGTTTTTGGGTCACACCTGGCAGCGTTCAGGAGTTACTTCTGGCTCTATACTTAGAAATCCCTCCTGACAGGCTCGGGGGACCATATGGGATGCCAGGATTTGAACCACCATCCTTGTGCATGCCAGACAATTGCTTTACCTCCATGCTATCTCTCTGGCCCCATAGAAATGCAAATTCTCATAGTCCAACTCAAGACATGATGAGCTAAAAAATGTTTTAGTTTAACACGACAATATGTCTAGAGTAATAAAAATATTGTAAATTTCTAATATTTTTGCCTTCAGTTACTGTGACATATATTACACTATCCTTTACTATTTCTCAACATGAGTTATCTCCTTTACATGTTTTATATCAATCTTTATATCCTTAGCCCATATTTAGCAAGAGCTCAACAAAATTTTGTTACATTAAGTGGAAGGATGAAAATAGACATGTGAAAAGAAGTTCATAATCTCATTACTAGGGAGCTTCAAATAGACACAGTAACATATTATCTGACACATAAATAAGACGGTGTGAGATGTATTCCCAAATACAAGGGGAAAAAAGCACCGGAGAGACTATGGAAAGAAATAATAAACAGTATGCTTTTGGTGGTAATATAAATTTGTAAAGCTGTTATAGAAAGCAGCATAGGGATACTTAAAAATATTAAAGTAGAAACTACATATAATTCAGTTATAGGTTTTTGATATATATCCACAAATATAAGATACTAACTCAAAGGCCTATATTTACCCCCTATGTTTGGTTAACATTATCATAAGCAAGAACTAAAAAGAACTTACATAATTCATTGTACTAAATGTATAAGTTTCAAGTGTGTGTCATTATAATTTAACATCTGAATATATTACATTAAATTAACCAATGAAAGTCCAGTTCTATCCTTTGCCACACAACTGACAACACAGCATAAAATTAGTAGTTAATTAGCCATGAATTCATGAAATTCTTTTTGTGTTTTCTGATATTTAGAATATTTTGATCTTGGTGCTTATTCAGAAAAATATTTTTCTGGATTATGTCAAAATTGTAACATTCCTCAATTTAGTAAAATACACAAAAATTTGACCTTGGGGTTAATGATGAAGAAGGGCTAGTAGTTCTCCAGTGTAATTATTGTATTATAATTTAAATAAAGGAAAATATATAACATATAAAATAGTATACATAATTGCATTGTAATCAGATTTTAATCCATGGAGCACATGATACTTCACAATAGAAGACCGAATGTATTAATAATTGAATATTTAAATTGAATAATTTAATTAATAATTAATATTATAATATAATATATTAATAATTGAATATTTAAAAAATGAGGAAATATCCATTCTTTTGAAGTTTAAAGTACAGTTATATAAGTAGTGGATAATTCAGTAAACACCACATTGTGGGTCAGTGTGACAATACAGTAGGTATGGCACTTGGTTGATTTGGTCTTAATGATCACAACCTATATGATCCCTCAACCCCTTTCTGGAGTGATTCCTGAATGCAGAGAAAGACAGGAGTACCACTTGGTGTGGCCCCAAACCAAACTAACCCAAAACAGAACAAAGACCAAAATGCACATTGGAGTCATGTAAGAAAAATGCTGAATTGCATATGTCATTGTTGATTAGGGCAACATTTTAGAGCACATAAATAAATTCAGAAAGTAACAGTATCACTATTTAAGGAAGGAATATTGTCAGAAACAAGATATTCTAAAAAATCTGCAAAGTAGTTAAGACCTTAAATAGGGAGTTGAATCTAAAAAGATAAAGAGAGCCCACTTTTATGATAGAATTTATGGCATGCATTGACTTTGAGTTTGAAAGAAGTCAGTTCTACCCAAAATGTATTGTAGAGTCAGTGCATAGATTTTAATCCATTGTGAGTGATGTCAGTAATGTCAGCTTCTAATGTCTTTTGGAAATCTCTTATTTTGAGGTTTATGTTGGTTACATGGTATATTAGGTTCATTCTAGAATTTTTACCAGGAAATAGTCTATTCTCAGTTTTCTATTAGTTTATGGTGATTAAGACATTTGTTTCAGCATTTAGACATGGATGTAAATGTAAATTTTATACTAGTGATGTTTTACTCATTTTTGTCTTATCTGGAAGTGCTCAGAGTTTATACCTGGCTCTGAGCTCAAGGATTAATTCTTGTGGCACTTAGTGTGCCACATGCTGTGCCAGGGATTGAATCACACATGTAAAGCAAGTACCTTAACCCCTGTGATATATCCTGATCTGTACCAAGATTATTCATTATAGCATGTGTGAAAATTGGCAAGTCTACAAGTCAACACCTGTTCCTGTCTGATACTAAGTGGGCTTGTAGGATCCATACTACAGAATGATTCAAAATATGCAGGATAGGAAAATTAGCTGGGAGTATTTAGCAATTGAATATGAAGATCCAGAATATACTATTGATTTTTATTTTTTTATTAAACATACTTAATAGATTTACTAATATTTAATATTTCACTGTTGACTAAAATTTACTTGAAATAATTTGCATATAATGATATATAGTTCATACCAATTTTATTATAAGCTATTTTAATTATTATTTTAATTATTATCATTTGTTTTATTTTCTTGTAGGAATTTTTTTATATTATCCCACAAGCAGCATGCAGTGGTATGGCATTATAAGCTATACGCCAGGGTCTACCATAGTTATTTCTTATATGGTAGAGTTTACATTATGCCTCATTGCCAAGCAGACAGGGTCTTAAATATGCAAGATATGTGCTCTACCACTTGATCTATGTCTTAGGCCTACTTTTTCTTTCTATTTATTTTTATTTAATTAACCATGATTTACAAAGTGTTGATAGTTGAATTTTAGGCACATGATATTTCAACACCAATTCCACCACCAGTATCAACTTTCCTCCATCAATGTGATCAATGTTTCATCATTTCTCACTCTTCGAGCGTCAGTTTTGCACCGACAGGCAAAAGTTTATTGTTTGCAGCTTATATCTCATGTCAGAAACCAAAAGAAGTAATAAAACACAGAATGATCTCACTTATTTGTGGTATATAGAAAAACTGGATGAGAAAATGTAGTAAAATGGGAATGCCTAAATTACTATAGACTCTAGAATTTAAGGAGAAGAAGAATGAAGAAAAGAAACGAGTGAGAATTTTATTTTTTTTTACTAAAACAGTAACAACAAAACACAAAATGGCACAGTGGTAGAGAATATATTTTGCATGTGTGAATTCCTGGATTTGGGCCTTAGCTTCACCAAAATGAACAGGAAACTCACCATCCCTGTTTTCCCTTGACCATTGTTTCAACCCACCCCAACTTCTTCCCATATGGTAACCTCAGTTCTCTTGTCAAACTTCGCTGCCTTTTTTTTTTTTTACTTATTCGTTTATTTGTCAGCTTTCTTTCTTATATGTAGTATAATTTTTGTCTTTCTCCTTTTGGCTTATATTGCTTTCCATAATAATTTCAAGTTCTTTCCATTTTATGACATAGAAATTCTAAGTACTAAACAAAAACAATATTTTTGTAAGATCATATTGAGCTATTCAAAGTAAAAGGCAAATTGACTAATTTATAGGATTATGGAGTAGAAAGATGAGGGGGATGCAAATCCAAACAACAATGAGGTATCATCTCATACCACAGAAACTCATACATATCACAAAGAGCAAGAAAACCAGTGCTGGTGCAAATGTGAGGAGGAAGGAACTCTGCTTCAGTGCTGATGGAATTTTGACTTGTCTAGTCTTTTGGAAAACAATATGGATATTTCTCAAAAAACTGGAAATTGAATTCCCATATGATTCAGATATTCTACTTGTAGGGATATACCCTAGGAACACACACACACACACATACACACACACACACACACACAAAAACCACACAATATAAGCATGTCCTCTGCACTCTCATATTCATTGCAGCACTATTTGTAAGAATCATCCCTATTACTTAGAACCTGGAAGCAACCCAGGTGCCCTAAAAGAGCTGAGTGATTAAAGGAATGATGGTACTTCTACACAATGGAATACTATGTAGCTGTTAGGAAAGATGAAGTCATGAAATTTGCTCATACATGGATGGATATGAAGAGTATTATGCTGAGTGAAATGAGTTAGAAGAAGAGGGGTAGGCAAAAACAATCTTATTCATTTATTAGATATAAGAAAAATAAAAGATAATGTAATACTATCCAGAGAGAATGGGATGAGGGCTAGAAGGACAGTTCATGGTAGGAAACTTGCCACAATATTGGAGCAGTGCACTTAGGGCAGAGCAAGGACCACTATGACAATGATAACTAAAACTGATCAGTCAGGACAATACTGGGTGTTGTATGGAAATAAAGTGATATGCACGGTAGCCCTTCATTAGCAATATTGCAAAACACAGGTCTAAGAAGGAAAAAATGGAGATAGAGAGCAAGAGAGAGGGAGAGAGAGGAGCAAAATCTCAACTCCAGAGGCAGGAAGGAGGTGAGTGGGAGGGAAACATTAGTCTGGAAAGCATTCATGGGTGAAGGGAGGTGTACATTGTAAGACTGAAACTCAATTATAAACAACTTTGTAATCATGGTGTTTAAAAAATAAGAAAATTTCATTATGTACTATAAAGTAAAAAATAAGATTATGGAGTAGAATTAGTCTTAGGTGAATATTTTATGGTACTCTATTGAATTTTGAAAATATATTTTCTGGCGTATGTAACTGAGAGCTCATACCCTTTGATTACAGATGCATATTGCAGCAGTATATAAAATTTCATTACTATATTTTGTTCAGGGATTGGTATAGAGCTGATATCTTACATATGTAGGGTTCTAGATTTTATCCTCAGCATTTCATTGTTCATCTGAATCCACATACCATTAAATGATCTACACAGCAATTGCATATATATGTATATATACTTGTATAGATGCCTATATGTGTATATAGTGTATGAAATCCAAATAAGTAAATGAATGCTTTTTATTTTTGATAATAAATTCAAATTAGATAAATCAAACATCTTCACATACATACATTTCAGAAAACAGATTTTCATGTCAGAATGAAGTCGGGTTATGCAGATATTTCCAAATATCTTTAAATTCCCTCTGAGAGTTTAAAAGTAGGGCATGGGTACTAATATTTGTCATTCCTTATTCAGGTGCAAAAATGTCAGGGCTGGTAATATTAACTGTTTCATCAAGTCACTTAATCTTGCTGTACTGATTCTGTTCTCCGTTGAATGGTAATAAAAGAATCTGCAATTCATGAAGAAGTCAAAGCAAAGAAACAAGAAGCAGTGTTAGTAGTTACTTGTCAATATAATTAGATTTATAATTTGTGAGGCAAACTTCTCAGTCACACAGCATTCTGCTGTAAATTAGAGAAAGTCTTTCTTTAAAAAAATTTGCAAACTATTGCTCTTGGTATTTGTTCAAGAAAAGCAAAATCAAGAGAAAGAAAAGTCCTGAAATTCAGGCAATAAATGATACAAGTTTTTAAAATAATCGATTTATATTTCTTAGTTACAAAGCAAGGGCAACCTTTACAAGGAAGTAATAAAGCTAAGAAAGCACATTAGAGTTTAAGCAAATCTTTGATGTAGCAGTTTTTTAGAGCTTTATGTAACTTATTTTGTTTCAAGCTGATTTTCTTTTCTATGTGTCTAAGTTGGAATAAATTAAGTTTAAGTTAGTGTATATCTGCTCTCAGTAAGATCATATTGCGTTACAGTGAAATTTGGGAGTTAAACAAAACTCTTTAGAAAAGACTGTACAAATCAGTTTTTGCATTAACTATTGCTTCTGATCAAGATATATAACCTCTATGTACCTTTGCTTCATTCATTTGTATGATTAAAATGTCCTAATTAATGTTTTTATTATAAATAGTTAACATAAATATTTAGAATAATGCTTGGAAATAGTAGTGTAAGAGAATTTAAACAAGGAAGGAAAGAACATTAAGGAGGTTTAAACAACCTAAATATGTGTTTTATTCATGTATTTCTTTTTCAAAATAAATAATTTATTTAAGCACCATGGTTAAAAAATTATTCACAGTTTGGTTTCAGTTATAGAATGTACACCACCAGTGCACTTTTTCTGCCACCAGTGTCTTTGGTTCCCTTCCCACCATTTCTGTCTGCCTGACTCTGGAGCAGACATTTTACTTTTCTCTGTCTTTGTTTCTCTCTCACTTTCTTTTTCTGTCTCTCTTTCCTTTTTAAGAATGTGGTTTGCACTACTATTCATGAAAGGGTATTATGCATATCATTTTGTCCCCTTTCTGCACACAGTTCTTATTCAGAATGACCAGTTCCATCTTCATTGTCAGAGTTATCCTTTTTCTAATCTAACTGCACTCTCAGCTCATTGAGGCAAGTTTCCTACCATGGGCTGATCCTCCTAGCGCTCATCTCTATTGTCTCTGGATATTATTATCATATTGCCTTTTATTTTTCTTATATTGCACAAATGTGTAAGGTTATTCTGTGTCTATACCTCCCTTTAACAATCTAAATATTGATTTGCTATTTTCCTAGAAATTTTATTCTCATAAAATATGATAATAGCTAGAAATCGATCAAAGTCAATTATCTAATTTATTTCACAAATTAACTCTCTGGCAATGTTGTGTCTTTATTTCACAAACAAGAACTGACATTTGGAGAAATGCTGAACAATGACACAAATCCACCAGTTAATGTGACTAGGTTTGATATCCAAGTGTGTCTATGAGAGAGCTAGAAATGAAGAACTTAACTATTTTGAAATGTAAATTCAAAACCAGGCTTTTAGAAAGAATAAAAAAAGATTTAAAAAATAGTTTGCAAGATACATAAAGGAAAAAAGTGCTCAAATAAATGGAATCAGAAATGAAAGTGGAAATTTCAACAGATCTTCAATAAATACAAGTCATCATGAGATTTTACTCTGAAAAATTGACTCTAAGTTAGAAAACTTAGAATAGACAAATTTCTAGAAACATGAAATCTCTGAAAGCTTACAGGTGAGACATTAGCTAGCTTAAACAAGCCAATCACAAGGGAATTGAAACACTAAATAAGAATCTTTCCAAGTATATAAGTCCAGGTCCATATGGGTTTACAGGTGAGTTTTATAAAAGATAATCCTCTTGATATCTAAAATTACCATCAAAATATGAGAAGAGAAAATGAACAGACACCTCTTAGAAGAATACCAACAAAAGGTCAATAGGCATATGAAAAAATTGCTCATTATTACTTATCACTAGGGAATTTCAAATCAAAACAACAAATAAGATATCATCTTATACTAGTGAGATTACATATATCAAAATACCAGAAAAAAATCTGTGTTATCAGGGATGTGGTGAAAAGAGTAACTCTCATCCATTATTGGTGGGAATGTTGTATGGTTCAAACCTAGGAAATACAGTTGGGAGAGTTCTCAGTAAACTCAGAATAGAGATGACATTTGAGCCAACAATTTAATTTTTGGGTAACTATCCCCAAGACAGAAAAACATTTGATCAAGAGGTCATATGTACACCACTGTTTATTAAAACACTCAACTAATGTTAAAATATTAAAACACTCAACTTACTAAGGTAAGAATTGGAATTAATTGTCTAACAACAGATGAATGGATATAGTACATGTAGAAAATGGACTATGGCATAACTTTAAGAAATAATGCAATATGCAATTAGCTGAAACATGGATGGAACTTGAAGATATGTTAAATGAAGTAAGCCAGAGAAAGAGAGAAATACAGGATGATATCATTTATATGTGGCATTTAAAATAATTGCATGAGCAAAAGCAATGGTTTATATTGAGGTTGGGTAGAATACTCTTGGCCCTAGAATATTAGTGAAGGGAAGGAAATAAAATAGAGTGGAGTGAGAGAAAGACAGATGTAAAATAATGGGGTATACGGTTGAAGAGGACTGAGGTACATTGATGCTATTAAAGCAGGATATAACTAAATATTTATACCATGGAGTCAACAGCACTGAAATGATACCCAAACTTTAACAATAAAATTTAAAAAGGTGCCTGTTATGATGGTGGTAGTGGTGAGGTGTGAGATGGATTCTGGGAATATTGGTGAAGAGAGATTGACATGGTGGTGTTATTGGTGCTCAAATATTGTATTTGTAAAATTCAAATATATGAATATCTTTGTAAAACACAATGCTTTAAACAAAAATTTTTAAAAAATGAGTATCAAAAATGGATGACCTAAAAGTATTAGCCAAAGGACAATACTGGTGGTAGGAATACCCTTTATTCATTGTCCCTATGTGCCTTAAATATTACTGTGAAAGATTTTGACCACAATAAAAATTAAAAAAATGTGTTAGCTAAAGGGTCATACATGAATAAGTTGGGAAATTACATGAATGAAATAACATTCATTCTTGTGCTGTTTCTCTAAGTATAAGGTTACAGTTTTTGCTCTTTCTGACCTCTTTAAGAGTTTCCAGTGATTTTAGTGTCTCAGTGAGATTTGATTATGTGAATACATTTTGTTAACATGATTTTAGCCAGTTAATTTTAATCTTTAGAAATAAAAAAATTCAAACTGTCAAGTAATACGCCTATGTCTGGTAGTTGTTAACAAGTAAGAAGCAGCTCATCTTTATTCACTGAAAAATTATGTCATTTTCCCAAAATATATATTTCTTATTAATTGAAAAATAGTTTCTATCAAACTTTCTCTACTTCGATGCTATCATTTGAATTCTACCATTTATTGTCATGTTCCAGATCATGAGGAGATGGAAACTCAAAAAGGAACATCTATATTAGTGAGAATAAATGAGCTACTTTTATCACCTTCAGCATGAAAGAAAATTAGACTTATACTAATGACAATTTCTATTCTAGGAAAGGTTTAAGTACCTACCTAACTATACGGTGGTACTCAGCAATGTGACAAATTAAGATAATGAAATCTGCACATTTACATGGTAAAATTAAAGCAATTATTGAAAACCATTTCTAGCTTTCTTTTGTCCCTTCAAATTTAATTCTGTCTTTTCTCTAATTCTACTTAATTTTGTAATTTGTCTAGAGTATTACTATTTATTTGTGTGTGTGTTTTTTGGCCACTTCAGTGGTTTTCAGGTCTTTCTCCTGGCTTTGTATTCAGGTATTACTCCTGGCAGTCTCTCAGATCATATGGGGTGTTGGGATCCAACTTGTGTTGGCTGCAGAAAAATCAAGCTCCATACTGCTCTAGCCAAGAGAATTATTTTTTGATTTTTTTTATTTTGGTAATAAATACTGTTTGTTTTATATACTCTTTTAAAAAGAAAAGAAAAATGAAAGAAATTAGACAAGATAGTGAATGTGAGCAAAGCTGAGGTTTTTGTTTTAAATGTATTCCGTATGTAGTTTGAGGGCACTGATCAATGTCTTAGGTACAGTGGTAGGTATTAGGTGTCCAGAATAAAAGTGTTGCCTCACAGCCAGAATCTCGACATTCTACATGGTCCCTCAAGCCTGCCAGGAGCGATTTCTGAATGCAGTGCTAGGAGTAACCCATGAGCACTAGTAGGTGTGCCCCCCAAAAAAACTGTTGCCTGCTCTTGTGGATCCTCCCTTCCTTGTTTCCTCTAATTGTCAATAGATTCAATATAAGCTTTTATGTGTTAACTTTGTATTCTTTAAGTATGAATAGCCAATATTCTACCTCATAAATGTTCTTAATTTTTCCTTGAAAATCTTATATATATATATATAGATTAGAGTTAGATAGACTAGAATTAGAATGATATATATATACCATATGTATGTATGTATATATATATATATATATAAAACATCATTCTAATTCTAGTTGGTATGAAAGACCCCATGTTCACCTTCTAAAGTCGTTGTATAGTCTCCCAGACAGATTAGCTCTTTTCCTTTTAGTTCTCCAAACTAGAAAATCCTTCTTTTTTATATTTCCATGAGTTTTAATTTTTTTTGTTTTGTTTATGGGCCATACAAGGAAGTTCTTAGGAGTTACTGTTGGCTCTGCACTCAGAAATCACTCCTGGTAGGCTCAGGAAACCATATAGGATGCAAGGAATCAAATCATGATCTGCTGTTTGAAAGGGAAATGCTGTACCCACTATGCTATTGCTTCAGCTCCATTTCTGTTTTAGACAATAACTTTAAATTATAGTCAATCCATAATTTCTGAATTGATTGTATGGGAGTTCTGTGACTTATTTTGAGGAATGTCCATCTTGCTATCCATACAGGTTGAAACAGATGACATCCCCACTGGTCATGAATGAAGGTTTCTTTCTAATCACATGCCTACCAACACTGGTTATTTCCAGATTTTATGATATGTACCATTCTCATAGACATGAAAGGGATAATTTTTCATTGTTTTGATTTGCATTTCTACATTTATAAGTCTCCTCTGGAGAATTTTCAGATACAGAATTAGTAACAATTGAAAATTCACACCACTGAGTTGGAGTATAGAAGAGAGGACACCTAGGTACTTTGAAGGATACATACACTGGTTATGAATGTGATGATTAAGTATGTTCATAATACACCATTCATGGTAGTATTGTAAACCAAAAAATAAAAATATATATGTACTGATTTGAAAATAGTGCCTAGGATACAAAAGCCACCTATAGAATGGGAGAAACTGTTTACCCTATACTCATCAGGTAAGGGGCTAATAATAAAAATATACAAGGTACTGACAGAAATTAACAAGAAAAAATTATCTAGCCACATTAAAAATGGGGAAGAAGAATTGAACAGACACTTTCTCAAAGAAGAAATACAAATGGCCAAAAGACATATGAAAAAATGCTCCACATCACTAATCATCAGGAAGATGCAAATCAAAACAATAAGGTACCATCTCACACCACAGAGACTAGCACACATCACAAAGAACAAGAACAATCAGTGCTGGCAGGTTTGTGGAAAGAAACTCTTATTCACTGCTGGTGGGAATGCTGTCTAGTCTAGCCTTTATGAAAAATAATACAGAGAGATTTCTTAAAAAACTGGAAATTGAACTCCCGTATGATTTCTGCTTAAATAAGCTTTTAGTTTTCTTTTTCCCCCATTAAACTCACAATAGATTAACCTATATCTTTTACTTGTTATGTTTTTTTAGATTCATTCATAAAACAACAACTTCTAATGTTTCTTGTTCACTTACAATTTTTCTATTATTTTTCTCTGTTACTTAAACTGAATAATCCAGGAATCTTCTTGGCTTGTGGCTTTTGTGAAAGCCTGACTTTTTTTTTTTTTTTTTTTTTTTTTGTGAAAAACACCTGACTTTTTTGTGAATGACTGACACTGTACACACACTCTGCATATCCACACACTCTGAATACACACATTCATGAGGTAAATCTGGTTCAGGCATATCCTCATTCCCTCTGATTCTTGTACTTCTTCACAAATATTTCATGATGAGTTTATAATGTTACAAGCAAGTGGTTATTGAAGAAGGTAAAAAAAAAAGCAAATATTCTGAAGTTATATCTTTATTTAGGAAAAAGAGAAAGTAGCAAACATCTCCATAAATGTAGGAGTCTTTATTTTGGCTTTTTAAATAGTTTCAGACTCTTCTCATCTTTTCTTTTTCCATTCTTCTCTCCAAAGAGGTAAGAATACTTTGGAATCTAAGGTCCTGGTTATATCCAGACCTGGTACATTGAAGTTTTTTTGTTGTTGTTTTGTTTCTCTGTTTTTTGTTTTTTCGGGCCACACCCGTTTGATGCTCAGGCGTTACTCCTGGCTAAGCGCTCAGAAATTGCCCCAGGTTTGGGAGGACCATATGGGACGCTGGGGGATCGAAATTCAGTCTCGATCTTTCCTTGGCTAGGGCTTGCAAGGCAGACACCTTACCTCTAGCGCTACCTCGCCGGCCCCTACATTGAAGTATTAACATGAAAATTGTAAATTGTCATAGTTCTAGTGGGCATGATATTTAATGGTTTGGCATGATTTTGATATTAAAGTATTATAATTATTGTGTCATGAGTTAGTATTTTTTATTAGTCCTGGGATTAATCCATAATGTCGTCTTAAATGGGTCACCACAATGGACACTCAAATAATATATATCCTATAATACCATATATATCTGTATTTAATAAATTGTGTTATGAAAATATTTTATATTTCTTCTGATATTTTGATAATTCTAGCAATTACTGAGAACTTAACTAGGGCATATGGCACTTTTATTATTTTTATTCCTTCTCTGATTTTTGTCAATATTAGTTTTATTTTACTTTGAAATAACTTAAGATGCATGAAAACTTGGTGTTTTTTTCTTGTAATATTTGTCATATGTCATTTTATAAAATATCCAAATGAAGAATACCCACCAATATATGACCAGTGTATCCTTCCTCCTTTTCCCTTATTTCCAAGCTTTGTTCATTTGTTTATCTTGTTATTTTGAGCCACCTCTGGCTGTGCTCAAGGATTACCATTGACTCTGCACTCAGAGATCATTCATGATTGTATTTGGGAGACCAAGTAGTGCCAGGGATTGAATCCGAGTTGATTACATGCAAAGCTAGCACCTTACCAACTGTACTATCTCTCTTGCCTTATATCAAGGTTTATATTTATCATTTTTTATTCTGCTCATGTGTTCTTTTTTCAGTATGTGCTCAGGGATTACCATTGGCTCTGCACTCAGAGATCATTCATGATTGTATTTGGGGGACCACGTAGTGCCAGGGATTGAATCCGAGTTGATTACATGCAAAGTTAGCACCTTACACAACGATACTATCTCTCTTGCCTTATATCAAGGTTTATATTTATCATCTTTTATTCTCCTCATGTGTTCTTTTTTCAGTATCATGTATTAAACTAATACTTTCTATGACATTTACCTTTTAAACTTTTACCTTTAAGCTTAAAGGATAGAACAACGTTTACTCTTGGCACATGCATCTACCCCAGATGGAAAGAATAGGCTTCTCTAAGATGTGTCACTCTGGCAAGCAGATTTTTATTAATAAAGTCTTTTATGGCTCAAGAAAAATATATATCAGCACCTAAAAGAATAAAAATTGGTGTAGTAAGTGCTTTCTATTTCTTTAAATTAGGTTTATTGCCAGAAAACACCAATTATAGTGTATTACAAACATTTAATTGTATAGTATCCAAAAATCATGAGTCTTTCTCCTTTCTCTCATATGAGTCTTCTTCCTATTTTAAGCCCAACCACCTTATCTCATTCCTTATCTTATATATATATATATATATATATATATATATATATATATATATATATATATATATATATATATCTTAGAAAATAAACGCAAAATTTACCTCAGAGATTTTGGAGTTCATGTTTTTATCAATTTTTAATCTGTCAATGATTAATTTTCATTTTTCCTCTTGCTAATGTGTCTAATGCTAATTTGATTACCTGACCAGTCTGATAAAACTCAGAAGTAGGAGGAAGTACACTCTCTTCCTTGGCACATGCACATGCATCTGGCAGTTATAGTCAGTGAACCATTTCTTATACATACTAAAACTGAAGTTTATAGTTATAGTTTTTATTAACTTTAATCAATATATTTTTATTTTCTAAAACTTCATCCAGACTACATTATATTGAGCTGTCATGTTTCCTTAGTCTGGTTTTGGTTGTAACATATTTTCAGATTTTTCTTATTTTAATGACTTTACTAACCTTAAATTAGGTATGTTGTATGCTTGACTGGCTCTTGTAATAAAAAATTTATTTATTTATTTTTATTTTGGGACAACAACTAACAGTTTCAGGGTTGACTCCAGCTTTATGCTCAGGGTTAACTTCATGTGGTGATTAGGTGTTTATCTGTGGGCTCACATAGCATGCTTTGAATAGAACTTAAGTCCAACTGCATGCAAAGCAAGAAAAGTATCTACAATTCAATTCCTTCAGTTCCCTCATATTAAAATTTATGTGAATAATCTTTATCACTATCACCTTCTGGCAATTCATTATATAATATGCATTTTATACATATAACTCAACACTATTTTATTTTTTTGTTGTCCCACATTCTTCCATTATTTTATTTATTTGGGGGCTACACTTGGCAGTTCTCAGGGCTTACTTCTTGCTCTGTGCTTAGAAATATTCTTGTTGGATTTGGGGGGCCATGGGAGGCAGGGATCACTCACACTCATGTCAGTCTCCTGAAAAGCATGTGCTTTCTCCACTTAACCATAACTCCTGGACCCATTCTTCCATTTATGTCTATTGGAGTTCTTTAATTTAATCCTATGTTTCTTTGGCATGTCTTAAATGTGGCTTTTTAAATCACTTTCATAATTTGTGGCACTGCAGTTTGCACCATGCTCTTTTGATGGAATGTCTTTTTTTAAAAACACTCTCTGTAAATATATATGTATGTATTGTTGCCCATACTTCTGAGTTCTTACATGTATACATACATATATATTAAATAGTTAGTAGTGCTTAGTAAGAAATGAGCACATCAAGGAATACTCCCATCAAGAGAGGGGACTATCATGACCCTTCTGGAACACTCATAAATTTAATTACATTGCCTCTAATTAATAGTACCTAAGAGTGTGGGATCTTAGAGACCTAGAATGTAAAAAACCAAGACTATTGTGCATTAGAACAACCAGAGAGTGACTCTCATGCAGTGATTTCTCGTTTGTGTTACATATAAAAGGAAGAAAAATGGTGAAAGCATCTACACTTTAGGCCTGTTCTTATTAGTCTCTCTGCATTATAGTTTGTCAATCTTTAACCACATGGATTTCACCTTTGTGATGAGGGAATAATTCAACATGGCTGCCCATGCACTGGAGCACACTGCAGAAGCAGAGAATCTAGAGAGTTCTGAGGGGCTCAGTTCTGCAGTAGCAGAAGTTAGTTAACTTTTCATAAAATTAGAAAGAAATGGTTAGATAAAACCAAAGGGAATGACCTGGCTTCTGCTACATGCACACTCTCAGGGTGTTTTCCAAATACTGCTGACATATTAAGAGAGCATGAAATATCAGGGGATGAACTCACAATTTCTTTATGCAAAATTTGCATACTCACCTTTTACTTTTATCTCTGGTCCTTTCACTTTCTATTAAATTTTCTGATGATTTATTTTTACTTTATTTCCTTGATTACTTGTGTGTGTGTGTGGAGACAAGAGCCCAGGACTGACAGTCCCCTCATCTCTGTGACATTTGGGTTTTAGTAGCATATACACATATTTAAATACATATTTATACATTTGTAACTATATATATAGTTAAACATAAACTGGTATTGATGTTTTAGATCAGGGGTCCTCAAACTTTTTAAACAGGGGCCAGTTCACTGTCCATCAGAACATTGGAAGATCTGACTATAGTAAAAACAAAACTTGTGAACGAATCTTTATGCACACTGCATATATCTTATTTTGCAATGAAGAAACAAAACAGATAAATATACAATATGTGGCCTGCGGTACATAGTTTGAGGACCACTGTTTTAGATATTACTACATAATTTATTTATTCTAGCTTCTTTTGCTTCTTTTTGATCTATATATTTTCAAAATTAATCATCCTCATATCTCTTCTATTTTTATAATTATATTTATTTAAACACCGTGATTACAAACATGATTATAGTTGTATGATTAAAGTCATGTAAAGAACACCCCCCTTCACCAATGCAACATTCCCACCACCAATTTCCCAGATCTCCCTCCTCCCCACCCCGTACACCTGTACTCGAGACAGGCTTTCTACTTCCCTCATTCATTCACATTGTTATGATAGTTTTCAGTGTAGTTATCTCTCCAACTGCACTCATCACTCTATGTGATGAGCTTCATGTCATGAGCTGCACATACCAGCCCTCATCTCTCTTGTCTCTGAGATACTGTTAAAAATGTCTTTCATTTTTCTTAAAGCCCATAGATGAGTGAAACCATTCTGCGTCTTTCTCTCTCCCTCTGACTTACTTCACTCAGCATAATAGATTCCATGTACATCCATGTATAGGAAAATTTCATGACTTCATCTCTCCTGATGGCTGCATAGTATTCCATTGTGTATATGTACCACAGTTTCTTTAGCCACTCATCTGTTGAAGGGCATCTTGGTTGTTTCCAGAGTCTGGCTATTGTAAATATCGCTGCAATAAATATAGGAGTAAGGAAGGGATTTTTGTATTGTATTTTTGTGTTCCATGGGTATATTCCTGGGAGTGGTATAGCTGGATCAGATGGAAGCTCAATTTCCAGTTTGTGAAGGAATCTCCATATCACTTTCCATAAAGGTTGTACTAGACGGCATTCCCACCAGCAGTGAAAAAGAGTTCCTTTCTCTCCACATCCCCGCCAGCACTGCTTGTTTTCCTTTTTTGTGATGTGTGCCAATCTCAGTGGTGTGATCTCTCCTATTTTTATGTATTTTAATCCTTGTATTCATGAAAAGTAGTGAGATTTTTAATCTAATCCTCATGTAAAACAACTTTATTAACTAGAGTTCAGTGCTTATGTGAAGTTCTCTTTACCTTTCCCTTAAATTCCCCACAAGTGTGATCCTTTCCAGCACTTATAATATTTTAAATATAATTTTAATTTTAATTATAGTGGCTTACATATCATTCACAGTAATATTCCAGGTACATATTTACATTGAATCAGGGGAGTTCCACCACCGAATTGTCCTCCCACAACCACTCCCATCCTGCCTCCCATATCCTCCACTCTCCCCCCCCCCCAGAGGGTGCTAGAATACTTGGTCCCTTCTGTGTCTAGTTTATTACTTAGTGGTCTTATAACTGTTTGGTCTTGGTACTCCATTACTGCCCCTCTAATTGGGAGGCAGGACTAGAAAGTTCAAGTTATGTGGTTTTGTTTGAGGAAGAGAAAGGTAATATAATGGGGTAAAAATCGACTACGCCGACTATGAGCAGAGTCATTCTAGAGGCTCTCATCCTTGGTTTGAGGGACAAAGGGGAAAAGAAGAAGGTGAAACACCACAACAGTTCAAAAAGAGGAATCAAATAAGATATCCAGTGAGCACTGCAGTAATAAAATATGCACCACATAGTTACCATGGTCTTGAGATAGGAAATATGACAAGGCGCAAAGAGGATGAAGAAAAAAAAAGAAAGAAAAAGTAAATATATAATTAAAAAATGGACAACTACTTCAATATCTACCCCAAAACAAAGAAATTGACAAAAACTAGATAAAAATAATAAAAATTAAAAAATTAAAATAAAAAGAAAAAAAAAGAAAAAGGATTATTTTGTATTTTTTGTATTCCCCTCCCCCCCGTATAGGCACAGTAAATATTGGGGTCATCAGAAACGGAAATCCCCTTGGCCTAAGAGATACAGGGTTTCTCTACCATTGGAAGATATTGTCATGGAATTGTCTGTAGACTCCTTTCATGTTCATTTACTCTCCCCTTGGTGTTTTTGTGCCGTATGGAAGACTTCTGCTTCGATCTGGATGTTAAAAACAGATCTTTAAATCTAGAGGTCTCAGTCTGTGCACAGGTCAAGGAGTGGAATTTATGATGAAGACTTTCTTTGTGATTTTAGAAATTCTGTTTCCTCGATGTCATTTTAATTTGTTTTCTGTGGTTAGTGGTCTTGACCCTTGCGCTGAAACTCAGATGGAGCCTGGTATATCGTCTTTCGTTATGTTTCCAGAAGACCCATTCAGTTGCAATTGCCTTAGTCAGGACTCTGGAATTGGAGGTCATGATTGTTATGCAGGACGTAGACCAAACCCTAGACAAGGACTTTCTTGTTGGTCCCAGAATACATACTGCCTGGTCATGGTTCTATCAGCTGGTCATCTGTAGATCACGATCTTGGCTTTTGTACAGCCCATAGTGTGGTAAGTCTTCTGATTTTGTTTTATCATTAGTTGGTAAGGTAGGATAACCTGTTCTTATGTCCATTTGTTCCCAATTTCCTCGTCAGGATATCATATTAAAACTGGCTCATGTTGGAGATCGAGTAGTATTCAGGATGTCCCAGATGGGCTTTGGTTCCTGTAGCTGTTGTGAAGAACTGTGTCGATTCTATGTCTGGGGTTCAGAATTCAAGTCTGGACGGTTGGTGTATAATCTTCTGGCATCTAAGATGGATCCACATGACATATTTTCAAGGTGAGAGATTCCCCTGTATTGTAAATAAGTATGAGTTCTTATACCTAGTAGATAAGAGCTTGTTTATATACGTGGGATTTCCCCCTTTTTAGTGTGCCTTTGCAGGAAGAAATGGTGCTTCATTATATTGCCGGTGCATTTGGGGGTGAAAAGAACAGAGAAACAAGTCACACACCCAAAATACATAAAAATAGAAATAAAAATATATATATTTGCTCACACATGTATAGTGAAAATGATTTTAAGTTAAATGAAAT
This sequence comes from Suncus etruscus, assembly GCF_024139225.1. Lineage (NCBI taxonomy): Eukaryota > Metazoa > Chordata > Mammalia > Eulipotyphla > Soricidae > Suncus > Suncus etruscus. Next base: position 124,617,284 of record NC_064852.1, read on the forward strand.
AAAAAATAAAGAGGTATTGTTATACAGGTCTTATACTTATGATGGAAGTATAGGTTTCCCCATTGCCTTTTGAAATTTTCTTGTGGGGTGTGGGTTCCCAGGCACCTTATCACCACACACCCTGCCCTTCCTGAGATTGGTAAAAGATATAAGGGGGGGTCTTGTGTAAAGTTCTTGCATTGGGAGTCCTTTTAGGGCTAAGTCCAATATCCAGAAACAGTCCTCGTTAGGATAAGTTGGTAGGGAAAGCCACACAGCATGAGTCAGTAGGGGTGTTGGTTGTCTTTTCCTGCCAGGGACGAGGTGTGGGTTTGAGCAGATGTCCCTTTGCTCAGGTGCTGGGTACTGGTTCATTGGGGTAGGAGGTCAGTCTTGATGCCTAATAGATTAAGAACTGAAGGTGAAGAGTTTTAATAAGTTGGAAAATCTGGATGGGATTGAAGGGTGAAGGGGTAGTCGGATTCCTGGAAGGAGGATAGGGGAGAGTATTTGGAAGGGGCAGAAAGGAAGAAAGGGGAAAATAAGATTAAATAGGGAAAAAAGGAAGAGTGAGTAGTAAGAAGAGAGGTGAAAAAGGGGGCATGTCATTTTGCTTGAATATGTTCGATGAGTAGGCCCCGTAGTATAAGTCTGCAGGTCACCATTGCTGCTTCGGTGGTCTGGCTGGTCACATGCTTCAGGTATGCCCTAGAGATAAAAAATGTGTTAAAAAGTTTTGTCCAGACAATTTTGTAACGCAACCTGGGTATGGCATCTCATGTGGCTTAGCTCTGAGATGCCATCTTAGGTTGTCCATTATTTTTATCCAAGAACGCCTGTGGACAGAAAAGCTGAGAGGTTACTTTAAATATATTAAGCTTAAGGCATTAAAACCTATTATTTTGAAATACTTCAGTTGTAGTCAGTGATTTCCTGTGGTATTCTTTACCTGTAACCTTGTATAAAATCCCTAAGAGATTATTATGAGCCTTTGCAGTAACAGGCTGATTACATACCTGTTCACTCTATGCTGCTGTTTCTGCAGTTGCTGGTTTCTACATGGTTTAATGTGTGGTCGAAAGTTTATGATATTCCTCTTTCATGTGTTTTGGGCACTTCTGACAGTATATGTGTGGTATTACAGTGTTTGGAGTTTCTACCCTGTTAATTCCTGTTATTTGATCTTTGAATATTAGTTGTATATATGGCATAGTTTCTAGGTGCTTCAGAATAGTGCTATCTTTCTGTGTTTGTCTTTCACCTCTGACTTACTTCATTTAAAATAATCTGTTCTAGGTCCATCCATGCTGCTGCAAAGTCTCTGACTGAATCATTTCTTACTGCCATGTAGTATTCCATTGTGTATAGATACCACATCTTAATGATCCACTCATCTGTTGTTGGGCATTGAGGTTGGTTCCAAGACTTGGCTATTATACTGATTGCTGCGATAAATAGTGGGGTGCACACATATTTTGGGATGATGTCCTTCAGCTTGGGGGTAGATACCCAGGAGAGCAATTGCTGGGTCAAATCGCAGCTCAATTCTGAGTTCCTTGAGCACTCTCTAGACTGTTCTCCATAGGGGTTGGACTAGGGGGCATTCCCACCAGCAGTGGATGAGAGTGCCTTTCATACTACAACCATGCCAACAGAGATTGTTTTCATTATTTTTGATGTGAGTCATCCTCACTGGTGTAAGGTGGTACCTCATTGTTGTCTTGATTTGGATTTCCCTAATGATGAGTGAAGGTGAACATGTTTTCATGTGTTTGTTGGCCACCTTTCGATCTTCTTCGGTGAAGTGTCTTTTCATTTCATCTCCCCATTTTTCTATGGCTTTATTTGGTTTTGAGAAGCTCATCTTTCTGAGTGCTTTGTATATTCTGGATACTAGCCCTTTATTGGACATGTTGAGTGCAATGATTTTTTCCCATTCAGTTACCTGTCTTCTTGTGTTGAGAATGGTTTCTTTTGTCATGCAGAAGTTTTTTAGTTTGGTGTAGTCCCATTTGTTTATGTTTGATGCTAAAGTTCTTGCTATTGGCAATCTATCATTAAAGACTTTTTTGATATATAGGTCTTCAAGTGTTCCGCCTATTTTTTCTCAATAAACTTTATGGTTTCAGGTCTGATTTCGAGGTCTTTGATCCATTTTGAGTTGACTTTTGTATATGGGGTGAGGTATAAGTCAACTTTCAATTTCTTACAGGTGGTTTTCCAGTTGTACCAACATCATTTGTTGAAAAGACTTTGTCCCATTTAAAGTTCTTGGCTCTTTTGTCAAATATTGTCTGGGGCTTATGTCTAGAATTTCTGTTCTAACCCACTGGTCTAAGGTTCTGTCTTTGTACCAGTACCATGCCGTTTTGATCACTATGGCTTCATAGTATAGCTTCAAGTTAGGTAGCGAAATGCCACCCAGCTTCTTGTTTTTTAGTATGTGTTTGGCTATCCTGGGTCTTTTGTGGTTCCAGATGAATTTTATGATTGATTGTTCTAAGTCTTTAAAGAATGATGTGTGAATTTGGATGGGGATTGCATTAAATCTATATAGGAGTTTGGGTAGGATGGTCATTTTGACTATATTGATTCTACCTACCCATGAGCATGGGATGTTCTTCCATTTCCTTAGATCCTCTTCAATTTCTTTCTGAAGTGTTTTGAAGTTTCCCTGGTATAAGTCCTTCACTTCCCTTGTAAGGTTGATTTCTAGGTATTTAATGTTTTTTGTTACTATTTTAAATGGAATTGAATTCTTAATCTCTTGAGAAATGCTACTATTTTGTGTACTCTTGTGTACTCACTTTGTAGCCAGCCGCTTTGCTGTATTGGTTAATTATTTCTAGAAGTTTTACTGTGGACTCTTTAGGGTTTTCTATGTATATCATCATATCATCTGCAAAGAGAGACAATTTGAGTTTCTCTTTCCTAATTTGGATTCCTTTCTCTTGTCGGATTGCTATTGCTAGGACTTCAAAGATTATATTGAATAAGAGTGGAGAGAGTGGACAGCCTTGCATAGTTCCTAACCTTAGTGGAAATGTTTTCAGTTTTTCGCCATTGAGGATAATGTTGGCTGTGGGATTTTTATAAATAGCTGTAACTATCTTGAGAATGGTTCTTTCTAACCCTATTTAGCTGAAAGTTTTCAAAATGAATGGGTGTTGAATTTTGTCAAATGCATTCTCTGCATTGATTTATATGATCATGTGGTTTTTGTTTTTCTTGTTGTTGATGTGGTGTATAATGTTTATTGATTTACGTATGTTGAACCAATCTTGCATCCCTGGGATGAAACCCACTTGGTCATGGTGTATAATCTTTCTTATGCAGTGCAGGATTCAGTTTGCTAAAATTTTGTTGAGAATTTTTGCATCTATGTTCATTAGGGACATTGGTCTGTAGTTTTCTTTCTTGGTGCTGTCCTTGCTATCTTTGGGAATGAGTGTGATATTAGCCTCATAAAAGGAGTTGTGGAGGGTTCCTGTCTTTTCTATGGTTTGGAAGAGCCTGTGGATCATGGTAGTAAGTCTTCTCGGAATGATTGATAGAATTCACCTGTAAAACAATCTGGACCTGGACGTTTGTTCTTAGGGAGTTTCTTTTCTTTTTTTTATTTTATTTAAATACCTTGATTACATACATGATTGTGTTTGGGTTTCAGTCATGTAAAGAACACCACCCATCACCAGTGCAACATTCTCAACACCAATGTCCTAAATTTCCCTCCTCCCCACCCGACCCCCCGCCTGTACTCTAGACAGGCTTTCCATTTCCCTCATACATTCTCATTATGAGGACTGTTCAAAATATAGTTTTTTCTCTAACTAAACTCATCACTCTTTGTGGTGAGCTTCCTGAGGTGAGCTGGAACTTCCAGCTCTTTTCTCTTTTGTGTCTGAAAATTATTATTGCAAGAATGTCTTTCATTTTTCTTAAAACCCATAGATGAGTGAGACCATTCTGCGTTTCTCTCTCTCTCTCTCTCTCTCTGACTTATTTCACTCAGCATAATAGATTCCGTGTACATCCATGTATAGGAAAATTTCATGACTTCATCTCTCCTGACAGTTGCATAATATTCCATTGTGTATATGTACCACGTCTGCTGAAGGGCATCTTGGTTGTTTCCAGAGTCCTGCTATGGTAAATAGTGCTGCTGCAATGAATACAGGTGTAAGGAAGAGGTTTTTGTATTGTATTTTTGTGTTCCTAGGGTATATTCCTAGGAGTGGTATAGCTGGATCATATGGGAGCTCGATCTCCAGTTTTTGGAGGAATCTCCATATCGCTTTCCATAAAGGTTGAACTAGACGGCATTCCCACCAGCAGTGGATAAGAGTTCCTTTCTCTCCACATCCTCGCCAGCACTGTTTATTCTCATTCTTTGTGATGTGTGCCATTCTCTGTGGTGTGAGGTGGTATCTCATTGTTGTTTTTATTTGCATCTCCCTGATGATTAGTGATGTGGAGCATTTTTTCATGTGTCTTTTGGCCATTTTTATTTCTTCTTTGTCAAAGTGTCTGTTCATTTCTTCTCCCCATTTTTTTGATTGGATTAGATGTTTTTTTCTTGTAAAGTTCTGTCAGTGCCTTGTATATTTTTGAGATTAGCCCCTTATCTGATGGGTATTGGGTGAATAGTTTCTCCCACTCAGTGGGTGGCTCTTGTATCCTGGGCACTATTTCCTGTGAGGTGCAGAAGTTTCTCAGCTTAATATATTCCCATGTGTTATTCTCTGCTTTCACTTGCTTGGAGAGTGCAGTTTCCTTCTTGAATATGCCTGTAGTCTCAATGTCCTGGAGTGTTTTGCCTATGTGTTGTTCTATATATCTTATGGTTTGGGGTCTGATATCGAGGTCTTTAATCCATTTGGATTTTACCTTTGTACATGATGTTAGCTGGGTGTCTAAGTTCAATATTTTGCAAGTGGCTAGCCAGTTGTGCCAACACCACTTGTTGAAGAGGCTTTCCCTGCTCCATTTAGGATTTCATGCTCCTTTATCAAAAATTAGGTGATTGTATGTCTGGGGAACATTTTCTGAGTATTCGAGCCTATTCCAATGATCTGAGGTCCTGTCCTTTTTCCAATACCATGCTGTTTTGATAACTATTGCTTTGTAGTACAATTTAAAGTTGGGGAAAGTAATTCCTCCCATATTCTTTTCCCCAATGATTGCTTTAGCTATTCGAGGGTGTTTATTGTTCCAAACAAATTTCAAAAGTACCTGATCCACTTCTTTGAAGAATGTCATGGATATCTTTAGAGGGATAGCATTAAATCTGTATAATGCCTTGGGGAGTATTGCCATTTTGATGATGTTTATCCTGCCAATCCATGAGCAGGTTATGTGTTTCCATGACCAGATAATGACCAACCAACTAATCAACCTCTCAGATAAGGACTTTAGACTAGCAGTATGGAAGATGCTTAACAAACTCAAAGATACCATGGATCGAGTTGAACAGAACACTAATAAAAACCAAGAAAATATGAAGACAGAAATCACAAAACTCCATACTGAAATAACATGTCAACTAACAGGCCTGAAAAACTCAGTAAATGAAGTGAATGATAAAATGGATAAGCTCTGGGACAGGGTATCAGAAGCTGAGAATAGACTTGGTGCTGTGTAAGATGAGATACATAACAATTCCATACAGCAGGAGAGATTGGAAAAAAACTTAAAGCAAATGAAGAGACAATAGAAAAATTAGTCAAAGAATGGGAACAGATAAAAATAGAAGTCTATGATAAGCTCAACAGAAACAACTTTAGAATCATTGGAGTCCCAAAGACCCAGGAAGAAAATTTCCAGGAAGAATCAATGGTCAAGAACATCATTAAAGAGAAACTTAGGGAGTTTCTTAATTACATCTTTGATTTCCTCTGAAATAATTGGCCTGTTTAGATTTTCTAGATCTTTGAATTCCAGTGTTGGTAGCTGGTATTTTTTTTAAGAATCTGTCGATTTCTGCTGGGTTCTCTAGCCCAACTGAGTATAGCTGTTCATAATATGACCTCCTTATATGTTGTATTTCTTGAGGTTCTGTTGTAATCTCTCCCATTTCATTCGTGATCCTATTAATTTGGGTGATTTCGCTCTTTTTTTTGGGTGAGTCTTGCCAGTGGTTTGTCTATCTTGTTTATTTATTTTTTTTTTTTCAAAAAACCAACTCCTGGACTCATTGACTTTTTGTATTGTTTTCTTGGTTTCTATGTTGTTTGTTTCTGCTCTGGTTTTTATTATTTCTTGACTTCTCATTGTCGTTAGATTCCTTTGCTGCAGTTGTTCCGTTCCTCAAGGTGATCCTTTAAATTGTTGATTTTGTTATTTTTCTCTTTTCTGACATAAGCCTGTATTGCTCTGAGTTTCCCCCTAATTACTGCTTTCACTGTGTCCCACAAGTTTTGACAATTTGTCTCTTCATTATTGTTTGTCTCAAGGAATCTTTTTATTTCTTCCTTGAGTTGCTCTTTGATCCAACTGTTGTTGAGTAGCATGTTGTTTAATCTCCAGGTGTTTGATTTTCTCCATTGTTTCTTCTTACAATCAATTTTGACCTCTGTTGCATAGTGATCTGATAGGGTGCTTCTGATGATCCTTACACTTGTGGTTTTATATAAGTTAGATTTATATCCTAAGGCATGGTCTATTCTGGAGAAGGTTCCATGTGGGCTTGAGAAGAATGTGTATTCTGCTTTTGGGGGGTGGAGGGCCTTATATAAGTCTACTAGCCCTAGATCTTTTAATTTTTCATTTAGGGCTCTTATTACATTGCTATTTTTCTGCCTGCTGGATCTATCCAGTGGTGATAGTGGAGTATTGAGATCCCCTCTACTATCACATTTCCCTTCATGTGTTTCTCCAGGTTTGTGAGTAATTGCCTCACATATTTTGCTGAGTCTACATTAGATGCATAAATATTTACCAGGATTAGGACTTCTTGATCTATTGTTCCCCTGATCAGTATGTAGTGACCTTCTTTATCTCTGATCAGTTTCTTGAGGTTGAATGCAATTTGTTCTGTTATTAGGATGGCCGTCCCTGCTTTTTTTTGTTTTCCATTGGCCTGAATAATTGATTTCCATCCTTTTATTCTAAGTCTGTGCTTGTCCTGCATTAGTAGATGAGTTTCTTACAACCAGCTGAAGTTCGGTTTATGTTTTCTAATCCAGTTCTCTAGTATATGTCTTTTAATGGGAGAGTTTAGACCATTAACATTTAGGGAGATTATTGACAGAGAGGGCTGTTGTGTAGTTGTGTTGCATAGGGTTGTTTTTGCTGTTACAATTGGGGATTTGGACTGTGTAATTCGTCTCTGAGTAGGTCATTTAAAATTGGTTTTGTTTGCACAAATATTGCTAAATCTTTTTTATTTAAGAACATTTTTAGTCTTCCTTACCATATGAATGAGAGTTTTGCTGGGTATTGGACCCTAGGTTGGAAATTTTTTCATTCAGTCATTTAAATATGTCATTCCACTGTCTTCTTGCTTGAATTGTTTCAAATGGGAGATATGGTTTGACTCTTATGTCCCTTCCTTTGTATTTGAGGGCTTTTTTCTCCCTTATGCCTTTTAAGAGTTCGTCTTTCTCTTTATATTTTTGCCATTTGGATTACTATGTGTCTTTGTGTTGGCTTATTAGGGTTTATTTTATAAGGAACTCTTTTTACTTCCTGGAATTGCATCGAGGTCTCTTTCCAGAGGGTTGGAAAATTTTCTGCTATTATTTCCCTGACCACTTGTTCTTCCCCTTTCACTGTTTCCTCCCCTTCTGGTATACCTACAATTCTTAGATTATTTCTTTTGTCTTTGTTTATTAAGTACTGGACTTTCTCTTCCAGTGCTTTTTTTTTATTTCCTTGTTGGTTTCCTGGACGGTTTTTCATTGCAATTTTTCTTTGAGTTGTTCTATACGCTTTTCCAGCTGTCAGATTCTACTCGTATAGCTTTTTACATTATTTATTATTTCCTTAAATTTTATTTATATAGAATTTCTCATATTCTGTAGCAGTTCTTCTCTTAGTTGGTTGCTTTTTTCATCCATGGTTTTCTTGTACTCGCTGGCTAGTGCTTCTTTCATTTATTTACCATGATTTGCATTTCATTTTTCATGCTTGTTTTCAGATCTTCATCCCTTGGATCTGTTCGTTTTGGTGGACTTGTAAACTTGTTTGTGTTTCCTTCCATATCTCCAGGTGTTAGGGTCTTCCTTGGTTTACCCATATTTCTTTGCAATTCTTGGTGTTTCCTGGTTTGCAGGGCCTTTTGATTAGAGCGTGCTTTTGCCACCTGACTTGATATAGGTATTTCTGGTTTGTTTGGTATTTTGCTTCCAATTTTATGGGCTCTTAATTATTTAAGAAATTTGTGTGTTAGGTCTGAGATGGCTAGACCTATATGTTGTGTGTGAAGCAGGCAGGGAAAACCAGGCTGGAGGGGGCTAGGGCCGTTCGCACGGTCCATATATTTAGAGTCTTTTGTAGCAGTCATAGTTATTTACATGTTAAGGAAAAATCTATAGAATGATAGTATTAAAGTTTTGTTATGTTGAAATTTAAATATACCTGTATTAATTACTTACCAGTCAATGAAAGTTAAGCAGCACATTTTCTGTTCTTAGTATAAATTGTTTAAAATGCTTATGTAATGTGATTATTGTCACTTACTGCTAAGCACACAAATTCCAAAGCAAACCAACTAAAAAATAGAGCAATCCAATTTATACAATAGTTTTATATTCCAAATATATCCATTATTTTATTCTACCTGAGACATAAATCTTAAAGGTTTGAAGTATCCATAATATAATGAGAAGGAATGTAATACGGGGCAGAAACAAATCATGGGAAATTAACCCAGTGAAATTAACTGTAATACTCCAAGGTTTGTAACAAACACCATATAATGATCTGGAGCTCTACCTTGTTCAGTCTCTGGAGAGGGAGGAGAGTACAGTTATGTGGGTCTGGGTTCTGTTGGGAAGTCTTGAGCATAGCGCCTGTTTTTCCCCTTTGAATGTTTTTCTGAGAATTTGGTGAAGGTTTATTTTTCATGTGTCATAATTATATTTCACTTGCGTGTAAGTAGTTTATTTTTTCCTTTGAGAATATTTTTGTGTTAATCACTGTCTGTAATAACGACCACCTATAGTACTATGTGCCGTAAGTAGTAACACTTCCTCTTTTTAAAACACTTCCCATTCATTCCCTGAGTTACTCTTTATACTTCCTTTACAGTTCAGTCAAAGCTTACTTTCATCTGTAATCTCACTCCTCTTTTTATGCATGTAGTCATGGAAACCATCATATTCCTGCATTTTACAAATTGTGGTATAAATTATAGGCCATTACAATTGTGATGTTGCTGTTCTCGTAAGAGTGCTGCATTTTCAACTCTGAAAAAGGGTTATGACTGCTATTAATTCTGAGAGGTTTGGTAGTAGTTTAGTGTAGGAGCAGGTCAGAAATGTTCTGGTTTCTCCTCAATCAATGTCCCTAAGAGCTATTACTGGATAGTTTCAATATGTGTTTTTAAGTTTACCACAAATGGCTACTTTCCTAATTAACATCTTTGTTTCTGTTCTAATTTTTTAGTAAATATTACACCTCACAAATATCTGTACAATTACATATATTCCTGAAACATTTTTGTGTTCAGCTCTCTGCCAGTATTACAGGCAGTAAACTCAAAGAGTAATAATGAAACATATATGCATATGGGGGTAACATAGCAAAGAATATAAAATATTTTTAAGAACAAATGTAGAAAATAGAACATACTTGACATCTTTAAGACAGAGGAAATATAATATAGGAATTGGGATATTAAATTGCTCTAAGTGTAAAATGTTCAACCCAAGGATGGGGAAGAAATTTAAAGATCAGTAAGAATGAAAAAGCTGCTACCAGCCTTGGGTTGTATCTACAAAAATAATAAGCAGAGTTAACAGACCAGGGGACTGTATTCATGCAGTGAAAGAGTTAATAGGAAAGATTGTGTCTTACGAGAGTTAAAAGCACAAAATTTGGAATAAAACAGTTGATAGAGAAATCTGTAGCAGAGAGGGAAGGGACACATTTTTCAGTTTCTCTTCTTCCTTAATTCCAATAACTAATCATTAATGTTAATTAAGTTTATCTTATGCTGATAGGAGAATGTTGAGTGCAAAGCTACATGAATCAACCCTTTACAATGCCATGGGCTCCAATAAAAGGAGAAGGAATGGTTCTCAAATTGTGATGACTCTGGGCTAAGAAAGATGCCACATAAGGTTCAAATTAGAGGACTTCTGATGAGAAAGCTGGAAGTTTTTCTCACCACTAATATTAGGTTTATTCTGTATTTGAACTGACCAATTTTTACTTCATTGAAAAGGCACATCTTGAAAATTGATAACCTTTGGTATAGGAAATTGAAAATTGGGCCTCTATTCCTTCTACAACTACTTCCTTCACTTTATTCTCCGATTGTAATGATTATCTAAAATAGAAAAATACAATAGAAATGACTGTAACTTGTAAATATACAAACGCTTTACTTAAAAATACAAAAGCAGAATATCATAACTATACAATAATTAAATTATTTTTCATATCACAACAGTTTAAGTCAATAAAGTTGATTTGTGATATCAAGGACTTCTGTTCAAAACTTTTACACATTATAAAAGAACAAAATATTCAGAGCTAATTTTGGGTAATTTAAAATATTTTATGCTTAAATAAGTTAATTTGCTTTCATGGTGGTACATAGTTTTTATGTTTGGGGATATACTAAAATAAAGAAAATTAAGTTTTACATATGTATTAATATATATTTAATTATTGTAGTTAAGTCATGAGTACAGAAGAAATTTGTTAAATTAGTCTTAAGAATATGCATTACAAACAAACAAACATCCATACTCAAATATAAATATTCCGTATGTAGATGTTAGAACATCTAAATTGAATTTGTTTAGGAGACTATTGTCCCCACATTTTATAAAGATGTATTGGTACTGTGAAAATTAAATGTTAAGTAAATTAGGACCTAATATCGAATGATGATTGAAACAATTTTTTACATCTTGTACTTCCTGCATTCATTTTTCGGTAGACACTTCTTTCAACCTTTGCCTTTGTCTTATGTTTCCATTAAAAAGGTGAAATATTTTCTCTCCTTTGAATCTCATTTACTTTCTATTTGCTGAAGGACTTTCTGAACAATTCTACTTCTCTCCCACCACACTGGATCTGGTACTCTGCATTTGTGCACTATCATCTATACTAAGTAGAGGGAAACCTACATACACATATCACATAATGCCACTATAAAAGGGTTGGCAAATGCTAGCTACAAACCAGGTATTTATTCCTGTAAAATCAAGTTTTACTGAAACACTTGTTTATTTATGAGCCACTTTCATTTTAATACGGACACAGGCAGTTTCTATATAGGTGTGACAGAGATCATATTCATTCATTTATTCGCTTCCATTTACTCTAAGTATAGGAACAGCCCGCAAGTTATACTTAGTTCTTTATTTATACTTTCATGCTATTATTCAGAGATTTTTATCCTCTGCTATGGATTTCATTATCATACCTATGCAGATGTTTTTGCAAACACTTTTTTTTTAGTTTTATTGAGGAATAATTGATATGAATCACTGTATCCAATTGAGGCATACAGAATGATGGTTTGATTTACATATATTGTGAGGCGATTACCACAAGCTCAACTATCATTTTTCATCTTATATAGGTACCAAAAGGGAAAGATGATAAAAAATTACTTTGTTATAAGAATTCCTAAGATTTATTTTTTATCTTTTCTATTTATCATATAACAGTGATACTATAGTCATCACATTATACATTATAGCCTCAGTACTATTTTACTTAGAAATGAAAATGTATGACTTCTGATTACTTTTAAGGTGGGGAATGTACATTATAAATTCTGAACTCAGTCTTATTTCTGGGAAGTATCTTCAGATAACTACTACCTTCTCACTTTTAGATTTTTTGTTGGAATTTCACACAAAAGACTTCTGTCTTAATAAGGATCCTGTCATGAGGCAGATGACATCCTTAAGGTCTTACCTCAAGAGATGTAATGAGTATTTACAGAATAGGCAAGATAAAAGGAATCAGAAATGGATCCTATTATAATGAGGAACTATTAATATTCAGAAACTTCACAACTTCAGTTCTTATGTCCAGGTACAAGACTGATGACTGGAAAAAACCTGACTATTAGATCCTGAATTGAACTGAAACTATGAAAGAAAAACTTCTGAAGGCTTGAGTTATTTGGGGGTAGAAGAATGCAGCTCATGTTAAAATTAAAGTTCAAATTGGAGGAAACAAACAACAATAACAACAACAACAACAACATAAAAAAAAACCCACCTGGCTTCTATTTCTTTCTTGGGTTTGTCTTTGCTTTAATTGCCCAAGAATTCAGAAAGACGAGTAATGTAGTATAGACAATGAATTCTATCTAGTCTTTTCTTGGAGGACAGGAAGATGAGAGAAAAGCAGGAAGGAAGAACGGAGTAAAAATAAAATAATTATCAGAAAATTTAAATGACTCATTTTACATATTTTCCTAACTATTCTAATGTTAAGCTAGTTTCCTGGGGCTTAAGAGATAGAACAGCGGTAGGACATTTGCCTTACAAAGCTGATCTAGGATAGACAGTGGTTCGAATCTCGGCGTCTTATAAGGTCCCGTGCCTGCCAGGACCAATTTCTGAGCACAGAATCGGGAGTAACCCTTGAGTAACTCCAGGTGTGACCCAAAACCCCAAAATTAAATTAAATAAATAAATAAATAAATAAATAAATAAATAAATAAATAAATAAATAAATAAAGCTAGTTTCCTGCTACAGAAGAATCCAAATAGACTCCAGAGATCATCTTGGTTTATTCTTTCTGTTTAGTAATGTCTAGCAATGGGAATAAATTTTTGTTTTTCACAAACATGAGGAAGATAATATTGAAAATGAATAAAATATTAGAGCAACAAATGCTAGACTTAAATCAAATAAAAATAAAAATACAAAGACATTATTGTTTATGTTTTCTGCTCAGAATGATACAAAGAAAATGGTTAACTAATGTGACTCAAGATTCAAAGACTGAGTTGTTATACATTTCAAGTAGATTTAAAGCAATGCTTCAATAATCAAGTTACTAGACATGATTATAAAAGTGGTAAAATCCTAATATAAAAGGGGAAGTGTGGATCTTTTTACATATAATAAGAAGAGAATATTATCAGGAAAGAGTACAGGCTAAAATTCATTGATATGATTTAGAAACTGATATAGTGCCTGATATATCATAGAAAATAATATGTAATAATATGTATTTTACTACACAAAACATTTTGATATCATGCTTAATTTAACCTCTTGGAAATATACTTTCCAATTCTTCTTTTTCTCTTTTATGATATTGATTGCTCAGTAACTCTAAAATTTTAAACCTCTATTACATTTCTGTTTTTCAATTTGCTTATCAGGCAATGATTTCTCTGGATTTCACATACACATGACAACCCCTTTGTGGAAATTTTTCTCAGAACTTTTGCTCAGTGGAATTTCAGCTAATAAATATTGTAAATATTTTTACTAAGTCATATATAAATATTTTTATCTATTTTTCTAGTGTTTATAATAACATATACTCTTCCTTGACTAATACCTGGATCTCATATTACTTAAAGCAACCCTGAGAAATTAAGAATTGAATGAAATATTATGAACCATAAAACTTGTCTGGGAAGGATAGTTGAAAAAATATTGAGAATGACCTACATAACTTGTCCTACACAATCAGACAGTGGAAAAACTTAATCAGAAATCTCTATTTGCAGATATCAGAATCATGCCTCAGGGGATCAGACTGCAACCCACATTTCCTAGCTCTGTTTCTCTAAAAAAATAATGCTTCTATGGCCATGAAGACAAGATGGTTCTTGTACTATGAATGCATCATCTTCTGTGGTTGCTAGTCTTTAAATAAAACCTGCTTTTTATTCATAAACCCCCTCTCTCATTAATATTGATTTTCAAGTGATGAGCACCAACAATTTGGCTTATGATAAAACCTATACAATTTAATTTTTAGATGATTCATGGGTTTTTCTTATTTATTATCAGCCTTTATCTTCCTATTAGCCTCTTCTATCACATTATGATCAAATATCACCCAGATTAAAAGGATTTTGCATACCCTACCTTTCTCTTTGCTATTATTTATCTTTGAATTCCTTCATAGACTTGTTGAAAGAAAATGTTTTGTTGTTGCTACTGTTGCCTAACATCACACGATTTTCTCTATCTCTAACTTAATTTGTCACAGTTGATGCATTTCAAATATCTATCAAAAGTCATGGTAGATCTCTTATCTGTGATTTATTTTTATTTTATTTTATTTTTGGGGGTTTTTGGGGACTCACACCCGGCAGCACTCAGGGGTTACTCCTGGTTCTATGCTCAGAAATCGCTCCTGGCAGGACCTAGGGACCATATGGGATGCCGGGATTCAAATCACCATCCTTCTGCATGCAAGGCAAACACCCTACCTCCATACTATCTCTCCATCCCCTCTGATCTGTGATTTTAAGCAACATTTCAAACCCATCAGAATCCACCGAAGGATTTAAAACAATAGTAACTTACTTTTTTTAAATTTCTTGCATTAAAAACTTTTTTAGTGTTAAGATACACAAGACATTAGCTTAGGGAGCTACTTGACTGGTAAAATAAGAAAAGAGAAAATGTGATGAAAGGTCCAGTCTATGGGACTTAAAAATATTCAAAACTGTAGTACAGTTCATTAAGACTGGATGGGGAAGGATGAAAAAATGAGAGACAGTGGTAAAGTGGATTAACAAACACAATTTATGTGAGAATGGTGGAGGTGAGGAATTGATCTTCTGCAATTAAGTGATGTGCAAATATGATTTTTTTTTTGTTAGGGGTTACTCCTGGCGATGTGTTCAGAAATCACTCCTGGCTGTCAGTATAAGGGATCATATGGAATTCTGTGACTCAAACCAGGTTGGCTGCATGCAAGGCAAATTCCCTCAACTATGTGATCATTCTGGACCCTAAACATAAAATTTTTTCTTAGGAAACGTGCTAAGGAAAATTGTTATTATGCACAAATGACCATGTGTTTTATATAAAATCCAGTTTGTATTATCAAAGATTGTTTGAAGGAGAATAGAGAGTTTTATCTTAAAATGTCAGAAAATTGTGAGATGAGTTTGATAGGTAGAATTTTGACTATGTACAACTATGTACTATACTAGTCTTTGACTACAGAAAATGGAGTCAAGAAAGAGTTGAATAACTACAACCCTGAATCCTTCTAGAAATAGTAGTGCACCTGGAAGTGCTCAGGGATTTCTACACTCCAAGATCACTCCTGGCAGGCTATGGGGACCATATGGGATGCGGGGATTCAAACCATTGTCTTTCTGCATGCAAGGCAAATGCCCTACCTCCATGCTATCTCTCCAGCCCATTTTTTCATTCTTAACTTCCATCAATTTATAACTACAATCACACAATTATATGTAGTTTATGTAGCTAATTTAGAATACCTAACTAGCTATTGTATACAGAAATTTTATTTTCTATTTAATTTGTGCCTATTATTTAGTTAAAATACAGATAGTCCTCGCTTAACGACCAAGTTCCGTTTCAAAGAGTTGGTTGTTATGCAAATTAGTTGTATACACAGTGAAGAACTGCATGTACTGTATACAGTAGTATAGTATATACATAGTACTTGACAACACAATATTCTGAATAAGTAAAATAACGAGAAAGATCAAATGAAAACTTCCACTTGTTTTAATTTGCATAAGTTGTGTAATTTACACACAGTACTGCAATGTATTGCAGAACATAAAGTTAGTAAAGTAGGTACATTAAAGCACCAAAAACCACAGTACTATACTGTAGAGTGTACAAGATAGAAAAAGGATATTTAAAATAAAATAAAATAATGGTGAGGAGATGGTTGTAAGAGTGAGTGGTCGCTAAACAGGTAGGTCGTTAAGCCAGAAGTATCTAAAGATAATACTTTGTTATGTGGACTATTGCATGAAAATTTTTGTGAAAGTATATGTATGCTTAAGACAGCATGTTAATGACTTTTTAAATGCTTATTAGTAATTACACTGCATACTAATCTATCACAAATGCTTGAAATATTCTTTCTTATCTCTGAGTAAATACTGTTTAATTATTCAGAAAAAGCACTTATGGTACATGTTTTTTTTAGAGGAATTGATATCTCCTTTGTTCACACACTCATATTTTAATCAGTGTTGCTAATTGAATCCAACCTTTGTCAGGTAATCTAATCATGGGAACATCTTGGTGAACTAAAATAATGGACAAAAGGCTTCAATTTTATGTTTAAAGTTTTGAGTTATTAAATTTTTATAGAACCTTTTTGGGCTATGATAGTCATGAATCTTTGAGAAGGAAACAGCTGCAAATGTTAGCGGGTGGGGGAGAGTTTAAGAGTATATTCTGTTTCCTCCCTGAGACAAAAGGCAAAGAAATCTGTTAGCTCAGCAGGAGAAAGTTGTTTTGTGACTTGGAAAAGCCTTTGGTTTTTCTTTTTATTCATTTTTATTTGAAAAAGAACTGAAAGGCTATGATAGCAGAAATTGTGGAACCAGAGAAAGTTAATTTTTAAAAGATAAACCAGAACCAGTTTAAAACCAGAAACATGGAGGCTTTTGGCAGAGAACAAAAAACATATATGTAGAATTGTTGACACCTCTTTGACCGTTATAGGATTTAGTGTCCCAAATATCAAAAATGAAAAGATTGTGTAATCTTACACAAAATATGTCTTTTGATTGTGATCCAAGAAATAACTAAAGCTTGTGAAGAAATTTTGAATTCTCCCCATGCAGTATATTTTTATTCAATATTAAAGATTGTACGAACCCAAATCTCCCTACTTTGTACCTCTCTAACTGATATATTAAGTGGTTGTAATGGGTCATTAAAAATAATCATTGCTTTTAAATGTTTAGGAAGAAATTTTTTTTGAGAAATTTCATTTTGTTCCTCAAGATTATTATAGACAAAAACATTTAAATACCAGAAAACTGTAAAGTAATAAAGTAAAGGTCAGTCAGCATACTAACTTACTCAAAGTACTTTATAGGTAAAAGCATTCTTTGTGTGTGTATATGTGTATGTGTTTATGAAAATAGCTAAGAATAATTCACAGTAAGTTCACTTGATTTTCTCTAAGAAATGTATTTTATTTTGGTCTTGTACCAGGAAGCCTGAGGTGGGGGGGAAGCTTTGAGTTGCTATTTTTGCTTTGTACATTGACTGATTGACTGACTAATACTCACATCTTACTCAATAGGAGATCATTAATATAGAGGAAAGAGGAACTATGAGTGTTTCCTTGTGTGTATGAGAATGTTTGTGTATTCATGCATGTTTGATCATGTGTTTATAGCAATTTTTGTTAAAAGTTCAGAGTAGTTTGGGAAAATAAAGAATGAAGTCACTTAGCCAGGGACAACATGATTATCTGTGTTTGGACTCCTCCTGATCCTTTTGAATTATTTAATAGTAAAAAAAAAAAACCATTTTGAATCTGAAGCAAGAAACTGCAGTTATGGAGTAACATGGTATTAGGAATTCAGACCCATGGTCTTAAAATATTCCTCAAACCTATCTGAGTACATTAAGATGAGTAAAATGGCATTTTAAACAGAAACACGAAACGTAACTTTTCACATAGTTATGCTGCACATATATATTAGGCAACCTCTGTTTTTTTTTTGTAATATACTCTGTACGAGTACTGAGAAGAAGCAAGTTCTCCATTGTCAAATTGCTAACCAGTTATATTTTTTATAACTATTAAGGGATTTGAGCAAGATACTTAGGGTACAATAGCTTAACTTCCTAGTTAGTAGTGAAGTTAGAAGACAAGTAGAATGCAAAAGAGAAGCTGAGAGAGAAGGTGAAATAGTCTTCCATACCTGCTGAAAATTTAAGCCAAAAGCATGGATTCATTTGACCTCTTTTTAATATGCCTTTGTTTTTATTTCTCTCCTAGCAGTATTAGTATATGTACTTGTTATACTAAGCCATTGCACATTTTTTAAAAGAAAGCTGAAATATGAACAAATCCAATTAGAATGTTTTCAATTGAATCTGACACCATCCAAAGACTACATTAAGTACATGGTTTTCAGTACAGCAGCTGAAATTGCCTAACTATTTTGGTCTGAGCGTTGTCTACAGTTTAGTTATTGACTCTGTGAAATGAATCTGCCTTGAAATACATTCATTTAAGAAGAAATAGTTGAGCTCTGCTTTAACAAAACATGAAACTACTATAGAGCTCTCTTTACTCACTTTTTGTAGTTTGATTAATTAGACATTATATATTTTTTGGAAATTATGACATATTTCTGCCTATATTTTTAGAAATTATGACATATTTCACCTAAATAAAAATTGATGTATTCCTTGTCTTAAAGTTTTGAGTTTTTCATGGCCAAGATTGCATATAGCAGAACTAGAGTTTTCTTTGTTACCATGCCACATAATGGTTTGATTTAGAATATGAACAGCTATTTTTTTAGTTTATATTCCACTCAGTAATATTTGTATGCTACTGTCTGTGTATTTATAGGTGCATACATATGTATTTTTTTCAGCCACACCCGTTTGATGCTCAGGGGTTAATCCTGGCTAAGTGCTCAAAAATTGCCCCTGGGTTGGGGGGACCATATGGGACGCCGGGGGATTGAACCACGGTCCTTCCTTGGCTAGCGCTTGCAAGGCAGACACCTTACCTCTAGCACCACCTCATTGGCCCCATACATATGTATTTTGCTTTTGACTTTACTTTTCCTATGAGCGTCATTTTAAAAATGTACCCTGGAGGTAAACTAGTTTAAGAAAGCAATTCACAAGGTAACAAACAAGTGTTATTGAAGAATATTTTATATAATGAGTTAGTGACCTATCCTGTCTCTCAGAGATATCTAGGTCACTGATTCTCATTTTCCATTATCATTGTTTAATGCAGAAAAATCCTCCCATAAAGCTTTGCTAGCAAAGAAAATCTCACAGAAGAACCTGCTCATTTATGAGTGCTTACGACTAACTGTTCTCTGTTTGGAGTCCCATGAAATTTACACAGAGCTTAACTTGATATTTGTAAATATTGAGTGGTCAAAATTATGTGAGCCCCCCCAGCATACATACATTTTATCTCCCTTGGAGATCATTAGGCTTTGAAAGATTAAGCTATGTAGTCATCAGATTTTGAAATATTAAGCTATATTGGTTATCAATTCACCATTATCAAATGTTTCCTGCTCTCTGTAAATTTCATGGTAATCATACAAGATTAATACTATAAGGCAAGTCTGTCATTACAAGGCCTTGTTGTTTTAGTCTCTGATATAACAGTTGGTTCATTCTCTGCCATATATCTCCTAGTGAGCATTTTGGGCATAAATGCTCACACTTTAGCCTTTCCTGAAATATTATTTATTTTTTGTCTTAAAATATTGGCATGATGAATTTCTGTATTTTTAAGTAAAGCTTGTATCATTTAATGTTTTGTCAATGGAATTTTTATTAATATTTCTGAAAATAAAATGTATAGATATTTTATGTTTATGCATATGTATATATAAATATACCACACTCATATTTACACACATACTGCAAATAAATGCCAAATTTTGTCATAGAATGAGGTTCTTGAACTTGTTTAAGTTTAGCTATAAAATGATATAATAATATCAATCTTAAATATATTACTACATATACTTAGTATTTATGTATATTAAACATATTTAAAGTTCTGTGAGAATTAATAGAGTATTAGTTAATTAGTTTTGTTTTCTTTGGGTCACATCCGGCTGTGCTCAAGGGTTACTCCTGGCTCTGCACTCAGAAATTGCTTCTGGCAGGCTCAGAGGACCATATCAGATGCCAGGAATCAAACCAGTGTCTGTCTGGTTTGGTCACATGCAAAGCAAATGCCCTACCTCAGTGCTATCTCTCTGGCCCAAAGGGAGTATTTAACTAACTGAAAAATATCATGTAAAATCCAAGAATAATTTTGTAACAGTTATTCTCACATTTCTCATGGGTATCCACTGTACTTGTTTTCTTTTGGTGGTGGAACACCTGGAGGTTTTCAGAGGTTACTAATGGCTCTGTGCTCAGTGGACCATAATGGATGCTGGGGATTGGACCCGGGTCCTTCCAGTGTTTCCTCATGCAAGGCAAACTCCCTACTGCTGTGCTCTTACTTTGGCCCCTATCCACTATACTTGAGTATGTATCCTTTTATTGGATCCATTTACAAATATCTATAAATAATGCTTGCTAAGAAGCTAAGATTGCCTCACTTATGACAACACACACTATGCCATTGTCACACTCACTATTTTCTTGATTGGTGAAATGTATGGCTTCCTTTCTTTGTAATCTCTGTGAAGCAGAGAACCCAACATCTAAATCCTTCTAGTGACATGTATCTGCCATGGAGCACGTGGTCTGACCACTGTCACATCTCTTTCCCAGGGACAAGGAAGAGAAAGAAAGCTGTAACACTATGTCTATGAGCATGGCACACCAACACCTGGCATCCCTCTATCTTTTATGGTACATTTTAAATATGCTAAATCTATCTAATAAATAGATGTAATAAATTACAGAATGTTTTCCTTGAACTTGAAATATGTGTATGATCTGTGACAATATGACAATTATTTTGATGTTATTAATAAATAATTTGCCAGGACATGTATTGTTAGTGAAATCAATGCCATACATCTGTGTAGGCTGACATGACTTTTCTTGTTTCAAAACTAAAGTGAACTTAGAACCCAAATTTTAGTAGAAATATTAACTTAATATTTAGACCTTAGAATCTGTACACACGGATACATGTGACTGTTTCATTGGGATAAAGTTGCTTTATTCTTTTTTTTTTTTTTTTTTTTTGGTTTTTGGACCACACCCGGCGATGCTCAGGGGTTATTCCTGGCTGTCTGCTCAGAAAGAGTTCCTGGCAGGCATGGGGGACCATATGGGACACCGGGATTCGAACCAACCACCTTTGCTCCTGGATCGACTGCTTGCAAGGCAAACGCCGCTGTGCTATCTTCCGGGCCCAGTTGCTTTATTCTTATGAGCTATCTAACTACACTTTGGGAGCACACACAGTAGTATTCAGAGTTTACTACTGGCAAACTCAGGGGACCAGGAGGTGCTGGGAATTAAAGCAAGGTTGACTACATGCAAGAAGTGCATTGTACTCACTGTAGTATCACTCTAACCCAGGGGTCTCAAACTCGCGGCCCGTGAGTCAATTGTGGCCCTCCGTACAACATTTTGTGGCCCTGCCCTAGAGAAATCTGTTTTTGTTTTGCTTTGTTTTAGTTGTTTGGGTCACACCCCCTAATGTTCAAGGCTTACTACTGACTTTGCACTCAAGGATCACCCCGACTTTGCCTCCTACGGCCCCCAGGTAAATTGAGTTTGGGGTAGAGTCTAACCCCAGAAATGTTTATATTTTTATATATTCATTTGTTAGTAAAATGTGTTAAATGACCATTTATTGTATAAATGAAATAGCTAACCACTGCAGTAAAAACACCTGGATCGAATTATTGCATAATGAAATTAAGCTGTCCTTTAGACATCTAAGAGATATGGGAGAGCTCGCAGATAGTCTGGCATATTAATTAGCTTAGTGGTTACATGAAAGATGCAAACTGATGATAGAAATTTGCAAGTTAGTTGTTCTATAGATTTAAACCCTAAGACTTGAGTATGTCACCTAGAGCAATCCTAAATTACAAAGAAAACATCTAGGAAACAATTTTTTTAAATTGCATTTAATCACCACGAATTATAAAGTTATACATGATGGGTTTCTAGCATACAATGTTTCAACACTGGCATCCACTTTCTTCCATTATTTTCTCTCTCCTCCCATTGGTACCCTCCCTTCTACCAATCTGCCCCTATGAGGCTATGCAGCACTTCTCTTTTTGGGCAGGGGGATGTTTGGGTCATACTACTTGGCTCTCAGGGTTACTCCTGGCTGTGTGTTCAGAAATTTCTCCTGGCAGGCTTCGGGGAACCATATGGGATGCCAGAAACCGAACCAAGAAAGGTCCGTCCTGCGTAGACAGCATACAAGGCAAATGCCCTACCACTCCTATTAGGTGCTTTTTAATAGCTTCTGGCATTGCGGTGTACAATACTATTGATGATAGTGTTTTATGCATAACAATGTACCTAATCATTGTAGAGTTCCCTTTCCAGCCCTTATCCCCATCATTCCGTATCCACCTAAGTTGCAAGCTTACTAAGATTTTTATGTTCTTTGTTCCAGTTACTTTTAGGCATTTTTTATTCTACTAATATGTTCTTTGCATCCTGAAAATGAAATTGATTATTCTATCTTCGTCTCTTTACCTCCATTTACTTTTTATTGGGAGAGGCTCACTGAGCTGTAGTCAGGCTTTACTTCTGGCTTTGTGCTCAAACCTCACTCTTGGTGGGGTAATGGGATCACATGGGGTGTCACTGATTGAACCTGGGTCTGCAGTGTGCAAGGCAGCATGTTGCTTTCTATACTATTACACCAGCCACATGTCTCTCCCTCTACTTTATTTCCTTTGGATACTTGTATTTTTTACTTTCTTTTGGGTACTTTACTATTGACGTTTCTATATATCCATGAGGCAACACAGCAACACATTGCATATATTTTCTTATTTTTAAAAATTATCACATGTGTAGATGTACCATAGTTTATGCTATGGTCTGTACTCAGGCACTTGGGTTGTTTCTAGATTTTGGACATTGTGAACAGTAAGTACTACAAGGAATGCAGGGGAGGGAAATGCCGTTCCTTCATGGTGTGTTTTTGGGTCCTATTGTATATTCCGAGAAGTGGAATTTTTGGGTGATATAAGAGAGTCCATTTCCTATTTCATTTTTTGTGAGAAAGTTATATCACTTTCCCAGAAACTTTGGATCAGTCCACGTTCCACTAGCAGTGAATAAGTGACTTATTGCCCTCAATACACACCACACTGGCTGTTTTTGATCTTGATTATTCCAATTTTTGTTACTCTTTTAAGATGCTATCTTGTTTTGATTTACAATTCTCCAATGACTAGTAATGCAGGGCATTTTTCACTTTTCTTGACAATTGTATGTCTTCTTTGAGAAAGTTTTATTACTTTCTTATCACCATTTTACTATTATTTTTAATATTTATAACACTGCTTTATATATTTTAGATATTATCTCTTCATCAGATGACTGACTGGCAAATAATTTATCCCAGTCTAGGGTGTGTCTTTTTATTTTTCTCACCCTCATTTTGAGGTACAAAAGTTTCTTAATTTAATATACTCACATTTGTTTATCATAGTTTCTGTATGTTTGTCCAAGAGTATTGATTTCTTCAAGATGCTTCAAATGCCTATGGTATTTTTAAGGAGATAAGTCAATCACCCCCTTCCCCAATAGTCCAAGCAATCTTGGGTAAATGATGTGGAAGGTGCATCTTTTTCCAACTTCAAACTGTAAAAGCTCTAGTAATTAAAACAGATTAGTTCTATAATAAGGATAGACTCTCAGATCAATAAAATTGAACTGAGAGATATCCTCAGGTATATAGATAGCTAATCTCCAATAAAGGAAACTACAATAAAATGGAGCAAAGAAAATCTTTTCAGTAGTGGTGTTAGGAATATTAGTTAGTCACATGCAAAAGGAAAGAAAAAAAAAGAAAGCACTTAGAACCTTTCTAATACCATGCACAAAAGTCAAATTAAAATGGCTTAAAAAGTTCAATATCAAACTTAAATTATAAGATATATTGAGGAAAATGTAAGAACTCTTCATGACATTGAACTATAGTTTTGGGGCCACATCCATTGATGCTCAGGGATTATTCCTGGCTATGTGCTCAGAAATCGCGCCTGTCTTGGGAGACCATATGGGACACAGGGTGATAGAACAGTGTTTTGTCCTAGCTAGCATGCACAAGGCAGACACCTTAGTGCTTATGCTAATGCTCCAACGACTAGGGCAAAGTCTTTATAGTTCTATAAATTCTGCTCAGTCATGGTTGTTGTAGTCCATTTTCTTTAATTAGGCATCTTGGTTTTTTTGCACAGATTTTAGGATGAAGCCTAGGATATAGTCTTTCCTTTTGGTTCCAGAAGTTCTGTTCAGTTGTAGTTCTCAAAGTCAGACCACTGTAATTAGAGATCCTGGTTTTTGTTCAAATTCTAGGCTGAAGCCTAGGCTAAAGTCTTTCTTATTGTACCCAGGAAAAGTTCTGGCCAGTTGCTGTTGTCAAAGTTAGTCTTCTGTAATTAGTGATCTTGGTTTTTGGGCATATCAAGGATGGAGTGTCTTCTGATTTCAACTTACCTTTAGGTGATGAGATATGGCATACTGCTCTTAGATAAAATTGTTGATGTTTCCTGATTGTCAAGATGTCATATCAAAACCGGCACATTTCCTTAAAACAACAACAACAACAACAACAACAACAAAATAAACTGGAGCAAGTTGGTGCCTGAGCGATATTAGGAATTCCCCAGGGTGAGTTTGGTTTCTGGAGCTCTTGCTTGGAACTGTGACAGTTTTGTGTTTTGGATCTGGGGTTTGAGGTTGGAAGGTTGCTATCTGATCACATTGAGTCTAAATCGAGTCCCCATGAAAAATGTTCAGGGTGTATGAGCCCCTGTATTTTAAAATATATGGGTTCTTATTTCTAGTAAATAAGAGCTTGTTTCTATACATAAAATTTCCCCACTTTTACCCTTTAGTAAGCCTTTTCAAAAGTAAATGGTGCCAAGTTATATTGCTGGTGCATTTGGGGGTAAGAATGACAGGCTACACAATCTCTGTGCCGTTTTTGACCAGAGATTTTATCCCAAGTAAGACTATTTCTTCTAGGTTTTCATACCAAGCAGAACTAAGGTGAAGTAAAAGCAATATATAATTAAGTGAATAAAAATAATTTTAAAAAAGTAATTAAAGAAAAAAAAGGATGGAGGAGGCTAGCATTACATTTGGGAATAAACACACTAAGAGGTATTACTATAAGGTATTAAACATACAAAGGAAATATATGTATCCCCATTAAGTCTTTTGCGATATTCTTGTGTGGGGGGGTAAAATCCAGGACACATTTTCATCCCACATCATGATATTTTTGAGTTTGAGAAATGATTTGCAGCAGTAAGGGGTCAGGTAGTGTCCTTGAGCTGGGGTTCCTTCTGGAGCTGAATCTGGTAGCATGCAACAGTCCACATTTAGGGAGGGTGTGTGATAAGGACCATATAGAATAAATAAGCAGGAGTGTGGGTTATAGTTTCTTGCAGGGGCACGAGATGTGGTACTGAGAAGGTATCCTTTTAATTTGGGACTGGGTGGTGGCTTATTGGGGCAGAAGATTAGTATTGGTACCTAATGAGTTAAGAACTGAGGGTAAAGAGTTTAAATAATGGGGGATAAAAAATCACGATTTGGTGAATGAGAGAATAGAAGGATTTCTGAAGGGGCAAGTAGAATAATATATAAGAGAGGCTATATACACTATAGGAATGGATTGTTTACAATTTAGCTAGTCGGCAGTCAAAGAGGAGTCCACTGTATACAAACTCATGCCCACATATAGACACATTAGAGATCTATTCTTAAGTTGTTGGAGGCCTGACCCTCATAGGGTGCTTAAGAAATAATTGAATTAAAAAAAATAATTATCTAGATATAGAATAGGAGAGAAAGAAAGGAAAAACAAAAGATAAAATGGAAGAAAAAAAGAAAAATAAATAAATACAGTAAAAATAAGTTAAAAAATGGGCTGGTGCCTCAGAGTGGAAGGTTTTTCAATTTCTAGGCACTTCATCGGGGGTGAACTTTGCTACATGAAGGTTTCAGGGATCGATAGTGGCTATAGAATTTAGGGTAAGCATAGTTTTCACTTCTAGGGAACTAAGCAATGTGGTAGTGAGGACTATAAGAGGTGTCTACCCAATGTAGTATTGTCTGCCACATCTTCTGCATCGGGGTTCATTTCCTAAAGAGAAAGTGACAACATGGACTTTATGTAACATAGGTTGAATTGATGAAGAAGAAGAAGAAGAAGAAGAAGAAGAAGAAGAAGAAGAAGAAGAAGAAGAAGAAGAAGAAGAAGAAGAAGAAGAAGAAGAAGAAGAAGAAGAAGAAAGGAGAGAAGGAAAAAAGTAGGAAAAAGAGTAAAAAGGAAATGGTAATCTGCAAACTGTATTCAATGAGTGGGACTATGACATAAGTTCTGTGGTGTGCCATTGACTATTTCAGTGGTTTAATGATCATATGCTTTAGATCCTGATAGAAGATATAAAAAAGGAAACTGTATAAATTGGTATATTATATGAAGACATTGTCACGATGAGCACTGTATATCGTATCTAGTATGATTGAGCACTGAGGTGCAAAATTGGGATTCCCACCCTATGTTTCCAAGAACCACTGTGGACAAAGAAGCTGAAGGGTTATTTTATACCTAATAAAATTAAGGCTTTAAAACATATTGTTAGTAATCACTGCAGCGAGAGTCCCTGGCTTCCAAACATATTCTGTGCCTGGTTCTGTGGATAAATACATTAGAACATTATTATAGGCCTTTATAGTGAGAGCTTTATTGCATACCTGTTGACTCTAAACTGCTGTTTCCAATGGTTCTGGTTTTTTTATGATATAGAAGATAGTCAAAAGTTTGTGTTTACCCTCTTCTGCTTGATTTGAACACTTCTCCTCACTATACGCTGATACCTAAGGTGTTTGAAGTTTCTACCCTTTAGACCATTGTGTTTTTTTATGGAGTATTATATGTATATATAGTGTATATATCAGATACTGCTAAACCAAAGACAAAATCAAGGAAGAAATTAAAATATTCCTTGAAATAAAAAATAATGAGGAGTCAAATTGTCAAAATATGTGGGACACAGCAAAAGCAGTAACAAGAGGGAAATTCATAGCAATACATGCCTATGTCATGAAAGAGGAAAATAATAAAATCAATAGCTAAAATGGGTACCTTAATAATCTGGAAAAAAACAGCAAAGAAATCCAAAATGGGCAGGAGTGGTGGCACAAGTGATAGGGCATTTGGCTTGCATACACTAACCTAGAAGAGTGTCCATTATGGTCCCCCAACCCAGGGGCAATTTCTGAGTACATAGCCAGGAGTAACCCCTTAATGGAACTGGGTGCAGCCAAAAATTGCAAATAAAAATAGAAAGAAAAGAAAGAAAGAAAAGAAAGAAAGAAAGAAAGAAAGAAAGAAAGAAAGAAAGAAAGAAAGAAAGAAAGAAAGAAAGAAAGAAAGAAAGAAAGAAAGAAAGAAAGAAAGAAAGAAAGAAAGAAAGAAAGAAAGAAAGAAAGAAAGAAAGAAAGAAAGAAAGAAAGAAAGAAAGAAGAAAGAAAGAAAGAGAAGAAAGAAATAAGAAAAAAGAAAGAAGAAAGAAAGAAGAAAAAAAGAAACAAACAAACAAACAAAAAAGTAGCCCAAACACCCAGAAGACAAGATATAATAAAATCCAGAGCAGAAATAAGCAACACTAAAACAAAGAAAACAATAGGGGAAAAATCAATGAGACCAGTAGTTGGTTTTTTGAAAGAATAAAGATAAACAAACTGCTTTCAAGACTCACAAAAAAAGGGAAAATATTCAAATAATTAAGATCACAAACAAAAGGGGAAAGATTATGACAGAACCCCAATAAATCCAAGACATCATGAGAGCTTATTATGAACAATTGTACCCAGTTAATTTAGAGAACTCAGAAGAAACTGACAGACATCTGGAAAAAATAACATCTTCCAAGACTTAATAAGGATGATGTAGAAAGCCTAAATAGGCCAATCACATCTGAGTAAATTGAAACAGTAATTAAGAAACTTCCCAAGAACAGAAATCCAGGACCAGATTGTTTTACAGGTGAATTTTATCAAACATTCTGAAAAGAATTACTGCCGTTAATCCTCAGACTCTTCTAAAACATTGAAAACAAAGGAATGCTCCCTAATTCCATCTGAGGCTAATATCACATTCATTCCCATAGCTTGCAGAAACACCTCTAAGAAAGAAAGCTAAAACCAATCTCACTAATGAACATAGATGCAAAAAATCTTCAACAAAATCTTAGTAAACCAAATCCAGCAATACATCAAAAAGATTATACACCATGCCCAAGTGGTTTCATCCCATGGATGCATGCATGATTTAACATATGCAAATTAATCAACATCATACACCACTTCAACAATAAGAAAGATGAAAATCACATGATCATATTAATTGATGCAGAGAAGGCATTCAACAAAATCCAAATCCCATTAATGATGAAAACACTCATCAAAATAGGGAGGGAAAGAATCTTTTTCAAGATAGTTACAGCTATTTATAAAAAGTTCACAGCCAACACTATCCTTAATGGCAAAAAATTGTAAGCATTTTCACTAAGGTCAGGAACTAGGCAAGGCTGTCTACTAACTCCACTCTTATTAACATAGTTTTAGATGTCCTAGCAGTAGCAATCAGACAAGAGAAAGGAATCAAAGGCATCCAAATAGGGAAAGAGGAAGTCAAACTATTTCTTTTTGCAGATGATATGATGATATAAATTGAAAACCCTAAAGACTGCACAGTAAAACTCCCAGAAACCATTAACCAATATAGCAAAGTGGCTGGCTAAAAAGTCAATACACAAAAGGCAGTAGCTTTCCTCTATACAAATAACGAAGCAGAGGAGAAAGAGCTTAAGGAGCCAGTCCCATTTAAAATAGTATCCAAAAATATCAAGTATCTAGGAATCAAACTGAGAAGAGACGTTAAGGACCTATATCATTAAAACTTCAAAACATTTCAGAAAAATTGAAGAGGACCTAAGGAATTGAAGAACATCCCATGCTCATGGGTAGGTAGAATCAACATCATCACAATGACTATCATACCGAAACTACTATGTAGATTCAATGCAATTCCTATCCAAATTCTGACATCATTTTTAAGGACCTAGGACAATCTATTATGATATTCATATGGAATCACAAAAGATCCAGGTTAGCCAAATCCATATTGAAAAAGCAGGAAGCCGGGTGGCATCTCTTTACCTAACCTGAAGCTTTACTATAAAGCCATAGTGATCAAAACAGCATGATACTAGAACAAAGACAGAGTCTCAATCCAATGGGTCAGAATAGAATATCCAATGACATATCCCCAAAAATATGGTCAACTAATATTTGACAAAGGAGACAAAAATTTGAACTGGAACAAAAACAGTCTTTTCAACAAATGGTGTTGGAATAACTGGGTAACCACCTGTAAGAAATTAGATTGATTCATACCTCACATCTTACACAAAAGTCAACTCAAAGTGCATTAAAGATCTTGAAATCAGACTCTTGGGCTCTTTTATGTTTCTATTTACACCATAACTTTTAGGATATAATCATCATGGCTGGAGTAATATAACAGTAGATAGGGCATTTTCCTCACATGCAGTCAATCCAGGTTTTGAGCTCCAACATTTCATATGGTTCTCAATGCCTGCCAGGAGTAATTTATGAGGCAGAGCAAGTAGTAACTTCTAGATGTGGCCCCAATAACCAAAAACTAAAATATAATCATCAGAAATATCATGTTAAGTATAGTTAACATTTAAAGACTCAAAGAAAGTTTGCATTATAGGCTTAGTTCCAAAATAGAAACTTATTATTATTTTTTCTAGGAAGAATTAATGTGTTCCATAAATTAAATATTTTTAGTATAATAAGTACTATTAAATGTATGTGGAAACACTGGAAATATACAATAAATCCCACTATATATTAGAAAATTTAATAATTTCAATAGTATATTCATTAGAAATATACATTTGGCTAAGAACTTCATCTGATTTGCTTTAGGATCTTATGAAGAATTTTGTTACCTAACATTTTACTGGGGGTTTTGTTGAATATTTCTGCTTGATTTATTATTGTAGTTACCATACATAAATTTTATTATAGGTACTTTTTGAGTACTTTAATCAGAGAACACATGCAAGACTTAATTGAGAGACCTAGCACTGCTATATAAAGTCTTATATGCAGCGCTATATATTATATAATGCAGTGTTATATATCTCGCAGTTAACACATTTAACTGGTAAGCTACTACAGTAGATTAGGGCACTTGCCATCTCTGAACACAGAGACAGGAGTAAGTTCAGGAGTAAATGTTAGAATGTAGATATCAACTTTAGTTAGATATGTGGGAATGTGCATATGTGTGTGCATTTATTTGTGAACTTACACCCATGTACACAATATTATTCAGTCAGTTTAGCTATTGGGACTATTGAAAGTATTAATAATTAAAAAATAACTTAATAGTTATAGTTAGTAACTTAAATAGTAACTTAAAAACTTTGTACAAGAAAATATATAATTCCAGGGGAAATTATAAATATTTTAGATGCACACCTTGCATGTAGCCAGCCTTGTTTTTATTCCTAGCACCATATGGTTTCTTGTGCATATTTGAGAGTAATCTCATTTATATTGCAATGATAAGGGTATGGGGTCAAGGTAGCACAGTCTACTCAAGCCCTTAGATTAAAAAATGAACCCAGTTATTTGAGAATTATAACTGAGATTGGAATGGTGTAACGCCATTGGCAAGTATGGAACAATAATATAAAAACTGAAATTAGGGGCCAGAGTGATAGCATAGGGGTAAAGCGTTCACCTTGCATGTAGAAGGATAGCAGTTCAAATCCCGGCATCCCATATGGTCCCCCGAGCCTGCCAGGAGCAATTTCTGAGTGTAGAGCCAGAAGTAACCCCTGAGCACTGTCAGGTGTGACCCAAACAAAAACAAAAATAACAACAACAACAACAAACTGAAATTAATAAAAAATAGTTTACTAATTATCAGAATGTTTGTTATTTTAATGTAAATAATTTAATTTATTATAGAAACAGACAAAATTATAATAATAAAAGTGCTACCCTAAAGTGTTGTCTGATGTCTTACTTATTCTAGGCTCTGACTGAGCCCCTAGAGAATCTATGACAATATTTTCGGAAAGAAAATTTTGGAGATAACTTACCTAGAAGTTCTAAAACATTACTCCTGGCTCTGGATTTATCATTTCTTTTGGTGCTTGGTGGACCTTATGCAAAAATTTGGATCAAACTTTAACTCCTGTACTATTTCTCTGGTCTCAATATTTTGAAAAATTTAGGCATATCAAACAAAAAAGTAAAAGCTTTAATTTTGTTAGTGAATATATATAAATTCCTGCAGGTTTCTGAATAATTATAGTTTATTATTGTTCTAAATAAAATTCTAGCATTAAAAAGTATTATTGGAATAGAAGCTTGCATTGTCTGGTGGGAAAACTAAGACATTTTGAGGGACAAATTATTAGCATTTTCCTATGAAAATACTTTGGCCCTCCAAATGTGTTTTTAAAGCTATTTCTCTAGTGTTTAAAATTTATAAAAAGGAATGTCTTGGAATGCTGTCAGAGGCACTGATATTTAATGGTATTATCAAGCAACATTAATGCCAAAAATATTTCTGCCCATTTGTGAATCTATTTTTGTTCATGCTCCAAACTTAAAGAAATTCTTTCATATTGAGTGAAATATTGCCATTACAATCACTGTTGTATCGGAGAAAATGTGGATTATTATTTTAAATAAAGTTCAAAAAAATCATAGGGTACAAGTAAAGATAACTGCATTTATAAAGTACTTAACAAGAAAAAACTTTATAGATTTGGCAGACATGACTCACTGAATCAAATTTTCTTAATACTCAGAGAAGAGTTCACATGGATTTTTCTTAGGTTAAAGATCTTATAATGTCTCTAGTAAATTATTCATTTGTTTTACTATTTCTTTTTTCCCCATTTAAAAAAATATATAAAACATTATTATTTACAAAGTTATGCATAGTTGTGTTTTAGACATACAATGCAGGGTCTGGAGAGATGACATAGCTGTAGGGCACGAAGCAGACCCAGAAAGGATGGTGGTTCAAATCCTGACATCCCATATGGTTCCCAGTGCCTTCCAGGAGTGATTTCTGAGTGCAGAGCCAGGACTATCCCCTGAGCACTACCTGGTTGACCATTAGAGCAACAGCATCATCACAGATCAAATATCCTCAGAAAATGGCATAAAAAAGGAGAGCAAAAAAGTCTAAGAGCAAAAAGTCAAAATCATTATAATGCTTTAAGAGTATTTTGGGGGCCGGGCGGTGGCGCAAGAGGTAAGGTGCCTGCCTTACCTGCACTAGCCTTGGACAGGACCGCGGTTCGATCCCCCGGCGTCCCATATGGTCCCCCAAGCCAGGAGCGACTTCTGAGCACATAGCCAGGAGTAACCCCTGAGCGTCACAGGGTGTGCCCCCCCCAAAAAAAAAAGAGTATTTTGACTTCACTGATTCTTCTAACGCTCATAGGAGTTTCCTGAGCTACTCCAATCACATTTAACCACTGCTATAGATTTGTTCATAGACAAGATTTAATAAACATGTAATAAAAACCCCATAGTATTTGAGATTGCCTAATACCTCACAAACAGGTAAATTTATATCTGAAGAGATAGAGGTAATTGAGTAATCTGAGAAAGTTTTCAAGTTCAAATCTAAATAGTGTGCTTGTACAACTGTATAGCCTAAGGATTGGGAGAATAATTGTTAATGTAATTGTGGTCATCTCTAGTGTTAAAAATATACATGTAGATATTTTTACTCCTTTGTAAGCATAAAAAATACTGTTGTAGATGTAGTGATAGCAAAGCAGGTAGGCATTTGTCTTGCATGTGGCCAACAATGGAGCAAAGAAGTCTCTTCAACAAGTGGTGCTAGGTCAACTGGTCATGCAAAAAAGCGAACTCAAACTTCCATTTAACACCATGCATAGAGGTCAAGTCCAAATGGATTAAAGACCTTGATATCGGACCCAGAACCATAAGCCATATAGAAGAACACGTAGGTAAAACATTTGATGACATTGAGACTAAATCATTTTCAAGGAGGAAACAGCACTGTCCAAACAAGTGGAAGCAGAGATGGGACTATATTAAGCTGAGAATCTTCTGCACCACAAAGGAAATAGTGATGAGGATAAAAGGCCACTTACAAAATGGAGAAACGGTTCACCCAGTATCTATCAGACAAGGGGCTAATATCTGAGATATGCAAGGTACTGACAGAATTTAACAAAAAATAATCTAGTCCCATCAAAAATGTTTTACCATTTCTACTCTTAGAGACTTTATACATAGAGCATTGGGTATCCCATGAGCAGTTGTTGGCCAACCTAAAATACAATTTAGTGCACATATCTGAGTGGTATGTCAAGTATTTCTTATTTAAGAAAATTTAATGTCTATCTAGGACATATATAATTTGGTCTATTTTTTTGATGAGTGAACTAAAACTAATTAAATAAAATTTCTTTAAGGGGGGGGCTTTTAAATAGAAAGTGGCAGAAGCAGTACTGAAGTCTATACTGACTAACTATACCATATTGTCCTTTTACTAGGATTTTTTTTTATTTACTGAACTCTTCTCACAATTTATACCAAATAGAGCATTCACTATTACCCTTTCCTTGAACATACTCAATAAACACAGCAGATCTCTGTTTTGTGCTTAATCTTTGCTATCATCTTATCTTGCTTCTGAAGTCTAGCCCTATTTCCATTAAGTTTTGAGTTTTTCAATTTGTCTGGTTGATTGCAATTTCCAATTGTTCAGCAATGTTAGAGGAAACCAGAATATAAACCATACTGACATTAAGTATACCATACAGTTTTTATAATGATCTTGAAATATTTTTATTATTTCTAATTTTTACAGTGTTTTCCACCTGTATTAGGTATGGTAGAGTTTTTTTTTCAAGATGTCAGGAAAATAATAATGCTATATTTGTGTAAATAAATTGACAATATATAAGCTCAAATCATAAAAGTCAAAAAAATCACTTTGTTTCCCCCAAACAATTCTATACAAATTTTGGAATACTTCTTCAATTAATCAACTGGTTGATTTTTCTTTCTACAAGTATTTCTATAGTCAAACTTTGTTTTCCTTCTTCATATCACTTATTAATTAAAATGACTTAATTTTGAAGCCAATATCTTGTTTTTGAGAAATTGCATTCTTTTACTTTTCCAGAAATATAATTGCTGTGAGAAACAAAGTTATCTAGTGAAAATTACATTTAGTTCTTTTGAACCTAGTGCATGAATATTTTGCATTTAAAAATTGTTCAGACTCAGAAAACAGATATATATATATATATATATATATATATATATATATATATAGCCTCAGGCATTTAGGCACGAGCCACTATATTAAAATTATTTATAATTAGAAATTTGAAAGTATATATATATATTTTAATTTTCATCAGGATTCATAAAATATCTGAAGCTATACAATTTTGATTTTTAAGTGTGGAATGAGAGATCAAATAGAAAAAATGTGCTAATTATTGGTAGAAATTTAGTGTGTGATAGTGTTTTTAAATAACCATACAATAAATTGTTCTATTAAGAAACATTTTAAATTAATTATATTATGACTGTGTTGTTTTATTATGGTAAGAAAATAACGTGATCAATCCTGCCATTTTTGAGCCTTTTGTTTCAGTTCATAGGTCACTGGCAGAACATCAAGATGATGTTGATACCAAGCTAATTTGGTATGTTACCTCCAATTAATGAATATTCCTGAGATCTGATCTTTCAGCAATCACTCCTACCTTTGATTAAACCAGGGAACCAGACTAATATTAAGAAAATCTTTAAAATTTCATCATTTCAACAACTGTATATAGGAGAAAATTTGAGTGCTAGACTAAATTATAATTTCTATTATGAAACCACAAAAGAGATTGGTTTGCTTTATGTTGACTTTAATAATTTTGATAAGAATTCATTTTATCTATGGTAGCTTAAGCCAGATAGAATACCAAATAAAACTGATCTTAAGACATGGAAGAGAATTTAAATATTGATATAGAAGCATATACCTCAAGTGAACAAAATGATTTGAATAGTTACTTTAGGGAATACCATATTTCATTATCTAATTGCTTTGGGCCTATGTTGATGCAATATTAAAATACAATTAAACAGTTAAAATTGGTTGAAAAATAAGTCATACAGAGAAGAAAAGAAGAAAATG
The DNA here is from genome assembly GCF_024139225.1 of Suncus etruscus. Taxonomy (NCBI): domain Eukaryota; kingdom Metazoa; phylum Chordata; class Mammalia; order Eulipotyphla; family Soricidae; genus Suncus; species Suncus etruscus. The sequence goes on from NC_064852.1 coordinate 124,652,586, forward strand.
CTCCCCAAACATTATTAAAATATATAATTAATATAAGGCTTTTTGTAGTTTTCTTATTTGGTAAAAGACAACAACAATGATTTCCTATTATTGTGAAAGTACACATCTCAAGGAAGCTCAGACAGAGTCTTCTTTGCTCTATCAAGAGGAAAATCCAAGTAGTCCTGAAGAGTGGTCCTCATGGCAGGTTGCCGTCTTTAATTATTTCCCTTACATCTTGTTATTTCCTTACCTTCCAAAAATTCACATTCTTGTCTGCCCTTGCTACTAGGCTGCAGGCAGATGACTGACATTTTACAAATTAGATATGGACTCAGAGATTAGCCACAGAGGAGATGGTCTTGCACAGGGAATTGGTGTTCAGAGAAGCATGGTGTTGAAGGTACACAGTTCCCTGGATGGAAGTGGCAGATGTTTGGGAGTCTAATCCTAGATGTGAGAATTACTGACCGAAACAGTGATATTTTAGGCAGAGGTGTCATTCATATAGGTGTGTAAGCATTGTCTGGCATGAAATTGTGCAGGAATAATTTCAGAGCTGTTTACCAAGCCCACCAGCATTCTGTGAGCGACCTAATACTCTATAATAAATAGCATTTCAGAATTGAGCCTAACTGTGTTAGATTTTCTTGTTTACAGCAGAGAACTATAACAAAAAACTTTCTTATTCCTATCTACTGCCAAATGAACTTTGACTGGAAGTTAGTGAATTCCTTTCTTGCCTCTCTCAGCACTCAAAATTAGTTTCTATGGTAGTCTATTTAAAGGATTTTCAAGAACCAGATTCTGAAGAAGAGATTAACATGAAGGATGGAACTATATATCCTCTTGTAGATGAAGGTTACTACAAGATCTTTCTTCTCAGAATGATTTCAGAATGATTTTCCATGAAAGAAATGAAACCAAGGTCATTTCAGAGTCATTTACTTTGTTTAAGTCATAATTCACATAGAAACTTAATGTGCTTTTGTTAGGTATATTTAACTTCTTTGTCTCATGTTTGTACAAATTTATAACTCATGTTTATACAAGTTTAGAACTCACGTTCACATGATTTTATTATATAGAGAGAATTAGTAATATTTCCTTACTCATAGTCCCAGTTAGCATTTTTATATGTGAAAGGATTATTTTGAAATAGTACACTTAGTTATGTTAGGTGACATGACTGTTTAAATGCAGAATATTCTTTGAAAAAGTTCTTGAACAATTTACATAGAAAAAGAGGACCCTGATGGGGAATGTCTAGTACAGAAAGAGAAGTTTTTGGCCAAACATCTCATCATTAATCTGAGAACAAAGGTTCTGAGGAAGGTTCTGCCCTTGTTGTGATAAGAAGAAATCATATAATTGTTATATGGTCCTGAATAAATCAACTTTCTTTATTTTCCACATGCTGGATGTCTGCTCTCAATACATTGTTCCCTGATTAAAAATCTTACTCTATACTCTGTTGTCAACATATAAATTGAAACCAAAAGTATGCTGCCTGTCTTGCCTTTCCTTTTCTTTCATTAGAGTTACAATGACCAGTAATTTTTCTCCAGAACTTTGGAAATATTGGTGTAATCTGCTCTGATAATTATCACTGAATTAAACTGTTCTGTTTTTTATTATTCTTGGAAATAGAAAAAATTGAGATATTTATATGATGCAGAACAAATTGACCCATGTCTATAATTTGTTATGTTACCAATATATAAATGATGAACTTTCCTCCTGGGAATTTGGGGGGGTTGTAATAAGGCATAGGGAAGGGTAAAGAAATAATTGAGAGAGATGATTTTATCCATTGATATTATGCTTATAACATTTTCTTTCCCAGCTTTCTAAGAAGTTTTGTTACCTCAAACAAAAGAAATTAAATGTATGAGAGAAAGAAGTATTTTGTTGCTTAGTTTCTGATTTAATAATCATTTAAACACTTAGAAGCTCCTAGTACAATGCAAGATCTTTTATTTGGGTTATGTTCATTAGAACATACAACTACAAACATGTTTGTAACCATGGTGCTTAAATAAAAATATTATTAAAAATAAAAAGAAGTGTAAACAAGTATTAAAAATAAAACATCTATACAAAGTATGAAACATTCTAAGAAGACAAATCTGGGTTATTATTAACTCACCACTGAATTGTGTTTGACTTTAAGATAAACACTTTAGAGGTGATCTAATTTTTCCTCACAATTACTCTAAGAGCACATGTTGTCCACATTTAAGAGGAAGACACGGGATCACTGTTTAAGCTCATTTGGCCTCCACTTATCCTTTTCACTAATTGTCAGATCACAACTCCCCATTGATAAAGAGAGGCTAAAATCCTAGCCATAACTTATCAGGGTATTTAATTAAAGCAACCCTAAAATTTCCAAATCTTGCCCAAAATAAAAAAACATATATAGTGGTGATGTTCTAAGATCTGTCAGTAGTAGATATGCCTGTATAGGAAATATTTGTTCTACCTTTTAGGTTTTTTTTTTAGGGGGCGGAGGGGCACACCTGGCAGCACTCAAGAGTTACTCCTTGCTCTGTGCTCAGAAATCGATCCTGGTAGGCTCAGGGGACCATATGGGATGCCAGGGATAGAATCCAAGTCTGTCCAGGGTCTGCAGCTTGCAAGGCAAATGCCCTACCACTGTGCTCTCTCTGGCCCCATCCTTTTAGATTTCTTAAGGATTGTCTGTGTGTGGTTCCCGCTAGAATTCTATGGGGGGGGGCATATTTTCAAATCACATTTTTGTTCATGTTAGCAATAACTCAAGAAAGGCAGAAAAGTGAAAAAAGAAAAACACTAAAATAGGTTTCAGAAAAAAGTATTTTGGGGCTCACCACAGACCTTCTAGTCAAAATTAAGGTGCAAATGAGCCTCTTTGACAAGCACTTCAAATAATTCTTTGGCCCACTAATTTTAAGAAATGCGACATTTATCTCGGGATTCTGAAGGTAAGGAACCTAACAGCTTTTGTGAGGGGAGAAAAATAGTGTGGTCTTTGATTAATGGACCTAAGAAAGAGAATAAGAAATGTAACTAAAAATACTACCTAGGAATTGGAAAGGTTGATGGGTGAGAACAATAAGTTATTAAAAACCAAGAATAATTTAAGAACTAATTTTACAGATAATTGATAATGAAATGATCTGATTATAGTGCCAGTAGAGTACATAAGGGTGAATTTTGAAGACGCTGTAATTAAAAGGGTTTAGGAGGCTAGGTTTTTTTTTTTTTAAGGAAAAATCAAGATAAATTATCATGAAGCAGGAACCAAAAGTTACTTCCTGGAGACAAGGCTGTCTTAGAAAAAAGACATTAAATAGTAGACATAGTTGACAATTAGTAATGACATTGGAGAAATGTCCTTTGGCCTTAGAGTAATGTGTCAGAGATGTAATTTTCCATAGGAAGCTTCTTTCACTTGACTTAGATTGAGAGACTTTCTTTTGCTTTATACCAGAGAAGTAATTATATATTTTCAGTTTTTTAGCTAAAATAATAATGAGCATAGTAAAAAAATGTTCAGAATTTTATACTCCACTAAATAATCTATTTTCATAGCAATACCTATTGTTTGTAAATACTGAATTTGACACTTACATATTTTGGTGGTAGGAATACATGTATTCAGTGTTCTCAAGTAAATTATTCATTCTGTCATGCTGGAAAGTTCTCCTTCACTGTATACCTGTTTTCTTAAATTGTAATTGGAGATAATTGTATATTTACATGTAAGGAAGAGTATAGGAAGATACTTGAATACTTTGCCTACTTTTTTCTAGTAATATTTTTCTTAAAACTCCAGTAGATACCACAAGGATATTGACATTGATAAAACCTATCAACTATCTTTAGATTTTATTAGTTTTATTTATGTCATTATGTATATGTATATTCCTATGTATATGTGTTTAGTCCTAAATAATTTTGTCATACATATATGATTTTGAATTCATTACAATAATAAAGATGCTGAACAATTCTATCTGCACAAGGAACCCTGATTTTGCTTTATATATTTCAATGTTATGTTAAGATAATGTTAGAGCATGGGGCCAGCATGATAGCAAAGTGGTAGAGCGTTTGCCTTGCATGCAGCTGCAGCGTACCCAGCATGACCTAGATTTGATCCTTGGAGTTCCATATGGTCCCTCAAGCCAGGAGCAATTTCTGAGCACATAGCCAGAAGTAAACCCTGAACGTCACCAGGTATGACAAAAAAAAAAAAAGGTAATGCTAGAGCAAATTCCAACTCATGCCACTCATTAATGGGGAAGCTGTAGTTGTTTTGAATATTCAAATAAATATCAATTTAAATTAACTGTTGAACACTACTCATTATCTGTCTGTCCAGTTTCAATGCTTGAAAGCCAAGATTTCACAAACAACTGGACTTGAACACACTGAATGTATTGTTTTTTGTAATAAAGGAGACAGAATATATAAGTGTTTAAGGAATTTATTATAGACCTTTGGATATGTTAACTGATTTTTTGAGGTCATATCAGAAAGCACATTGGGCTTTTTCTAAATTGGATTCTTTAAGGAACATGTTGAGGCAGTTTCATAGTGGCAATGACAAACTTTCTTCCTGATGCAGCAAGAAGCAAGGAAAAGATGGGACAGAAAGAACAGAAAGAAGTAGTCACTTTTATTAGAAAATATGGATGAACATTTTTATTTGTATAAATATGTCTTATATATATATTTGGATATTATTAGGTTATAGTCTCAGTGTACTGTTTATCATAGTAGCAGCGTAGCCTTTATGGTTTACATTTTTTTGTTTTTGTTTTTGTATCAAACCCGGCAGCACTCAGGGGTTACTCCTGGATCTACACTCAGAAATTGCTCATGGCTGACTCTGGGGACCATATAGGATGCTGGGATTCGATCGACCATCCTTCTGCATGCAAGGCAAATGCCCTTCCTCCATGCTATCTCTCCGGTCCCTATGGTTTACATTTTTGACTTATATTTGGTTTAAATTTTGTATCTTTGATGAGAGAATAAGATAAGAAACAGGTTTAGGCACCAGGTACTTATATTGTCCCTCCCTTTCTTATCTATATTTCTATGATTTACTGCTTGTTCAAGAGTTTGTTTTATTTATTTTTAATAATGGCATATAGTTAACATTGCTTTTTCCAGATATGTAGCAATTTATAAGTATCCTTCTGATTTTATCATTTCCAAACATATACTTTTCTTTTGTTTTTATTTATTAGTTATTATTTCTAGAATAACAAAATCTATTGAGTTTGGCATATTTTGTTTTATATTTCTATACTTGCAATTTTATTAATTTTGTATTTTTTATTTTAATCAAAGTGGATTACAAATCTTTCACAGTAATATTTTACATACATAGTGATATTGAATCAGGGGCGTTCCCACCAGCAATGTTGTCCTCCCTCCATCCCTGTTCCCAGCATGCATCCCATATCTCCCTCTTATACCCCCCAGGCTACTAGTATATGTGGTCCTTTCTGTGTCTAGTATGTTGTAAATTGGGTATCGATTCTGTTGTCGTTGACTTTGGATTTGGTGTTTAACTTTGATCACATTTTTTTTATTTCTACTTAATGTTCATATGACTGTTTGATCTTGGTATCCTCCTCTCACCCCCAAATGCACCAACAATATAATATAGCACCACGTCTTGTTGCAAAGGCATACTAAACAAGGGGAAATTATACGTATAGAAACAAGCTCTGATCTACTAGGGATAAGAACTCATACACTTCATAATACAGGGGCACCTCCCACCTTGAACATATGTCATGTGGACCCAATTTAGATTCCAGGTGATTAGAGAGCGACCCCAAACCTGAGATCTCAGACATAGTACCAACATAGTTCTCCGCCACAGCTCTAGGGATCAATCTCCCTCTGGGACATTTCTAAAACTGCTCTGCTCTGACATAAGCTGGGTTTGATATGACATCCTGACAATGAGGAGATGACAACAACTTGGTCTAAGACAGGTAGTCTAATCTCACCTCCTAATGATAAGATGAAATCAGAAGACATGTCATCCTTTGATTTGTACAAAAGCCAAGGTCACTATCTTCAGAAGACTGACTCTGATAACAGTGACTGGATAGAACTTACCCTGGGACCAATAAAAAGGATCCTAGTCTAGGCCCTGGCCTATGATATCTGACTGAAACAGTTGCAACCAAGCAGATCTTCTGGGCTTTGTACTAGGATCGGGGCAAAAAACAAGACCACCAATTACAGAAGACTGATTAAAACAACAGTGGTGGAACACAACTCCAAGAACCATAAAAAAAGACTTCATCCTAGGCCAGTGGTGGGCAACATTTTTTTTCAACTGAGCCAAATCTCTTCAAAACCATGATTAAAATTTATTTTGAGAGCCACATTTTTAAAACCCAGAGGCAGGCAGGCCAAGCCATTGCTACATCTACCAGATGACACACTGCTTATTTAGGAGGCGCAGACTTCTTTTGAGGGCAGTAGACAGAAGAGAGGATGCTGCCTCAAGGCCTAGGAGCCTCACAAAATGTCATGCCCCCCCATACCACATGACCCGACTGGAGCTGTGTGGAGCCGGCCCCCGGAGCTGCACAGGGTGGGCACTGACAGAGGCTAGGAGCAGAGTTCTGACTCCTGGAGCAGCCACCCGGCATACAGAAGAGCCCCATGAAAAAGTGTGAAGAGAAGCATGTGGCTTGCCAACCACTGTCCTAGGCTCCATCCTTTAACATGCACAAAAATCAAGATCTCTAGCTACAGAGGCATGATTTTATCACCCAGGACAAATTGGAAAGTTTCCAGACACCTCAGAAGGACCTAGGGGAGAGTAAAAGAGCATGTACAAAGCATGTAGTTATTCCCATGACAGTATACTTCAAGGGCAGAGAAACCCTCTATCTGGTAGGCCAAGGTAATTCCCTTTCTGATCTCCCCAATATTTACTATGCCTATTCAAGAAAAAAAAAAAAGAGAAACACAAATCAAATTTTTTAGTTTTGTTATTATTATTGTTTGTTGTTGTTTGTTGTTTTGTTTTGCTTTTATTTCAGGACCGTGGTTATTGTGTGGCTGCTGTCTATATTGCTATGGTGCTTTTCTTTCTTTTTTTTAATGTTTTCTTTTTTGTTTTGTTTTGTTTTTTGTTTTTTTTGGGGGGGCACACTCGTTTGATGCTCAGGGGTTACTCCTGGCTAAGCGCTCAGAAATCGCCCCTGGCTTGAAGGAACCATATGGGACGCTGGGGGATCGAACCACAGTCTTTCCTTGGCTAGCGCTTGCAAGGCAGACACCTCACCTATAGCACCACCTCTTAGGCTCCTATGGTGCTTTTCGAATTTTTTTGTTTGATTTCTTTTTATCTTTTTCTTTTTTATTGTTGTATTGTTTTTATTCCTTTTCCCTCTCTGCTCTTAAACTGATAGATATAGCCTTTAGAAGGGCTCCTCCCATTTTTTTGTTTAATTTTGCCCCATTTATTTTATTATTTTTTATTATTATTAAGTTTATTAAAACATTATTTTATATTTTTGTATCATACAATTAGGATATTTTACCCCTCTCCAATTATAATGATAGTGATTTATTTTCCATTTTAGTTGCTTTTTTTTTTTTTTTTTACAAATTTCAAGGCAGTATTATTAATACTAATAGTGCTAGAATTGATCTCCATTTTTAATTGGCAATATTTTAGTTCCTTAATATTTATAATAAAAATATATTACTCTTATTATGTATTATATGTATTATATAGTATTCTTATTTTTAGTATAGGTAGTTTCATTTTGTTCAAATTTTTATGTTAATAAATTATTTAGTGATTTATTGAAAATAATTGCAACATTTTATCAATTATATGTAATAATGTATTGATATTATGTTTGTTAATTTTATTAATATGTAGAAGCATTAACTTTCTAATAGACTTCTTAATAATTCATCCTCTTACATTTCTTTTCTTTTTTTTTGTTTTTTTGGGTCACACCTGGCAGTGCTCAGGGTTTACTCCTGGCTCTATGCTCAGAAATCGGTTCGGGGGACCATATGGGATGCCAGGATTCGAACCAATGACCATCTGCATGAAAAGCAAACACCCTATCTCTGTGTTATCTTTCCGACCCCGTCCTCTTATATTTCTGATGAAGAATGCATTAAAATGTAACTTTGTTCCTGGATTGTATTTTATTTGCTAGTATCTTTTGCCAATGTTATATATCTTAGCAGAAATAAGTTAGACTAATGCTATAAAAATAAAAAAAATCTGGGTGGGAGAGGTGGTACAAATGGAATCCCATATGGTCCCCCAAGCCAGGAGCTACTTCTGAGCACATAGCCAGGAGTAACCCCTGAGCATCACTGGGTGTGCCCCCCAAATATATATCATAAAAATTATTTACTAAAATGGCCAAAAATATAAGAAATTTTAAATTTGTTAATTATGAAAATGTGCATTTCTCTTGATACAAACAAAAAGTAAGATATTCTTTATATCTTATATAAACCCACTAAAATAGAAAAAACTATATTTTCTATGGCTTTTGGTAATACAGAGAGGAGGTAGGTTATTAATATACTAGAAGAGTGAATTACATTGTTTGAGAGTTTGGAAGTAGGTATTATAGTAAAGTGTATACATTCTTTTTTGTTTTTTTTTTTTTTTGTTTGTTTGTTTTTTTTTTTTGGTTTTTGGGCCACACCCAGTAACGCTCAGGGGTTACTCCTGGCTATGCGCTCAGAAGTTGCTCCTGGCTTGGGGGACCATATGGGACACCGGGGGATCGAACCGCGGTCCGTCCAAGGCTAGCGCTGGCAAGGCAGGCACCTTACCTTTAGCGCCACCGCCCGGCCCCGTATACATTCTTTTTTGCAACAATTTTATTTTCAGAAATGTAGATGTATTTACGCTATGAGTGATATTGATTGATATATACTTTATTTATCTTTATATCTATCTGTATATATTTACTATACTTTTACAATAATAATAATATATATAAAATATATGTAAAGTAAAAAAGAAATAGTGGAAAGTAAAACAAATTAAATAAATATAACTTTATAAACTAGAGGAAGTTCCAACATGAGCTATTATGCTGATATTAAAAATAATAAATTTGTTCTCATAACTAATATGGATATATATTGTGCACTTTGGATGAATAAAACATGGTTCAGAATGTTTGTGGATGCTATTCAAATATAAATAGCAAAATTTTTATATAGTTATGTAGCTATGTCCTCTTGTATATTTTATATATTTTTTATATTCACTGAAAAACTGAAATGTCTCTTTTTGCAAACATGTTCCCTATTAGTTATTTAAATTATGCTTTATCTATATAGTTACAAAATCTAGCTACTTTATTTGAAGACATATTGTAGCCTTTTATGTATATGATTATGTATAATCATAATTGTATGTAAAGTCTATATAAATTATCATCAAAGAAAGAAAAATACAAGTAATGTGAGATTGACCCTCAGAAGAATAAGGTAACTGATATACATTATATTACTAATTAATGCCTAAATTTTTAACATCTAAAATATGAACAGTTTTACTACAAGAGAGAGTTTTAAGTTTTCTGATTTGATGTGAAAATTTAAATAAAGAAGGCTGTGTAAAAATGCAAAGTGATCTCAATATAGTGAAATGATAACTGAAGATCCAGTAAACATAAGCAATAGTATAAAATGACTTTAAATGATTTATGATGGTAAATGACATGCTAGTCATGAAAAAATGAGCTGTTTGAGGAACTCTGTTCTAATCCTATTTCTCTCACAGTTGGAGGCACATGAATTCCTTGGTCTTATAAAGGAATTAATACCACATGGTGAGTTCTTGTAACAAAAGTATGAATTGACTTTGCACAGTACAAATATGATTTGACTTTTCTTTTTAAGTATTAATTGTTCAATAATGTATAAAAGGAATTTATCAGTGTACAGTAAAAATAGAGAAGATAGCTAAAAATATTTTCATGGAGATTAATTTACATGAGCTAATCTTTATGTACTAATAGTTATGACCAGAAATAGTCTATCTTGATTATGAATTGTTTAAGTGAATTATTTGGGGATTTTTAATTATTTTGTTTTTCTATTTTGGACCACACCCCGTGACACTCAGGTGTTACCCCTGGCTCTATGCTCAGAAATCGCTCCTGGCTTGAGGGACCATACAGTTTGTCTTTCTTTTCTTCTTCTTCTTCTTTCTTCTTCTTCTTCTTCTTTCTTCTTCTTCTTCTTCTTCTTCTTCTTCTTCTTCTTCTTCTTCTTCTTCTTCTTCTTCTTCTTCTTCTTCTTCTTCTTCTTCTTCTTCTCCTTCTTCTTCTTCTCCTTCTTCCTCCTCCTCCTCCTCCTCCTCCTTCTTCTTCTTCCTCCTCCTCCTCCTCCTCCTCCTCCTCCTTCTTCTTCTTCTTCTTCTTCTTCTTCTTCTTCTTCTTCTTCTTCTTCTTCTTCTTCTTCTTCTTCTTCTTCTTCTGCTGCTGCTGCTGCTGCTGCTGCTTCTTCTTCTGCTTCTTCCTCCTCCTCCTTCTTTCTTCTTCTTCTTCTTCTTCTTCTTCTTCTTCTTCTTCTTCTTCTTCTTCTTCTTCTTCTTCTTCTTCTTCTTCTTCTTCTTCTTCTTCTTCTTCTTCTTCTTCTTCTTCTTCTTCTTCTTCTTCTTCTTCTTCTTCTTCTTCTTCTTCTTCTTTTGCAAGGCACAGTAAGTATTGGGGATATTATAACTGGAATTCCCTTGGCCTAAGAGGTACCGATTTCTTCACCCTTGAAGCATACTGTCATGGGACCAACTACAAAACTCCTTACACACATTTTCACATATTTTCACATCCCCAAGGTCTTTTTATGGTGCCAGGCAACTTTCCCCTCAGTTGCAGTTAATAAAATCAGGCCTCTTTAACTAGAGATCTTGGTATTTACATAGGTAATAGGACAAAGCCTAAGATATACTGTATTTGCCGGCGTATAAGACGACTGGGTGTATAAAACGACTGGGCATATAAGACGACTCCCTAATTTTGCAGTTAAAACATAGCTTAGGCCTATATTTGCTGTATCAGACAGAACAGTTCCTGTGCTGCAACTGTATGTAACACAGTGAGCCAATCACAACACGCAAAGGTTCAAAGGTTATACTGCAATAGACTTCCTCTCTGACTCTGGCCAATCTGAGCAGGCTTTTCACAGTGTAGATTCGGTCCAGAACATTGTTTAATTTGCATGCATAAAAAGCCTGCTTGGATTGGCTGAGTTAGAGAGGCGGTCCGAGCAGCCTTGCAGTGATTGGTGCAGGATCGAGTTGGAAAATTCGTTTTGTGACAATATTCAGACAATTTTCATTTAGCGGCATATTGAAACATTTTTCGGAATATACTCAGGTATAAGATGACCCCCAATTTTCGGTTGACTTTTTTTTTGTTTTCAAAAGTCGTCTTATATGCAGGAAAATATGGTAGTCTTTCTTTACTGTTTTAGAAATTCTGTTCCATCACTGTAATCAGTCTTTCATACATGGTGATCTTGGCTTTTGCATGGATACTAGGGAAAAGCCTGGGATAGAGTTTTTTCATTATGTTTCCAGATGTTCTGTCACAGTTGTCAAAGTCAGACCTCTGGAATTGAAGATCTTGTTTTTTGAACTGATCCTAGGTCAAAGCCTTAGCTATGATTTTTTTTATTGGTCCTAGGGTAAGTACTGCCCAGTCTTTTTTGACTGATTTTTTTTGTTCTTGTTTTTGCTTTGTTTTGTTTTTGTTTGTTTTTCATAGTTGCTGGTTTTGATTTTTTGTTCTTTTTTGTTGCCTTATTGTTTTGTTTTGTTTTGGTTTGGATTTGTTTTGGTTTTGTTTTGTTTTGATTTTTCCTTCTTTTTGTCTTTTTTTTTCTTCTAAATAGATATTTATAACATCTAGATGGGCTCCTCTCAGTTTTTTTTTTCTTTTCTTTTTTATCTCCAACAGAACCACAAAACTTGAATCATCTTAACCAGCCTCATAAATTGAGGGGGAAAATGGATAGGTACCAAGACCAGACAGTCGTATGAATTTTTAGTGGAAATAAAAAATGATCAGACTTGAACACCAAACCCAAAGTCAAAGACAATAGAATCAATATTCAATCTACAACAAGCTGTACAAGTGAGGACCAGTTACATTAGCATTCTGGGGGGTAAAGGAGGAAGATATGGGATGCATGCTGGGAACAGAATTGGAGGGAGGACAACACTGGTGGTGGGAGTGCCCCTCATTTATTGACACTATGTACCTTAAATATCACTGTGAAAGATTTGCAATTCACTTTGGCCACAATCAAAATATTTTTAACATGGCAAAATGTTTACCTTTTATACAGTCTCAATCCCCACCCTCTTTTACTTTTATTAAGGTGCCATACACTCAGTTAATTGGCTTTGTTGCGTTTGTTTTAACTATAAAATACCAGCCATAAAATCTGTCCATGAAAAATTTCCCTATCCATAGGCATGTAAATTAGCGTATAATTAAAATCATGTCAACTAAAGGTTATTTATAGACAATTAACAATTGCCTAACCATTCAAAATAGGTGAAGTTTTGGCAAATAATTATGGAAGAGAGATATTTAGAATTGAAACCTTTTTTTTCTAGATATGGATAGACTTAAGTTGCATATGAAGCATGATAAACAGTAGTTATAAGATTAAGACTGTAGTGATGCGTTTTAGAAGCAATGATGAAACTAATTATATTATGAGTCACTTTATTTTCTTTAGAAGAAGAAAATAGAAGTTTGGATAAATTAAGATATATAGCACAAAGAAAGAAAATAAAAATGAGAACTTACCGAATATCTTTAAATATTAAGACAAAGCAAAAAAATCTAGCAAGCTAGTGCTAGAAATATAAAAATTCCCCAAATATATATGTATAGAAAGTTAATTTATAACAGGGGATTTCAGAGCATGAAACATAAAAATTTTTTTAAATATTTTATATTTAATTTGTCTTAAATATTAAGACAAAGCAAAAAAATCTAGCAATATAGTGCTAGAAATATAAAAATTTCCCAAATATATATGTATAGAAAGTTAATTTATAACAGGGGATTTCATAGCATGAAACATAAAAAAAAATATTTTTAACAAATAGTGCTGTAAAATCTGGATGGTCAACTACAGAAGCATAGAATTGACCCTCTAGAGAACACCAGCCAAAAAGTCCACTTAAATGAATTAAAGAGAAGTTGCTAGATTGAAATTCACAAAAGGGTCAATGCTGCAGGCGTCTTGCTTCTCAGCATCTCTCCTTCACGAGAGGAAAAATGGGTAACACGAGCGACCGAATATGAAATATGAAATAATGAAACCATACAGAGTATGTGGGGTCAAAACGTCTTCTGGCAGAGTGCAACAAGTTTAATTTTTTGAGCAGGGGAATTTATAGGGGTAAAATTAGCCATAGGTGAAGAATAATTACAATCACAAAGCAGAGTACAACAGTAACAATACCTAAGCTATGGGTGTTACTGCAAAAATTCTAGGTTACAAAGGAGAAGGCTACAACTCAAGGTAGCTTTTTGCAAGCTTACCTTAAATGCAAAATTAGAATTAGGAGGGAGTAGAAAATATCTAGGAACTTGATCTTTACTGGACTGGACTCCATTGTTTTAGAAGTTAAGTAAAAGAGGAGTCAAATCCCCAAAAATGAGTTTCCCTATTTCTAAATGAGGGTCAATAGTTAATAGCCAGGATCTGCATTTTGGTTACACCCTGATTACCAGAAAATGCAGCTGCAGGACATATTTGAAAAAGAGAGAAAAAGTATTGTCTTTGCTTTAGGGCTGGCTATTATTCAGAAAAGGGGTTCTCAAATAATCTTTGGTGCTTTAATTTCTGAGCCAATTTATTTGATAAAGGCCATAACTTTGCCTGATATTTACAAAGTAGAGTAGCCAAATACTGACTGAAAATGTAATGCCAAGCATCTCTTTGGAAATTTCTCAACCATCCACGAAGGGGAAAAAAGCATCCACAGCGGGCCTTTTGAGAAACCCCATGGGGGTTAATTTAGTTCTCTCCACAAGAAAATCTGAGAATGCATCTGGTGAGCTGAGCCCCCCCAAAAGTTTAGGTATGGCCTGGCAGGTCAACTAAACATAGACAAGGCAAAACACTCCATGATATTGACTTTAGTGATGTGCTTGGTAATTAACTTCAATGAAAGGAAAAACAAAACCATAAATGTTCTATTTATCCTCCTTCTCCCTATCCCTCCAATTTTTTCTTCTTTCTTCATCCCCCTCTCCTCTAGAAAAATAAGCCAAAACACCAAACTAAAATACTTCTTGTCTATGAAAAAACTATCACTCAAACAAAAAGTTATTTTATTTAATAGGCAAGAATAATTACAAAAATCAACCCCATCAAAATTGGGAAATTTTACAGAATCTTTACCAAAAAAAGAAATATAAATAAGTACTTTTGTCTAAAAGTACATATGAATGCTTCTCATCACCTATTATGAGAAAAATACAAATTAAAAGAACAATGAAAAATGTCCTCAGACCTATGAGAATGCTTATATTAACATGGGCAGAAGCAACCATTGCTCCAGGGGTTATGGTTAAAAGGACCCTAAATCACTGTTGGAGACAATATATATTGTTTTCACCCCTGAGGAAAACAGTCTACAGCTTTTTCAAGGAAGTAGAAATATATCTACTGTATGATTCAGCATTTCTACCTTAGCTACTCAACACAAAAATAAATATTAAAAGTTATATGCACATTTATGTTCATTGTATACCAAGGTTCTGGAAGAAACTCAAGTGCCCAATGTCATTTGAGTGCATAAAGGAAATAAGCTATGTATGTGTAATGTAATGCTACTCAGCAATAAGCTGAAGTCTTGCCCCCTCACCAAGGTACCTGCAATTGAACTTTTTCATAAAGAAAGAGAATAAATTCCTACATATTACAGTGGCAAGAAATTAGCTAGAAAAAAAAACAGTGACTGGAAGGGAATTTGATTTTGCAAAAAAGATTATTATAAGTGTGCAGTAATAGAAATGCACTGATGATCATATAGGGTGTGTTGAAAGACTTCCACACATAGAAGGTGATTAAGAACTGGATGAGGTCCCAATCTCTGATCACACAACTATACTTTTGTGTGTGTGTGTGTGTGTGTGTGTGTGTGTATGATATGCAAGGCTGCTTGTTTATGAGGCCAAAGGGCTTATTTGCCACTGTGGAATGAAAGTCTCTTTAGGGGCTGGAGCAGCGACACAAGTGGTAGGGTGTTTGCCTTGCACCTGCAAACCTAGGACAAACCATGGTTCAGTCCCCTGTCGTCAATATGGTCCCCCAAGCCAAGAGCAATTTTTGAGCACATAACAAGTAGTAGTGACCTTTGAGCATCACTGGGTGAGCACCTCCCCCAAAATAAAAGAAAAAGAAAATCTCTTTAAAGTATCAATAGAATAAATACCAAAACAAATGTTTGAATACCGTATTTTCTGGCATATAAAATGACCCCCTAATTTTAGACTTCCTCTCTGACTGTGGGTAATCTGAGCAGGTTTTTTACAGTGTAGATTCAGGTACAGAACGTTGTATAATTTGTATACATAAAAAGCTTGCTTGGATTGCCTGAGTTAGAGAGGCGGTCCGAGCAGACTTGCAGAGATTGGTGCAGGATCGAGTTGGAAAATTCTTTTCGTGGCAATATCCAGATGATTTTCGTTTAGCAGCACATTGAAACTTTTTTTTTTTTGGAATATACTCGGCGTATAAGACGACCCCCAATTTTCAGTTGACTTCTTAAGTTTCAAAAGTTGTCTTATACGTCGGAAAATACAGCACATTTATTTTCGTTCATTTAATGCAATTGTTCATGACTTCTGATAGCATTTTTGTTTACTGGTTGTATATACTCATAAAGGTTGACTAAGTAGAATTATTGATTGACTTGGACAAGGACAGTTCTTTTCTTTGTTTATGTTTTTTGAAATAAATAAATATCTTTATTCAAGCACCCCAATTACAAGCATGATTGCAGTTGGGTTTCAGTCATAAAAAGAACACCCCCATTCACCAGTGCAACATTTCCATCACCAAAGTCCCCAATCTCCCTCCTCCCCAACACCTGCATTCTAGACAGGCATTCTATATCTCTCACTTATTAACATTGTCACCATAGTTATTAGTGTAGTTTTTTCTCTAATTGCACTAACCACTCTTTGTAATGAGCTTCATATTGTGAGACAGATTTTCCAAACCTCATCTGTTGTCTCTGAGCATTATTACAATACTGTCTTTGATTTTTCTTAAATCCCATAGATGAGTGAGACTATTCTGTGTCTATCTCTCTCTCTCTGACTTATTTCACTCAGCATAATAAATTCCATGTACATCATGATATAGGAAAATTTAGGAATATAAATATGTATATTTAGGAAATATATTATATATCATATGTAATTTAGAAATATATAGGAAAATTTCATGACTTCATCTCTACTGATGGCTGCATAATACTGCATTGTGTTTATATCACACTGTTTCTTTAGCCATTCATCTGTTGAAGGGCATCTTGGTTGTTTCCAGAGTCTGGCTATTATAAATAGTGCTGCAATTAATATAGGTGTGAGGAAGGAATTTTTAAATTGTATTTTTGTGTTCCTATGGTAGATCTTGAGGAGTTGGATAGCTGGATCATAGGGGAGCTCAATTTCCAGTTATTTTATTTTAGTAATCTCCATATTGTTTTCCATAGACTAGATGGCATTCCCACCAGCAGTAAATAAGAGTTCCTTTCTCTCCACATTCCCACCAGTTCTGATTGTTCTTGTTCTTTGATATGTGTTCCAATCTCTGTGGTATGAGATTGATGTTTTGATTTGCATTTTTTCTAACAATTAGTGATGTGAAGAATTTTTTTGTGTGAGTTTGGCCATTTCTATTTTTTCTTTGAGGAAGTGTCTGTTCATTATTTTCTCACCACTTTTTTTATGGAGTTAGATTTTTTTTTCTTGTTATGTTCTGTCAGTACCTTTTTATTTTCAGTATTAGACCCTTATCTGATGGGTACTGAGTGAATAGTTTCTCCCATTCTGTGGGTGGCTTTTGTATCCTAGACACTATTTCCTTTGAGGTGTAGGAACTTCTCAGATTAATATAGTCCCATCGGTTTATCTCTGCTTCAACTTGTATGAAGAATGCTGTTTTCTCTTGTAGATGCTTTTAGTCTCAATGTCATGTAGTGTTTTAACTTTTTTCCTATAAACTTTTATAGAACTCTTATAATCTTCCAAGGTTAAACCAGTATGATCTAGCATTTCTAAACAAACTCTTCACTACTGAGGAAATTAAAAAGATAATCCAAAGTCTTCCTCAAAACAAAAGCCCAACCCTAGATAGATTTACTAAAGAATGCCTGCAAACCTTTCAAGAGGAACTACAACCAATCCATTTCAGACTCAGTAAATTGAAGAATCAGGAATACTCCCATCTTGATATACAGAGATGCTGCTGAAAAAGAAAACTACAGACCAATATCTTTGATAAACACAAATGCAAAGATCCTCAACAAAATTCTAGCAAATAGGATCCAATGCCTCTTTAAGAAGGTCATCCACCATGACCAAGCAGTTTTCATTCCAGGAATGCAAGAATTGTTTAACATTCATGAATCAGTCTATATAATACACAAAATAAACCAAAAAATTGAAAACCATATGATCATATCAATAGATGCAGAGAAAGCATTTGACAAGATCCAACACACATTCTTGATAAAAAAAACTTTCATCAAGATGGAAATGAAAGGAACTTTTCTCAATATAATCAATTATATCCACCATAAACTAATGGCAAATATTATTCTCAATGGAGATAAAAAGCTTTTACTCTAAAATCTAGTACAAGACAAGGCTGCCTTCTCTAACCACTACAATTCAACATAGTGCTGGAAGTTCGTGCCATAGAGATTAGGCAAGAGAAAGATAACATGGGCATCTAGAGAGAAAAAGAAGAAATCAAGCTCTCACTGTTTACAGATGACATGATACTCTACTTTGAAAACTCTAAAGACTCTACCAAAAAGCTTCTAGAAACAATAAATTCATATAGCAAATTGACAGACTACAAAAGTAATACTCAAATCAATGACCTTCTTGTACACCAATAATGATAGAGAATTAATGGACATTAAAAAGCAATCTCATTTACATTATTGGTACACAAATTCAAATATCTTGGAGTCAATTTAATTAAAGAGGTAAAGGATCTATACATATAAAACAACAAAAGATTGCTTCAAGAAATAAAAGAGGACACACAGAAATATAGACACATACCCTGCTCATGGATTTGGAGGATTAACATCATTAAAATGACAATACTTCCCAGAGCATTGTACAGATTTAATGCAATCCCTTTAAGTAACCCATGTGATTCTTCAAAGAAGTGGATCAAACAGTCCTGGAATTCAATTGGAATAATAAACACCCATGAGTAGCTAAATCTACCCTTTGAAAAAGGAGTATGGAAGGCATCATTTTCCCCATCTTTAAATTGTTTTACAAAGCTATAGTCATTAAACAGCATGGTGTTGGAATAAAGATAGACCCTCACATCAGTGGAATAGCAGTGAGTATTCAGAGAATGTTCCCCAAACATACAATCAACTAATCTTTGATAAAGGGGCAATACATGCAAAATGGAGCAAGGAAAGCCTCTTCAATAAGTGGTGTTTTCACAACTGGTCAGCCACTTGCAAAAAAGAGCAAACTCAGACCTCCATCTAATACCATGTGCAAAGGTCAAATGAAAATGTATTAAAGACCTGGATATCAGACCCCAAACCATAAGGTATACAGGACATTTATTTTTCACAGCCATTTTAAACTCTCATTCTCTCTACAAAAAATGAGAATGTCATTAAATTCATGTACTTAATTTGGTGCTTATATTTTTTTTCCAAATGGAGGTATAACTTTGTTTTTCCTAAATTTATATCTTTACCCCAATCCAATATAATTTTTGGTATATTTCCCACTTGAAAATTCACCAAAGTAAAATTTAGTTATTTGTAAGTTATTTAGTATATGCACATAATTATAAATTCATCAACATATAATCATTACAGATTTAATTTAATAATTAATGTCCAAACAAGATATATTAGCTTGCTTCCATTTGCATATCTTGAACAGACACAAACTTTTAGAGTTAGTAAACCATTTAAATGAATATTTCAGAGTCTGGAAATGCATGATTAGTTTAAGCATTCTAACAACATTGACCTGAGATGTGAAAATTGATGTCTTCATCATTCTTAACAGTTGATAGTTTTCGCAGCATGTTCTGATGCTAATGGAACCTTGACTTGCACAGCGAAGTGGAAACTACTAACTGTGCTGTGAGTATACTATATGGATAATATATGTGTTTTAATGTGCATTCAAGTGTATACATATTTAGATAAATATAAAGTAACTTTGGATTTACTTCAAAACTTGAAAATGTTATATTTATTTGAATATAAATTTAAATGCATCAATTTGAACACATATTTAATTGAATATAGTTTATGATTTTTTCATCTATAATAATTGTTATTCATTCCAGAAAACTTTGGTAACAAGATTTTTATAAAATGAGAATAATAATAAATTATCCAAGTATTCAAATGTGTTGTTTATATGATCTATGTTTTTAATAAAGAAGCATGTTAGATCCTATTTTAACTGGATGTGACAAAAGGTAATTCTAAAGGTAGTATCTTTTTAGACTTCACCCACATAATCCAAATAGTTATGCTTCATAGCAAGCTGCTCTTTTTCTCTTATTTTTTCTCTATTCTTTACTTGCAGTTACAACAAGCCAGCAAAATATATCTGCCTCAAAAATTATTACAACTATTCTCTGCTTTGTTCTAATAATAATCTAATATTCTTTATTAAAAGACATGCAACATCCCCAAACCAAAGTTTAGAAAGGTCTTTGACAGCATATGTCTATCTTTGATAGTACATTTTTGTATTACATTTATCATGTGAGTTTTCATGTTTCATTGAAACATGAAATACCTAAATATCCTAAATATAAATACCTAAATATCCTCTGAATTCTTTGTCTAGAACAGCACCTCATACATAGTAGTCACACAGTGTGTATAAATGGACTGGAACTTTCTCATGGGTTATAGAATAGGTGATTGCTATCAGTAGATATAATTACTGATATAGAGGTTATTAGAGTATGTAATAATATTGTAGCAATAGCTTCTGTGAAGTTTTTTATAGTTCTCTGCTCCTATTTTGTGACTAGACTTTGATTTGTTTGTTACTCTTGTAGGATTCATTCAGATATCAAAAAATAATAATTGGTTTGAGATCTTCTATCGATATTCATAAAAAAACAGTTTAATATCACACCTTTTAGTTAATACATATTGAACTGTTGAGATTCCTAGATTGACATAAAATGTTCTTTTTGGGTTTCTGAAGTATACATTCTCAATTTAAACAATGTAAATGAACTTTCAACATCTAAATTTTAGAAAAACCATGTTAAGTTTTTTGACACTTGACAAAAAACTTTGAAGATAGAACTTTAGCTAAAAATAGAGTTATGTTAAAAACAATTTATTGACCATTTCAGGGCCTGAAAAATACATTAAGCATTTAATTGCATGGCATTTGTTAGTAAAAGGTTGTAATATAATTGTTAGTGAGCTTTCAGAAGTGTTTCCTGGAGATAATGTTTGAATAATCTGTTGCCTGGATTTGAATAATTTATGCACAACCAGCACAGAGTTATAATTGCAATTACAATGTTCAGTTCAGTAGCAATGAGTTGCATTTGAAGTGAGATGCCGATTACACTGTAAAGCATAAATTCTGCTTTTTATTTCATTTCTCATAAAGAATTCTGAGTAAAGGGAGATGGCTCAGAGCTTGACAAAAGTTCTCAAGTGAAGTTTTAAAAAGAGTTTCTTTCTAAAGATTTTTATTTCAATTTATTATTATTTTTACATACAAAGTCTGAAATTCAATCTTGCATGCATCTGTGCCAAAGAGATAAAGCAAGGGACTAAAAGTGCCCCTGGTTGGACAGAAAGGACTTTGCTACTTTTCTTCTGAAGGAGCAGCTGCTCTCATCAATAATTTCCTGAAGCAATAGTCCTGGAGTATAAACAATATTTTATACGGATGACAGTGGAACAGAATATGTTATGGCTGAGATTTGTACATCTCACTGTGGAGAATGAATTAATCCTTTACCATGCAACAGCAAAAACACAATATTTCCAGAATTCAATGAAAGGGTTAAGAAATTTTGTGCAGTGGGCACTTGATCTTAATATTCTTTATGTTTTGCCCATCAGTTTAAATTGAATTTATAATGTGACACTGAATTTATGCTTTCTTGAAAAACTTAAAATTATACTAAAGTGTTAGAACACTAGTTTTAGACAACTATTTTTTTTTCTTTCTAAATAGCTGTCAGTGACTGGGAAATATTTTTCTATCTGTGAATTTACATATATTTATAAAGACTTCATGGGTAAAAAGACCTTAATTTGAATAAAATTAGTTTGATTAAATTAAAAGAAGTTGATTATTAGTAGAGATAAAGTATTTCCATAATATTATTTGTCATTAGAATGCTGAAATTTATTTTTACTCATTACCATAAAATATTTGCAGATAGACTTTTCCCTAAAAATCATCTATTTATACTACAGTATCAAACATTTCCTAACTTGATAATTCACATTAAATAAATTCTTAAATGGGGTGTTGACAAGAAACCGAGAATTTATTGATTTGTAGTGTCATGAATTAAAACTTGGAATGAAAACTCAGTCATTTAGTTCTGTGCCATGTTTTTAGTAAAACAGCATAAAATTTGTAGGCATTTTCTGTTAAGGTTTTAAAAATCATTTAAAATTATATATATATATATTTTTTTTTTTTTGGGGGGGGGAGTCACTTAGTGATGCTCAGGGGTTACTCCTGGCTATGTGCTCCAAAATCGCTCCTGGTTCGAGTGACCATAAAGGATGCTGGGGGATTGAACCATGGTCTGTCCTAGGCTAGTGCATGCAAAGGCAGACACACCCTGTGCCACTGCTCCAGCCCCAAAATTTTTCTTTTTATAAGTCACACATATATAATTTTATTTCCACTGTAATTTAGATTAGTTAGCATATGCTACTTTCCTTCTTATAAATTTTGTTTTTCCCTGCCCTCCCCCATCTCTTTAGTTCTTAAATTTAGTTCCTAAATCATATTAAAAATATAAAAAAGCTAATTAAAAAAAAGCTTTCTGTGGGGAATATCAACATATTAATTATTATGTCATTATTGATAATATTTCTAAAAAATGCTTAATTAGGCATTTATTTTATTTTAGGGCCATACCTGTTAGTTTTCAGGTTATACTTGTCTCCACTTAGGGAACAGTCCTGGCAGTGCTGGGGCGACTGTGCCTGCTGTTGGCAATTGAGTCAATACAGGTGGACCATGTGCAAAGCAAGTGATTTACCTATTATACTCTCTTTCTGGAGCCATAAGTTTTAATTTTATTGTTTCTTTTGTTTTGGAGTCATACTTGCTTTCTTAGGGCTTACATGGCTCTGAGTTCAAGGGCCACTCCTTTCAGTGGCCCTTTCAGTTCCTCCTTTCAGTCCTTTCAGTTCACTCCTCAGGGGATGGACCGTATGTGGTGTCATGTATTGAACCTAGGTTGGCCTTGGTTTACAAACAAAATGCCCTACCTGACAGACTACTGCTCTGGCTCACACTGAGTCAGGAAATAAGTTTATATTTCTATTTTTAAATAGACATATATAAATTAAACTATTAAAAATATGCTAACTAAAATTTCAGAATGCATGTGTAGGCAAAGTATAGTTAGTGATTCATTCCATTTAAATAAAAATAACTCTACACTATAATGTCCAAATTTAACTACCAATGTTTATTTTAATATTTTTAAAGCATCAACAGAGATAAACCAGCTTGGAATATGGCAAATTAATATGAGTAATACACTGTATATTTTTAAAGAAATAATTTTGATAAAGTGCCATGATAATCAAATCAATGCTTAAAACTAGACATGCTTTGCCTAATTAAGAGGTAACTTCTTTGTCACATTTATTTTATTTAATTATTATTTTAGTTTATTTTTATAATTATTTAAGCACAATGGTTACAAACAAGCTCATAATTGAGGTTTGTCATATTCACTATAGATGAGTATAAATAGGAGAATTAACCCTGCACTTAGAATGCTGTGACTTAATTCCTGTCCTACCACTTATTAATCTTACTTGGGCAAGTATGAAGCTTGTAAAAGATTTTATTTCCTCACCAGAAAAAAATTACTCAGGCTGGAGAGAATTTTTATTTATTTATTTTTAGTATTTTCGCCACACCCAGTGACACTCAGGAATTACTCCTGGCAATGAGCTCAGAAATCGCTCCTGGCTTGGGGGACCATATGGGACACAGGGGGATCGAACCATGGTGCATCCTGGGTCAGCCTCATGCAAGCAAATGCCTTACCACTGTGCCATTGCTCTGATCCCTGCAGAGAATTTTAATTCTAATTACTTATTTTGTTGGGCACATCTAGTAATGCTCATGGAACACACGGCAGTGATGAAAAGATGATATTTGCACTGGTTGTGCTCTGCAAAAATGAATTTTCTAGAAGGATTAAGGTGATTTTTTATTATATATGAAAATATTGAGTGCCTGACACATAGTTAACACTATGGTATTAACTTTTATTATATATGTTTAAGTATTTGGTTTAATTTTAGCTGTTTATTTTTATTCTTTAAAACAATGGTTTCTACTTGGAAGCATTTAGAAATGTCTGTTCTGGGGCCGGAGAAATAGCATGGAGGTAAGGCGTTTGCCTTTCATGCAGGAGGTCATCGGTTCGAATCCCGGCGCCCCATATGGTCCCCTGTGCCTGCCAGGAGCAATTTCTGAGCCTGGAGCCAGGAATAACCCCTGAGCACTGCCAGGTGTGACCCAAAAACCAAAAAAAAAAAAAAATAGAAATGTCTGTTCTGATAACAATGAGAAAAATCAAACTTTGATAACTTAACTTAAAAAAGCTCCCTGTCAAGATGGTAGATTGGAAGAGTGGGGAGAGGAGAGATGGGAACCTGTGGACACTGACGAGGAGAAGTTGATGCTTGTGGTGGGATCATGCTGGAATATTAAATGTCTAATAATAAATAATGAATAGCTTGGTGAATCACTAAAGTAAAATTAAAATATATTATCTAGGATCTTTCATTAATGTAGATTGTTCTTGTCCTTTATTATCAATGATCAAGATAATCCTGTATTTGTCTTTTTCTGATTTACTTTACCTAATACAATGGCCTCCTTCCATGTTGCAGAGAATTGCATAATTTTGTCCTTTTTTTTGTTTTATAGTATTCCATTGTTTATAGAACCACATTTATTATTGGATTTTTTCTTTCTTGTGACTCTTGTACTACCCATTACAATGAAAGTAGGTTTACCTCTTTGAAACAAACTATGTATTTTTAGTTGTTGTTGAAATAAAAATTCTGTTCTATTTCCATCAATTGTGTTGCTATAGGTAGGATATCCTCCTATCTTTAATAAAATTAAAAAAAATTAAAACAAGACCTTAATTTTAGGTGTATTTTTATTGTAAGAATTTATTCAAGAGACAAAATTGATTAACATAATGAGGTAAACTAACATAACATAATATAGTAACATAACATAACATATAATATAATTAATACAATAATACATGTAAGTCAAAGAAAGTTTCTGATTAAAACACAAAATTTTTTTCATAATGGCTTACATATCTTTCACAGTAGTATGTTAGGTACATATTAACATTGAATCAGGGGAATACCCATCGCAAAATATGTCCTCCCTCTATCACAGGTCCCTTACTACAACCCATAAACCCCACCATCAACCCCCGAGTTGCTAGAGTAAGTGGACCCCTCTTTGTCTGGCTTACTATTAGTGATCATATATCTGTTTGGTCCTGGAACCCTCCCTTGTTTCCCCCTCTGTTTAAGAGGCAGAGCTAGATAAATAGAGGTATGTGGTTTTGTTTGAAGGAAAGAAAAGCAATAGATTGGGGTACAAAATAAGAGAAAAAGAAAAAAGAAGTCAAATACGCTGAAAATGGGTGGAGTCACTCTAGAGGCTTCCAACCTCAGTTTGAGAGAGGATGTGAAAAAGGTAATTGAAACACCACAACAGTACAGAAAGAAATAACAAATTAAATAACCAGTGAGTACTACAACAATAAAGACAAGCACCACACAATAGTCTCAGTTCTGAAATCAAATCATGCTCAAGTTCAAAAAAAAAGAGAAAGGGAAAAAAGGTATTTGAAAAAGAAAGTGATTGGGGAGGCTATCTGTATGTTTAGAAATACATATCTTAAGATACATTTTTATAAAGGTATTAAGCTAATGTAGGCAAGATAGGCCTCCCAATTAGGTCTTCTGAGATATTCCTTTTTTTTTAACATTAAAAAAAGGCATAACACAATTTTTTGTTCTGATTTGGGGTCACACCCAGCAATACTAAACGGTTTCTCCTTGCTCTGTACTCAGGAATTACTACAGGTGGTGCTCCAGGGGCCATATAGTATGCCGCGATAGAACCTAGGTCAGGTGCATGCAAGGCAAGCACACTACACCTGATTCTAATACTCCAGATAGTATAGAGCAATCTTTCTTTTTTCCATCTTTCACCATTTATTTCTTTTTTTAAAGCATATTTAACTTTATTCTGATTAAAAGGATGAATGTGGTTATACATGTTTTATATATTTAGTCATTTACATAAATAAATATGTAATTCTTGTGGGGAGCAAAAGCCAAGGTACTTTTTCGTATCACAGACTTTGATCTGGAGTTTAAGATATGATTTGCGGCATTCCCTTTTCTTTCTCAATTTCCTTGTTTTTATATATCTCAATTTTACCTCTTTATTCTATTTTTTATATATACATATTTTCTTTACCCTTACCAGTTTTGGTGCTGCTTGATCAAAAACCAAGAAAACGTCTTGCTTGGGATATAAGCTCAGACCACACCACAGATACTGTATGTGTAGCCTGTCTTCCTTACCTGGAATAGCACAAGCAATACAAAAGGACACCATATGTTTTTGTATAGGCACAGTAAATAAGGGGAAATCATGGACTCAGGCACAAGATCTTATCTTCTAGGATAAGAACTCACACTTTTTCTACAAGGGTGCCTCCCATCCTGGACATATGTCATGTGGATACAACTCGGTCTCCATGAGATTGGACAGTGCTAGTTCATTCTCAAATCCCAGATCCCAGACGTATAACTGAAACAAACCCAGGCAACAACACCAGGAAATAAGCTGCATTGGGAGATATACTTGTGCCAGTGTTAATATGACAAGGAGGACAGCAAGAAAATGAAAACTTGACCTAAGACCAGAAGGTCCTATCACATCACCTAACACTAAGTGGAAATCAGAAAATGTATCGTCCTTTGAACTATGAAAAATAAGAGCACTAACTACAGAAAACTGACTTTGACAACTGTGACTGAACATACCTTGAAACCATTAAGGAAACCCTACCCTAGGCTATAGCCCAGGTCTTTTAAAATATCAAGACTTCTTAGTACAGAGGCCCAATTCTGACAACAGAGACTGAGCAGAACCATTGGAACCATAATTTCCTAGACTTCAGCTTAGGGAACGAGCAAAAACATGGAGCACATGATACAGAAAACTGAACACACCAACAATGGTGGAACAGTACCTCTAGAACCTTAAAGACTCTATCCTAGGCCCTGTCCTAGGACCAGCACAAATACCAAGATTACTTGCTATAGTGACCTTATTTTCTTATCCACAACAGAGAAGAAAGGTTCCTGACACCCCCCCAAAAAATAAAAAACAACAACAACAACAAAAAACAACCCTGGGATATGGCAATGAGAAGGTATGGAGCCAGTGGTTGTTCCCATGACAATATGCTTCAAGAGTGGAGAAACCCTGAATCTCTTAGGCCACGGGAATTTTCTTCCTTCCCCAATACTTGCTGTGCCAATACAAAAAATAAAAAAATAAAAAAGGTGAGGTAACACAAACCCTGTCACTGCAGCACTTTTCTGGTGTTGTTATGTTTTATTTTTTGTTTGTTTTTTGATATTATTTTTCTTTTCCTTTTTCTTCCATTTTTTCTTTCTTTTACACTTTTGTGGATATTATTCAGTGATTTTTTTTTAATTTTTAGTAGTTGATACCAAATTTTTTATCCTCTTTTCCTTAACCTTTTTACCTCCAACAGAATAGCAAAATTTGAATCATTCAGCCTCATAAATTGAGGGGGGAAAAGAATGATACCAGGACCAGTCATATGAACATGTAGTGTAAATAAAAAAATGACCAGACTGGAACACCAAACAGAATAGATACCCAACCTATAATAAGCTGTAAGGTGGAGACTATGTGCAGTAGGATTCTGGGGGGTAAAGGAGGGAGATGTTGGAGACATGCTGGGAACAAGAGTGGAGGGAGGATAACATTGGTGGTGGGAATGCCCTTCATTCATTGTCACTATGTATCGTAAATAATTCTTTGTAAATGAACTTCAGTCACAATAAAAAAAAAGAAAGAGAAAGATAAGATAAAATAAAATAAAATATTATTGGAGACATCAACTTCAATCTCTACACCAAAATAAAGATGTCAAAAAAATCGATCGATTGATAAATAAATATGTGGAAAAGGATTGTTTTGTGCTTTTTTTTCTTTTCTTTTTCTCTCTGCATAGGTACAGTAACTATTGGGGATATTATAGAGGGAATTCCCTTGGCCTAGGAGATATAGGGTTTCTCCACCCCTGAAGTATACTGTCATGGGATTAACTATAGACTCCTTGCATGATCATTTACTCTCCCCTTGTTGCTTTCGTGGTGTATAGAAGACTTCTGCTTTGTCTTGGATGGTAAACTCAGACCTCTGTATCTAGAGATCTTGGTGGCTGTGCAGCTCAAGGAATGGAGCTTATGAAGTCTTTCTTTGTGGTTCTAGCAGTTACGCTTCTTCAGTGTCGTTTTAATCCATCTTCTGTAGTTGGTGGTCTTGGTTGTTATTTTGCTCCTAGGATGGAACCTGGAATAAAGTCTTTCGTTATTTTTCCGGAAGACCCATTCAGTTGCGGTTGTCTCAGTCAGACTTCTGGAATTTGAGATCTTGTTTGTTGAACAGATCGTAGACCAAAAGCTAGGCTAGAGCTTTTTTGTTGCTGCTGTTGTTGTTGTTGGTGGTCCCTGGATGCGTACTGTCCAGTCTTGGTTGCAACAACCAGTCGTCTGTATATAGTGATCTTGGCTTTTGCACAGATCAAAGGTTGACATGTTTTCTGATTTTTGTCATCGATAGCTGATGAGGAAGGGACAACTTGCTCTTAGATCAAGTTGTTCCCATTTCCTCATTGTCAGGTTATCAGTTTAGAACTGGCACATGTTGGTGTCAGAGCAGCATTGTAAATGCCCTGGAGGGGATTTGGTTTCTGGAGCTGTTGTGGAGAACTCTGTCGTTTCTATGTCTGGGATCCAGGAGTCAAGGCTGGAAGGTCAGTGTCTAGTTCCCTGGAGCCTAAGTTGTTTCCACATGACATATATTCAGGATGGGAGATGTCCCTGTGCTGTAAACAAGTATGAGTTCTTATCGCTAGTAGATAAGAGCTTGTTTTTATACGTACAATTTCCCCTTTGTTTAATATGTCTTTGCAGGAGGAAGTGGTGCTACATTATGTTGCTGGTGGATTTGGGGGGTGGAGAGAATAGAAAACAGACTCTAGACAGAAACTAAGAATATATGTGATCACACATATCTAAAGGAAAAAAAGTTTCTTTAAAAAAAAAAAAGAAGATTAAATAAAAGATGTAATTAAAGGGATAAAGTGAGGCCAGGAGAGATAGCATGGAGAGCAGGCATCTATCCTTCCTGTAGAAGGACATTGGCTCAGAACCCGGCATCCCATATGGAACCCCGTGCCCACCAGGTACATTCTCCAAGCATAGAGCCAGGAGCACCCTCCGAGTGCCACCAGGAGTGACCCAAAAGAAGCAAAAACAAATCAAATCAAATAACGAAAACTAAAACAAAACAAACAAACAAAAGAAACTAACAAGAATAAAAAGAAAAAGAAAAGAAAGAAAAAGGGAGAAAGTGATACAGGAGATCACTTTACATTTGGGGAGAAACAGGATAAGAGGTATTGTTATATAGGTCTATACTTATGATGAAAGTATAGGCTTCTCCATTGTCTTTTGAGATTTCCTTGTGAGGTGTGGTGTCCAGGCAGGGATGTCTTGGGTAGAGTTCTTGCAGTGGGGTTCCTTTGGAGCTAGTTCTGGTATCAAGCCACAGTCCACATTAGGGAGAGGTGATTAGGAGGGCCACACTGCATGAGTCTGTTGGGGTGTTGGTTGTGTTTTCTTGCCGGGAACAAGGTGAGAGCTTGAGTGGGTGTCTCTTCACTTGGGAAGTGGATACTGGCTCGTTGGGGTAGGAGGTCTGTCTTGATGCCTAATGGATTAAGAACTGAGGATGAAGAGTTATAGTGTGGTGGGGATATCGGGGGTGGGATTGAGGAGTGAATGAATAGTCGGATTTCTGGAGGAGGGAGAGAGGATATTATGTGGGAGGGGTTATATAGGGTATAGGTATAGGTTGTTTGTGGTTTAGGTTTGTCCCTTAAGGAGGATTCCTATCTCTGTGTGCTCCTGCCCCCATATAAATATATAGAAGTTAGCTTAGGTGTATATTAATGTAGAGAGGTGTGGAGTGCAAGAGGTGCGCTGAGTATTAAGTATAGTACTTGTAAGGAAAGGAAACTAATAGATCTACTTTTGGGTATGTATAGGTTTTGTGTCTCGAGTATTGACCATTGTGTCTGTGAGGTCTATCTATATAGGTGTTTACCCTTTTCAGTTTTGTCCACAGCACCCTATATGTCAGCTTTCCTTTCCAATAGAGGAGGTAACCATATGGTTTTTATTTGACATAGATTGAGTTGATGATAGTGAGGAGGAGAAGGTGGAAGAGGAGGGAGACTAAAAGAGAGAATAGGAAAAATAGAACAAAACAAAACAAACCAACACTCAAACACCACCAAGAACAAAAATACGAAGTAATGAGAAGAGAGGGTATAAAAGCAAGGGCATGTTAGTTTGGTTGAAAGGGTTCGATGATGCTTGGGCCCTGTGGTAAAAATCTGTAGGTCTCGGTTGTTGCTTCAGTGATCTGGCTGTTCATGTGCTTCAGGTCCTAAAAGAAGGCATAATATAGAAATAAAGGGTATGTTAAAGAGTTTTATCTGGCCATTTTCATGATTCAAGCAGAGTATGGTGCCTCGTGTGGCTGAGCACCCAGGTACCACCATAGGATGTTCACACTTTGTATTCAGGAGCCCTTATGAACAGAAAAACTGAGAGGTTATATTAAATGTGGTAAGGTTAAGGCTTTCAAATATAATGTTTTGAAATGTTTCCGTTGGACTCAGTAAGTTCCCATCTTAATCTTTACCTGTAATCCTGTATAAGATCCCTTGTAAATTATTATGGGCCTTTGTAGTAAAACAATAATTACATACCTGTTCTCTCTATGCTGCTATTTTTGTTGTTGTTCATTTCTTTATAATATAATGTGTAGTAGGGCTTTGTGTTGTTTCTCTCCCCTTTGTTTTGGGCTCTACTTCCCAATATATGGTGATTATTACTGTGTTTGAGGTTTCTATCCTGTTACACCCTGTTATTTAATTGTGGGGTATTGGTTCTACATCTGGTGTATATTCTAGGTACATCATTCTGTATTTATCTTTCGTTTTCTGGCTTGCTTCGTTTAACATAATATGTTCTAGGTCCATCCACGTTTCTGTAAAATCTGTGATTGTATCATTTCTGACTGCCATGTATTATTCCATTGTGTTTAGATACCACATCTTTATGATCCACTCATCTGTTGTTGGACATCGAAGTTGGTTCCAAGACTTGGCTATTATACTGAGTGCTGTGGTAAATAGTGGGGTGCACACATACTTTGGGATGAATGTCCTGATTTGTGGGTAGATACCTATGAGAGTGATTTCTGGGTCAAATGGGAGCTCAATTCTGAGTTCCTTGAGCACTCTCCAGATTGTTCTCCATAGGTGTTGGACTGGGGGGCATTCCCACCAGCAGTGGATGAGAGTGCCTTTCATACTGCATCCACCCCAACACAGATTGTTCCCATTATTTTTGATGTGAGCCATCCTCACTGGGTGTAAGGTGGTACCGCATTGTTATCTTAATTTGGATTTCCCTAATGATGAATGAAGGTGAGCATGTTTTCATTTGTTTGTTGGCCATCTTTTGGTCTTCCTCAGAGAAGTGTCTGTTCATTTCATCTCCCCATTATTCTATGGCTTTATTTGGTTTGGGGGGACTCAGCTTTCTGAGTGCTTTGTATATTCTGGTTATCAGCCCTTTATCTGATGTGTTGAGTGCGAATTTTTTTTCCCATTCCATTAGCTGTCTTCTTGTTTTAAGTTGGGTTTCCTTTACCATGCAGAAGCTTCTTAGTTTTATGTAATCTCATTTGTTTATGTTTGATGCTAACTAGAATCCTTGCCATTGGTGTTCCATCCTCAAAGACTTTTTTAATTTATAGGTCTTCGAGTGTTCTTCCTATTTTTCCTCAATAAACTTCATAGATTCTGATCTAATTTCAACGTCTTTAATCGATTTTGAGTTGACTTTTGTATAAGGAGTGAGGTATGGGTAATTTTCAGTTTCTTATAGACAGTTTCCAGTTGTACCAACACCATTTGTTGAAGAGACTTTTTTTGTTCCATTTCAAGTTCTTGGCTCTATTGTCAAATATTAGTTGACTGTATATCTGGGGATTTATGTCTGGAAATTCTGTTCTAACCCACTTGTCTGAGGCTCTGTTTTTGTTCCAGTACCATGCTGTTTTGATCACTATGGATTTATATTATATCTTTAAGTTAGGCAAATAGATGCCACCCAATATCTTGTTTTTCAGTATCTGTTTGGCTATCCTGGGTCTTTTGTGGTTTCAGATAAATTTTATGATTGATTGTTCAAGTCTTGAAAGAATGATGCCTGTATTTGGATGGGGATTGCATTAAATCTATATAGAAGTTTGGGTAGGATAGTCATTTTGATTATGTTGATTCTACCTACCTATGAGCATGGGATATTCTTCCATTTCCTTAGATCCTCTTCAATTTCTTTCTGAAGTTTTTTGAAATTTCCCTGGCATAGGTCCTTTACTTCTATTGAAAGGTTGATTCCTAGGTACTTGATATTTTTGAAACTATTTTAAATGAAATTGTATTTTTAATCTCTCTCCTCAGTTTCTTTATTTAGAGAAGTGCCACTGTCTTTTGTGTATTGACTTTGTAGCCAGCCACTTTGATGTAATGGTTAACTGTTTCTAGGAGTTTTACTGTGGACTCTTTAGGGTTTTTGATGTATATCATCATATCGTTTGAAAAAGAGATAGTTTGAGTTCCTCTTTCCCAATTTGGATTCCTTTGATCCATTTTCTTATTGGATTGCTTTTGCAAGGACTTCTAAGATTATATTGAATAAGAATGGAGAGAGTGAACAGCCTTGCATAGTTCCTGACCTTAGTGGAAATGCATCTAGTTTTTCACCATTAAAGATAATGTTGACTGTGGGCTTTTCATAAATTGCTGTAACTATCTTGAGGAAGATTCCTTCTAACCCTATTTTGCTGAATGCCTTCAACATGAAAGGGTGTTTAATTTTGTCAAACGCCTTCTCTGCATTGACTGATATGATCATGTGTTTTTTGTCTTTCTTGTTGTTGATGTGATGTATGATGTTGCTTGATTTGCGTATGTTGTACCAACCTTGCATTACTGGGATAAAACCCACTTGGTCATGGTGTATGATTTTTTTCATGAGGTGCTAGATTCGGTTTGCTAAGATTTTGTTGAGTATCTTTGCATCTATGTTCATTAGTGAGATTGTTCTGTAGTTTTCTTTCTTGGTGGTGTCTTTGCCATCTTTGGGAATGAGTGTGATGTTAGCCTCACAAAAGGACTTGGGGAGAATTCCTGTTTATTTTGATGGTTTGGAAGAGCCTGTGGAAAAGTGGTAGTAAGTCTTTTCAGAATGTTTGATAGAATTCACCTGTAAATCCATCTGGGACTGGACTTTTGTTCTTAGGGAGTTTCTTAACTACATCTTCAATTTCCTCTGAAGTGATTGGTCTGTTTAGGCTTTCTAGGTCATCCTTTTCCAGTCTCGGAAGATGATATTTTTCCAGGAATCTGTCTATTTCTACTGGGTTCTCTAGCCTAACTGAGCATAGTTTTTTCATAATATGAGCTCATGATATGTTGTATCTCTTGGGGTTCTGTTGTAATCTCTCCCCCTTTCTTTTGTGATCCTACTAATTTGGATATTTCCCTCTTTTTTTTTTTTTGGTGAGTTTTGCCAGTGGTTTGTCTACCTTGTTATTTTTTCGAAAAAACCAGCTCTTGTTCTCATTGATTTTATGTATTGTTTTCTTAGTTTCTATGTTGTTTATTTCTGCTCTGGTTTTAACTATTTTTTGCCTTCTGGTTGTGGTTGGATTTTTTTGCTGCTGTTGTTTCAATTCCTTGAGATGATCCTTTAAACTGTTTATTTTGTCATTTTCCTCTTTCTTGACACAGGCCTATATTGCTATGAGTTTCCCCCTAATTACTGATTTTGCTGTGTCCCAAAAATTTGACAAGTTGTCTCTTCATTATCGTTTGTCTCAAGGAATCTTTTTATTTCTTACTTGAGTTGCTCTTTGATCCAGCTGTTGTTGAGCAGCATGTTGTTTAATCTCCAGGTATTAGTTTTTCTCCATTGCTTCTTCTTGCAGTTAATTTTGACCTCTGTTGCATAGTGATCTGATAGGGTGTTTACATTTTTGGTCTTATATAGGTTATATTTGTATCCTAAGGCATGGTCTATACTGGAGAAGGTTCCATGTGGGCTTCAAAAGAATGTGTATTCTGTTTTATGGTGGTGGAGGGCCCTATATAAGTCTATTAGCCCTTGATAATCTAATTTTTCATTTAGGGCTCTTATTTCTTTTCTATTTTTCTGTCTGCTGGATCTGTCCAGTGGTGATAGTGGGGTATTGAAATCTCCTACTATTATCACATTTCCCTTCATGTGTTTCTCCAAGTTAGTGAGCGGCTGCCACACATATTTTGCTGACTCTACATTAGGTGCATAAATATTGATCAGGGATAGTACTTCTTGATCTATTGTTCCCCTGATTCGTATGTAGTGACCCTCTTTGTCTCTGATCACTTTTTTGAGGTTGAATGGAATTTGTTCTGATATAAGAATGGCTGTCCCTGCTCTTTTTTGTTTTCCATTAGCTTGAAAGACTGATTTCCATCATTTTATTCTAAGCCCATGCCTTTCCTGTACTTGTAGGTGTGTTTCTTGCAGACAGCAGAAGTCCGGTTTATGTTTTCTAATCCAGTTCTCTGCTATGTGTATTTTAATGGGAGAGTTTAGTCCATTAACATTTAAGGAGATTATTGAAAGAGAAGGCTTTTGTGCAGTTGTGTTTTGTAGGGTGGTTGTTGTTACAATCGAGATTTGGATTTTGTAATTCGTCTCTGAGTAGTTTGTTTAGGATATGTTTCGTTTGCACAAATACTGCAAGTTCGTTTTTGTTTGAGAATGTTTCTAGGCTACCATCCCACATGAATGACAGTTTTGCTGGGTATTGTACCCTAAGCTGGAAATTTCTTTCATTCAGTCGTTTAAATATTTCATTACACTGTCTTATTGCTTAAATTGTTTCAAATGGGAGATCTGGTTTGATTCTTATGTTCCTTCCTTTGTACTTGAGGTTCCTTTTTCCCTTATTGCTTTAAGGAGTTCATCTTTCTCTTTTTTTCCATTAAGATTATTATGTATCTTGGTGTTGGTTTATTAGGGTCTATTTTATTAGGGATTCTTTTCACTTCCTGGATTTGCAGAGTCCTTTTTCCGAAGGGTGGGTATGTTTTCTGCTATTATTTCCCTAACTACTTGTTCTTCCCCTATCCCTGGTTTCTCCCCTTCTGGTATACCTACAATTCTTAGATTATTTCTTTTGTCTTTGTTCATTAAGTACTGGACTTTTCCTTCCAGTGCCTTGCCTCTTAATTCCTTGTTGGTTTCCTGGTCATTTTTGTTTTGCAGTTTTCCTTCAAGTACTTCTATGTGTTTCCTTCCAGTGCCTTGCCTCTTAATTCCTTGTTGGTTTCCTGGTCATTTTTGTTTTGCAGTTTTCCTTCAAGCACTACTATGTGCTTCTCCATCTCTCTGATTTTATTCATCTGGTTATTTACAGTGTCTGTTATATCCTTTAACTGCTTTGTATGGAGTCTCTCATATTCTGTATCAGATCTTCTTTAATTTGGCTAATTTGTTTTTCCATGGATTTTTTGTACTCAGTCGTTAGCGATTCTCTCATTTCCTGTACCATGGCTTGCATTTCCTTTCTCATGGCTGCTTTTAAATCTTCATCTCTTGGATCTGTGCGTTTTGGTGGACTTGGGAACTTAGTAGGGTTCTCTCTCTATCTCCAGCTGTTAGGGTCCTCCTCAGTTTACCTATGTTTTTATGTATTTATTGCTGCGGCTTGAAGAGCAGTGCCTTCTGATTTTGGCCTGCTTTTGCTCTCTGAGATGTGGGGCTGGGTCCCTTCTCTGGATTGCAGCTCTGTGTGGGACTGTTGGGTGAGCTGGCTGAAGTTTGGCCTCTAGCGTGCCCTCTACTGGGAGCCTGGCTAGTGTTTCCCCCCGCTTGCTGCTCACTAGTGCAGTACTGAACCTGGCCACAATAGTGGGGGGCGCTGTTGAGCCTGGCTCCTTTGCCCTCCTCCCCTACCTGGAAGTCAGTGGAGCTCTGCCTCCTTTAGGCCTCTGTCGGAAAACCCTCTCTTTTATGGTTCCTATCCCGTTCCAGTGGGGGGGGGGCGCTGGAGACCTCAGAGACACGAGTTTTGGCGGGGTGGAGGCAGCAGAAACTTCCCTGGTGAATGCTGCCCCGGGAAACTTCGCAGATGTGGTTGGGGAAGGGGCTGAGGCAAAGGGAGGTTCCCTGGCAAACTGTTTTTTACATAATGTTTTTTCTATATGGTATTTAATTCTCCTAGGAAATTTGTGAAGTTCTCATATTTGCCTTTTATATTACTGAGAAATTAAGAGCACAGAGATTAGGTTACCTAGTAGTGTAAATTTTGGGGAGTTAATTTATGTTTTTGTTCTCTAAGATACATGTATTTTCAAAAGGAGCACATTGCTCTGGGTTAAATTTAGCCAATAAAGTATGCTATAACCTAAAGTTGGCCCATAAGGCCATCTTTAAGAATGTAAATTATAAGGCTAAATTATTCAAGTCATTTAATCTTAAAAGATATATCAATGAACTCAATAAATAACAACTAATATTATTTTAACTAACAATCTTGGTGAAGTTATCAGGTGTCTGAATTAGGGTTCCCCAACTACTGAATTTAAGCTTTAATATAAGCATTTAAAATCCAAACTCCAACAAACATATGAGATCATTTTTGAGTGCTTGAGTATTGACATTATTTGATGAAAGGAAATAGGCATTTCTATATAAAATATTTAAGTAAGAAGCAATTCTGTTCTTTGAGTATAATAAATAAAATAATTTTACCTAAATATTTTATAAAATAGTTCGCCATTATGTAAAGTCTGTTTTTGTAGAGTCTAATTCTGGAGTTTCCAGGAGATTTAATCAGTGATTTGTATCTCTCTGTTGCACATACACACATATAAAATAGAACAACCACAGAATCTTATATAACATGTATATACATATTGGTATATATCATGAATACCTGTAGTTTTCCTCTTCACTAGCTTGGATGGAGGATGTGGATCACATCTAGAGACACAGAGAAATTACTCCTGATTCTTTGTGCAGAAATCACTACTGACAGGTTTAGGGACCATCTGGGATGCAGAATTAAACCAAGATCTGCCATGTGCAAAACAAATGCCCTCCCCACAGTGCTATTGCCCCAGTCATTCACTAATATTTTTGTAATAACTGGATATTACATAGGCTAAGATACTTTTAGAGATATGTGCACATTTAATTTAACTTCTTTTACATTTGATTGCTGTACATTCCTTTTATCTTAGTTGTGCTAATGCACATTCTGGTTATGTGCACTGAATTGCACACTCTTAAGTATAGTTACTCCCACTTGAGAGCATTGTACAGGATATTTCACACTCTGTTGTATTTACATACCATCCTAAAATTCCAATAATATTGTTTCTGAGGAATAAATAGTGAAGTGACCTAGAGCATCTGTATTGCAAGCAAATGGTCACAAGTTCAAAAACCCATGTCCTACAGGCACAAAAAACTGATATTATCAGCACTGTTGCCTTGATCTGCAGTACTCAAGCAATTTCCAATTGCACTTAAGCCACGTGTACCTAAGCACCACAGAAAGAAGTTTAACTCCTGGGAGTTATGTGCAAGTAAGTGCCAGGGCCAGGAATTGTAACCCTTAGGCACTACACGTGTGATTATTGCAGCAACATAGGTCCACACAAAAACCTTCACTTTTCTCAAACAAGACTCTGACCCAAGGGAACGTGTGTTAAAAAGTGTTAAGGGGTGCAAGTCAAGGGGTGCAAACCTTACTAAGCCCCAGGCTGAGTATATGACCCCAGTGAGCCCTGCAATTCAAATATACAGACAATACAGACAAGAGAATTGCCTGGTCACTGTAACAACAATAATAATGGAGATTGAGGGTTAGAGAAAGAGAAAGAAAGTAAATTTTAAAAAAAGTATCCATTTTGATTTTCAGATGGGTAGTTTTGAAATATAGGCTGTTGATTCTGAAGGATATGCTTTATATCTTAAGGGAGTCTTTATACTTGTGCACATGGTAGAAAAAGAAGGGGATTGTTTACAGCAATATGTTTGGAACTCCAGGTTAACATGCTAACTAAAGTTAATCAGAAGGAAAGGGACATACAGAGAATGATCTCCATATAATGTAAGGGACTTAAAGATACATTGGTGGTAGGATTGTACACCGCTGAAAGGATGAGTTTTGGAGCATTGTGTGACTGACTCTCAATCATCAATAATTTTGTAAATATGATTACCACAGTGAGTCAATAAAATATTTTAAAATGTTTCATAAGAAGAAGGTGACTAAGATCTAAATGCAATATGATGGAACAATGGATACCTCAAGTGAATTGGGGGAGAGGATGAGAGGGAAAAAATGTCAGGTCTTTGTGGGAAGAAGCTGGGTACACTGATGACAAACGTGGTGTTGAAATTATATGCATGAGAAGCCATTGTAAATAATACTTTGAATCACATATTATATTTTTTATAATAATGAAATAAAGGAGGTAGAATTAGCAGGGTGGAGGAAATTTACCTATCAAATAAAACATACAATTTAAGATCAATCATCTTTCTAGTTTATGACCTTGATCTAATGTGTTAGCTTTTCTTTTTTTGTGTAAAATTATTTATTTTTGAGTTTTATTTTATTCTATTTATTATTCAAGAGTCACATCCAGCAGAACTCAGGGGGAACTGTTGGCTCTTCATTCATAAATCACTCCTGTCTGTTTTGAGGGACAATATGGGATGCCGAAGATGAAACCTGGGTTGGCTGGGAGCAAGGCGAACACTCTACCCCCTTGCAATTACTCTGGTTTTAATTTTATATGTTTATTTATGATGGTTATAATAGTGCTAAAATATACTTTTGTTGTTCAAAGTTTCTGTATCCCATCAATACCAACAAAGTATTCACTACTCTCCACCACTGTCCCTCTGTCACATCTAGCTGACCTCTTCTTCCTTTAATCTTTCCTTCAGTCTTTTGGTAGTCAGTTTTATAATCTAGAGCCAAGAACCATCATTGTTTGATATGTCTATTTCCTTTTGTCTATTTCTATTTCTCATAAGCGTGATATCATCTGGTATTTACTCTCTCCCTCTGAAGCAATTTTGTTAATGTGATAACTTCAATTTGGTCCACATTGCAGCAAACTGCATGATTTCATCTCTTACATCTTTATTTTATTTTTATTCTGGTGGGTATGTATACTTCATCTTCCTTTATCCATTCATTTGTTGTTAGACATTTTTGTTGTTTTCACATCTTGATTATTATACTAAGTGCTGTAATGGACAGAAGAGTGCACATATATCTTCCTGAATTAATGGTGGGTTTTTTTTTTTTTTTTTGGAGTGTGTGTCTGTGTGTGTTTTGGGTTTTGAAGCCACTGTGTTATAAAGAAGCTGTCATTGGCTGTATTTTTGAGAAATACCCATAGTGTTTTTCATAGGGTCCAAAACACCATAAATGAAGGTGCATTTCTATTTTATCCTATCTTAGCAAATTTAATTTTCCTAAAGCATCAAAATTTATGTACCCATGAAGTAACAAATGAAGCATTTCAATAAAGCTTCATATGTAAATTATATATATATTATATGTAAACTAAAATGAAAAGTCTTGTATTGCACAACTATACCATCAATGTAAAAACGGGCATATCTGACCAGGCTGAAGAAGATCATTTTTATCTACATGTTATCAATTTACAACTAAATATTTCTGTATTTTGTCTACATAAACTTGAAGAATAATAGTAAAATGTTCAATTCTAATGTAACACCTTCAAAGTAAAATTTTATTTTAAGAAAACAAAGAGTTTTCTTTAGAAGGGCATATAGACTTTACATAGTTCTTTTCTGTCTGAGGTGTAAGATTTAATCATGGTTGAGAATGTTTGAAAAGACTTTGGCAGCAAGGACAAGACAGCTGTAGTTCTACTTCAGTAATAACAATGAACAGATTTAGTCCATTGTTATGAATTCTTTTTTGTACATTTTGAACTGACACTACTGTTACATAATAGAAATTAAATAGTAACAAAATGCCTTTTACGATACAGAAACTGAAGGAATTGAGAAGTGAACATTTGCCATATGTAAAATAATTAACTGTCAAAGTTTCATTTATTCTTTAAGATATTATCTTAAATAAAACCATCAATATTAACATTAGTATAAAGTAGGGTAAATATGTGCTAAAATTAATTTTAGTAGCGAGTGATCCTTTGTAAAAATAGTGTATATCCAAGCCCTCCCCATTTTCAAAGAAGTTTAGCAGGATGAGTATTTTTTAGGATGAATATTTTAAATAATATTGTTGAAACTCCTTTCTAAGGTTTGCTTTTTAGTCAGAAATATTTCTTGAGTGTCTGAGATTTTTTGATATGTTTTAACAGGAAATATGCTTTTAGTTAACAAAAGTGTTATAGAGTACATACTGTATGCTGCTGGGAAGTAGACTTGCTGCCACAGAACTGAAATAAAAGGGTTCCACCGAGTATTCAGTGTAATTTAAACCATGAAATGGCTTAAATAGCTTCTAGGTGGCAAACCTTATGAACTTGAGACGGATTCTGTGCTGAATAATAACATAGATGTTGAAAAGTTCTTGTTTCAGAGATGAAAGATAACATAAGTTTTTGACAAATTACTTTTTGGATAATAGTAGGTATCCAAGAGGGAATTCAGTTTGATGTGGTTGCTCTGTTTTCATTTTACTGGTCAACCAATTCAGTGGTTCCATATTTCATCTAATACATTATTCATATCTCCTATCACCAACTGATTTTTCTCCACAACAATATGTTTTACTTGATGTTTATAAGAGTCTCTTTTTATTTTTGAGATAGTAACATAGCTTTAAATTTTAGTCCTTTTTGTGTCATTAATTCTGCTTCCTTTGGTATAGTTCATCTGCTTATTGGTCTTCTATGTTGATGTTGAATATCTGGGATTTCTCAAGTTTTTATTTATGGTTGAGGAATATATTTATAGATACATAAATATTGCAATTACAACATATGTTTTTCTTATATAAATTCATTTTGGGAGAGAGGATTTAAACCACACCTGT
This sequence comes from Suncus etruscus, assembly GCF_024139225.1. Lineage (NCBI taxonomy): Eukaryota > Metazoa > Chordata > Mammalia > Eulipotyphla > Soricidae > Suncus > Suncus etruscus. Next base: position 124,693,667 of record NC_064852.1, read on the forward strand.
TGGCACCGGGGAGCTTCACCCAGCTTTGTGCTCAAGAGTCATTCAGAGTGGTTCTCAGGTATCTCTCACAGTGGTGATCAGAAGACTATATCTACATAGAAAATAAAACCAGGGTTAGAGCGTGAGAGGGTAAGGCACTCACATGCCTTATATATGACTTATCCCAGTTCAATTTCTAGAATTCTCAAGTTTTGTGGAAGTGAATGCTGCTAGATAATTCAACTGTCTAGAACTGTCCTTTTGCTTGCTATGATCTGACTTTGAGCTCTTTTCCAGCTTGGAATAATGGGTATAGTAGAGACATAGTTTCTTTTCTTAGTTTCTTTGATATATAAACCAAATGAAATATTTCATTCTGGTGTTGGCCAATGGTTATACAGCTAATCTGAAATATTGTGAAGATGTTATTTTCTCGGCCAACTGAAGATATAGCTCAATGACATAGACTTTCTGCATGTGGTCAAAAGTCAGTACCCCAGTGCCACTGAATATTACATGCAGGATCCTGGCAGAAGATTTACTGCTTGAACCTGGAAACTGCTGTCTATGATCCCTAGCATCGAGCCTGGAAACTCTGCTATCAATGATCCTTGGCATTATGACTGGGGAAGGAAGGAAGGGAGGGAGGAAAGGAGGGAAAGAAGGGGGTGGATGGAGAGGAAGAGAGAGGGAGAGAGGAAAGGAAGGAGGGAGGGAGGGAGAAATGGAGGGAGGGATGTAGAGGAAGAGAGAGGGAGAGAGGAAAGGAAGGAGGGAGGAAGGGAGAAATGGAGGGAGGGATGGAGAGGAAGAGAGAGGGAGGGAGGGGAAGAGGGAGGGAGGTAAGGAGGGAAGGAATGAGGGAAGGAGGAAAAGGGGGAGATAAGGAAGGAATGAGGATGGAGGGAGAGGAGAGAGGGATGTAGAGAGAGATACAGGAAGGAAAGGAGAGCAGGAGGGAAGGAGGGAAGAGTATTGAGAAAGGGAAGGAGGGAATGAGGGAGAGGAGGGAGCGAGGGAGGTTGGAGGGAAGGACGGAGGGAGGAAGGTAGGAAGGAAGGAAGAGGGAGGGAGAGGGAAGGTAGGAGGGAGGTAATGAGGAAGGGAGAGAAATGAGGGAGAGAGGGAAGGAGGAAGAGAAATGGAGAGAAGGAGGGAGGGAAAGAAGGATGGAGAGAAAGGAGAGAGGGAGAGGAGAGGAGGGAGAAAAGGAGGGAGAGAGGGAAGAATGGAAGGAAGGAAGAGGGAAAGAATGAGGGAGGGATGGAAGGAGGAAGAGATCAAAGGAGGGAGGGAGGGAAGGAAGGAGGGAGAGGGAAGAAAGGAGGTAGGAAGGAAAGAAGGAAGGAAGATGCTGTTCTTAAGTTAAATATTTTCTTCAAGATAGAAGTTGGTCAGAAAAAGATCGTAAGTGGTTCAAGTGATGCCTCCTGCCAGCACTGAAGCAATTGGGCAGGGACAGGTTCCTGTCACATATTCTAAGTGAGAAACATTGGAAATGACATTGAGGCACAGGAAGTATCCAGGGAAAGTTTCATGCCATGAGACATTTGATGTTCTCAGGTTATCTACTCTTTTATCTCGAATCGCAACTTTTGCCCCTTCTACAGAAAAAAAAAATTCACAGGAAAAGACTATTTTCTTATAAATTCCCCATTATTTGTATCTTCTAAAGAAATTTCATGTGATGTGTATCCTATAAGAAATACACTGTAGTAGTCTAGATGAAGTCTACATATTAAATTCATAAGTCTCAAAAATATCTCTCAAAATAAGGTTGTTATCAGAAGGAATTGATCTTCCTGAAAAGAGAATGTACACTTTGCTAGTCTCTCTGCTTCTTTCTGATATTTCACTCTATTATTTGTACCAATAGTTTAGAGTGGTTAGTATTCTGCATTAAACTTTCTAGCTAATACTAAATCTTTTATGATCCCACTACAGAGTTATAATCCATAGTATCTACCAGTATAAGGACAAATAAAAACTTTCTTTTTTCTTTGTCAATTGCATATTAGAAATTATATTTATTAGAATAGAAAAGTGAAAATGGAAGATTTGGTATAGTCTAGTAGAAAATAAGTCATATAATTGTTGGGAAACTTCCACTAAATGTAATATTCAGTAGCATTTTAAATATTTTTGGATTTGAGTATTGAAATAGATCAGATATACTAATTAATATCACTGATAAATTGTTTTTGTACAGTTAAGCTATTACCTTAATTATTTATATTTATCTCTGGTATACGTATTATAATTTCAGTGTGTTAATTCTTCCTCTTGGTCGTTACTGTTACTGGTTCATTGATTTTATATGTTAATTTTTCTTCCATTTACCTAGGTATCATATACTTATCTATGTATATATCAACATTTTGATTAATACCATGAACAAAGTAAGAGAAAATTTTTAGCAGTCTATTATATAAGGAATATAAGCTGATATAAGACTGAACTCTTGTAATATTAAAAATAAGGATATGGTACTAGAGATATAGTACAGAAGGTAAAACGTGCTTCCTTGAATATGATCCACTAGGGTTCAAACTCCCATTTCCCATATGGTCCCCTGTACTTCACCAGGAGTCATCACTGAGGTAAAAATCAGGAATAAAACATGAGTACCATGGATATGACTGAAAAAAAGTAAATTTTTTTGTGAAAGCAAATAGAACCATTAGAAGAATGATTTTCAGTGTTAAAATGTTAATTATAATTTTGGTTTAATTTCTAGTCAAACCTTTACAATGAGTTTTGTAATTCTAGGACATAGTTTGTCCATAAATTAAAACTCAATTTTTGAAATTTATTACTTAAAATTTCCATTCTGATTCATACATATAGAAAATAAAATTCTTTCCTCAGTTCATTTTGTTTTGGTACCTAACTTTTAAATTAGATTAAATTACTTTTATTCAATATACAGATATTTCATCTACTAGGGAAAATGTCAACTTAAACATGTGGGATGCCTTTTAGAAAATGAATATATAATCAATTTTATTCATCTATGTGTTAGAAATCTACGTAAACCCTGTCAGGGTCCTATATAGACTCAGAAATTATTGTAAGGGGGCTGGAGAGATAGCATGGAGGTAGGGCGTTTGCCTTGCATGAAAAAGGATGGTGGGTGGTTCAAATCCTGGCATCCCATATGTCCCCCGTGCCTGCCAGGGGCGATTTCTGAGAGTAGAGCCAGGAGTAACCCCTGAGAGCTGCCGGGTGTGACCCTAAAACCAAATAAATAAATAAATAAATAAATAAAATAAAAAAGAAAAGGAGAAGAAATTATTTTAAGCATTGCTTCTGTATCTTACGTCATGAAGAACATTTATATACACAATAAAATGATAAACTCAGTGATTTTGTTATTTAAATACAATCTAGATGTATTACTGTCAAATTGCAAATTAAGATTGAGGTTATTTGTGAAAATAAAATTCTGTATTCTACTTTTAGATGTGACTTATTTTAGAAATACTGGAAAAATTACTCTTTAATTTATTAAGTATTTATTAAGTATTAAGCCCATTTTAATACTTGAAATAAATGATTCTCTTAAAATTATACATGTATGCCTGGGGCTTCAGGTTCTAAAATTCAGTAAAAAATGTTTAATGCTAAATAATTTAAAAACAAAAATCATTCATAGATTAATTAGAGACCCAGGCTAATTATTTTGTACATTTTATTACTCCTGCTAGACAAATTACTTTCAAAGCAGCCTGTTCTAGTTGAATAGCTATTGTAGGCTTTAGAATCAGGCTTTTTAATGGGAAGTGTCACATTCACTTGTAATAGTATTTCTGCTTTCTTTGTGACACTCTGACTTATCAAAGTCAACAGCTCAGTTTCAACAAATTTCTTTTGAACTTACTTTATGTGGAAACAACAAAGGCTTAAAAAGAATAAAAGTAAGTTATATGATAGTTTACACATTTAGAACCTTTATCTGGTGCATTTTTGTATTTGTGTTTTATGAGAATAAACAGTACATTAACATTATTACTAGTTTATTTTTGATATTTTTTCAGGAAGCCAGATAAGGAAATAACATTTGATAGGCACAGGGAGTTAAATTTGAGCTAGTTTAAAGTTATTTGTATTGATATTTTGAATTTACTTCACAATTATGACAGTTATAGTTAGTTGAGACAAAGAGCCTAATCGTCTAAAAGGTAGAGATGGAGTGTTTGGGCCACTCAAGTGCGCCAAGGAGAGAAAACTCAGCTATAGAAAAATAAAAGGGAAGAACATGAAAAGGAAGGCAAAACTCTTTTTTACTCTCATTTGAAGTGTACTTTATCTTCTTGCTTAAAAGTAAACTCCTATTTGCCCCCAACATTCACCTCAAATCCATTTAGTATTTTCCAACTAACATTGTATTTCACTACATTTAGCGAGGTATTATTATTGATTTTTCTGCAAATCTTTTTTTATTTTCTTAACACTCTAAGATCACAGGAAAGTTGTACCTTTAAATATGCACCTGTATTTTTAGCACCCAGAAAATTGCTGAATTCATTATAATTGTATTTGGGGGGGATATGTTGAGTATATATCGAAAATATCAAATTTTCCTCTTATATTTGTGATTCATACATTATATTTAATTGTATTAAGGTTATTCTATTAATAGCAGTGCTTATATCTTCTAAATGGAGATTGTTAGCCTCTCTAGAAAGCATCAATAGAAATTCATACAGGGTTCGTGCTTTGACCAGAGTAAAGTCCATCCCAGCAAGTCAAAATGGCTTAATATCAGAAAATTTCAAAATTAAAAGACAAGAAATTTTGTACAAAGACATCAACATTAAATTACCATCCTAAATCATAAGTAGCAAAACATATAAAATGACATAGGACTTGAAGAATTATATACTAACTGAAAATTTAAGATGCCTCGTCTTTATCACAATTAAGTGCATGCCATCATTCAGGATTATGCCATTCAATAAACTAACTTAAAGCAGATTATCCTTGAGAGAAACTAAAAATTGGCCAATGTAAGACCCATATATTTTAACATCTTATTGAAGAAAAAAATTAAAATAAAATTTTAATTTTAGAGGAAACAGTCTAGAATATGATTGGGTCAAAGATAATATCCAGGTGCCAGATTGGTAGCACAGCAGTAGGGCCTTTGCCTTGCACATGGCTGACCCAGGATAGATGTGGGTTCGATCCCCAGCATCTTATGTGGTCGCCTAAGCCAAGAGTGATTTCTGAGAGCAGAAACAGGAGTAACTCCTAAATGCCACTGGGTGTGACCATCCCACCAAAACAATCAAAACAAAACAAAAGATAATATCCACATATATAAAAAAATATGTGACTCATTCCCCTCAGTGTAGGCTTAAACTTTTGGAAGAGTTCATCATAGTATGTTCCAAAACAGAAGGAATGAGTCATAGAGTTGGAAGTAATGAAGAGATTTTTATATAATAAAAGATCTGGGAATTTGCAGCTCCTAGGAAATAATAAAAGCATGCTTGATCTAGCCAATTGGTATATCATTGGTATGTCATACTATGTCATTGGTATTCTTATGTCTTTTTTTCAGTTTAGGAAATAGGACAAAAAGGTTAAGTGACTTTTCCTTTTATAAATTATGAGGTAAAATTTGTCCCTGAGCAATACAAGCTTCAAAGTCTCTGTTCATTTAATTTAAATAAAAAGTAAAACTGGAGATTAGAATATTTATTTCTGGGAAGTTGTAGCATATTCGAAAAATAACACATTTTAGAAGAAAGTGTATAGTTAATTCCTGTCTTCCAGGTGAAAAATCTGATAAGTATTTTTCCTAATTGAGGTACCAATTGCTTCTCAATAGCATTTCTCTACAATCCTTAGAATTCAAAGCAGGGCTTAACTGTTTTTTGTCAATATGAATGTTGAAGAAGTGGATTCTTCAAATTAACTCAAGATGACATTCTCCCAAAGCTATCTGTTTTCACTATTGTAGGTATTTCATTTTCATTCTGTTTTGATAGAGGAATGTGATGAGGATGATCAGAGTTATTGCCCATTATGAGCTTGTTAATTTGCTGTAATTTTCCAAGAGTTTCTTGGAACTCATCCAGACATTTATAAAAGGGATCATCTTCCATTTCATATTGTTACAGACTATGAAACAATAACTGATTTGAGATAATAAATATTGTAGTTTATGTAAACATGCATAAAAATAAAACATGCTAGAAAAATATGATGCTTTTAATTTCATTGGAAACTTTCACCAGCCAAGACTAGACAAGTATATTCTGTTTATGTGAGATTCAGGACAGGAAAAATTAATTCATAAGGAGTAAAATTAAAGTGATGTTCAGCATAGGGTAAGAAAAATGGGACTTAAAGGAAATTTTGGTGGTGATAGAAATGGTTTCTGTCATGATTTCAGTGGAGTTTATTTGTGGTGCTACAAATGGGCTATATCTTGATTTCAGCCCTAAAATTATTTATGAAATTGGAAAGATGACAGAAAGAAGGTAAACTATTTGGCTCCATTGCTTTCTGGCTGAAAATTCAATTAGATATTTATGCAAGACTAGGAAAAAGTTGTTCAGCGAGTGTAAAGGGTGGTTTTGATTAATTTTAAGGGAAAACTCAATGGTACTTGTTTTCACCATTAAAAAAAATTGTGGTATTTTAAAAATTTATTGGAGGCCAGACCTGGCAATGCTCAGGAGCACTTCTGACTGTGCTCAGGGAACACTGGAGAAACTTAAGGAAACATGCTGTACTGGGGTTCAACAATGAAAGATTGCACAACCATCATGCTGAGCCCAATGTGCTAATAAAATCCATGATGTCTACCCCATTTCTTCTTCATTTTTCTTTAGTTTAATTTTTTTTAAATATATATTTGTCTAATCATTCTTTAGATAATTCAGAAAAAAACTTTCTTTGGGTTTACCTTTTGTTCTAAGATATTACCCAACACTACATGAAGCAGGCTTTACAAAGGCAATTTATATAGTTATAAACATATCACTTAAGTTTAAGAACCCAACAATTCATGCTGCTCTCCTGGGACTCACAATGTTTTCCATTTTTTTTCTGTGTATGTGTGCCAGAAGCCTTGTATCAAGCATGTTTAGCCTGCAAAAGTGTCTGTCCACACGAATCATTATTTATCCCTCATATTGTTTTAATATTGCTTGAGAATAGGGGCACCACAAACTTTATTTTGTACCAAACATTTATTTCTGACACTTCATATATTCATAAAATTGGTAACAAAATATGAATTATGCTGTTTCAAAAGGAATGATTACAAATGTGATGAAAAGAGGAATAATGCAGAATTCACACATTATTATACAGTGTGAAAAATGACACTGTGATGTACAGCAGGAACATTGATGATATCTTAAAGTTCACTAGTACCATTATAATTATTTTTAATTTTTAAAGAAATAGGAAATATTATTTTAGAAAAACAAAAACAGAACAATAAAGAAGTTATCAAAATAATTTTAACTCACCTTTAACATTTTTGCATAAATATATAAATTTCAACAGATAAAAGTTATACTTAAAATGAATAACAAATTTCTATAGTACAAATTAATGTTAATTTCTAATATCTGCGAAATTACATTGAGATTCATTTGTTTTATTTTTTATTTCTTGAGATGTGATGTTATCTTATTGATTAATTTTTTTCCTGATGAAAGCCTTATTTCTATGAACTTCTCTGTTAGGAATACTTTGCTGCAACCCATAAGTCCTGCTAATTTGTATCTTCACTATCATTCATTTGGAAGAACCTTTTTATTTCTTTTTTAATTCTTTAAATTTCTTTTATGATTTTATTATTGACAATATAGTTATTTCAGTATATTGTTGAGTGTCCAATTTTTAGAAATTTCCCAGCTATCTTGGGGCCGAAGCTATGGCTCAGCTGTAGGGAGTTTGTTTTGCTTGCAGCCGACCCAGGACAGACTGCGGTTCAATCCCCTAGCAACCCATATGGTCTCCCAAGCCAGGAGTAACCCCTGAGCATCACTGACTGTGGCCCAAAATCCAAAAAATAGAAAAAATCTACCTCTATGGCATTGAGGTCGAAAAGAAAATTGACACAATTGTTATTTTTTTTACCATGAACACTCATATTGTCCACTGGAGTATATGGTGTATTTGAATGTTCTGAAGAAATCTCTGTGTTCACTGTTGAAGAATGTGTATTTAGTCTTTGGGAGGTGGATTATTTCTAATCATGTCTATTAGTCCCTATTCTACCATTCTTATTTATAGCTCTTTCTTTCTATATGTTCTATAAATATTGGGGTACTACAGGCAATGTCATAAGATACATCAAAGAAAATGAGAAAAAGTCTCAGTATTTTTTTTATTTTTTTTCAGTATTTTTTATATCTGTGATGTCTTCAGTGATTTTACTCCTTCAGCAAAGAACAGCAAAAATCAAGAAATGGGATTGCATCCAACTAAAAGATTTGCATAGCTAAAAATCTAGCATTAAAAATTCTAGTGAATGGGAGAAAATATTCACACATAAATCTCAAAGATATGTACACAAGAACACTATTTAGTAATTGCAGAAGATGAAATATTGCCTGTGCTATAACTTGAGTGGAACTAGAGTGAATCATGTAAAGTAAAAAGATGAATGCACAATTATCTCACTCGTATATTATAAGAAAACAAACAAGATACAAGATAATATCTGATGAATAGAAAACTTACACTCTGGCTATTGAATTAAGTTTACCAAGATGGAGGTTGCGGGGGGTCTGAAGAGTGGTTGAAAAGGTCCTCCTATATACTGTTGTTAATAGGTCATTTTTAGTGGGATTAGTATGGTAATATCTGGCCCCTAAAATATATAAACATTTACATCTTATGAAACTCTTATCTGAGCACACTAAAGTATCACACAGATCCAGATTTTATAAATTGAATAAATTGAATATTTTGATTTTAGTTTTAACATTTTAACAATGATAATACATATGAATAATATTAAGAGTAGTAGAAGGATAATGAGAACATAAAAACACACAATCTTAGGATTTTATTCATTAGAAATTATATCTTGCTCAGAATATGATATGGTGTGAATGCCTATTTAAGGCTGTATTTTTCCTTCAAAGAAGACTCTTAGGGAAAGTTTTGTGTCCACGTGGCATAATGGAGCATCACTGTTTAATAAGAAAATAGAATCTGTTAGTGTCAAGTATTGATCTATAACACAATTTATTAAAAGTTCCAGATAATCTCACAGAAAAGACGAGTGGAGATTAGTTTCTTCAAGTTATTTTATGTGAGCCAACTTGAAATATTGTTAAGCTAACCAATTATTCAATTATTACATATTTGTTTTCTTCCTAATAAACTTGGAAAAGCAGTTTTCTTGCTGAGGGGAAAACTCAGTTGGGTCTTATCACCAATCCTGCTGTAGTAATCTTTATAGTTGGCTTTATTGTAAGTATTAGATCGTGCTCTTCTCAAACCTGAAATGGCATAGGACAAAGGAACTAGAGGTTTTAGTAAACTACTCTTTGTCTCACACTAGGTCATGGCTCAAATCTTTTCCATTGACTGGAAAAGAGTACATATAATATATATTTGTGACATTATTGTGCATAGTAGGTAATCCTCAAAACACAAACCTAGCACTAGGTTATAAATTTTCATACCGTAAATAACTTTTTTCAACAAATAAACATATTATTCAAATAAATTTCATAAAGCACTTTTACAAACTTAGGAACTGGGTCATTTATTTTGAAAACATTAGGTTTTCTCTATTTAGATATAATAGATATTTGGATATTCCATACACCAATTCTTTGTTTTAGATTCAGGGAAATATTTTATGTCAACTGAAACCACTGAGGAAAAAATAGTTATGAATGTAGTTTACATGCCACCTACATAAGTGACAAAATTTTATTCCATAGAGCATGTAGAGTTTAATAGCAATTTTAAGACACAGAGTCATCATCAATATGGAAACTTTTTCATTTTTATCATGATCCATAAGTGCAAGATGTAGATATAGCAGATATTTCCCCCCAAAATTAATAGATTCCTTCCATTGATGCTCAGCAAATTTTAATTGCATGGCTCTGCACCATGATCAAGGAAAAATAGCAAATAAAGATAGGAATAGAAAATTTCATTCCTTTCTTCTTTTCAGGCCAAGATTTTCGTTCCCATTTTAATGGGGAGATCATACTTTCTTACCCTTTTTAAGACGTTTTATTGAGAACACTGGTTCATAAGTTTATTTTTAGTTTACTTTTATGCGTAGTTTCACACCTGGCTTAATATATTATCACACCACAAACACTATCAAGGTACCAATATTCCTCAAACACAGCCCATTGGGTCCTGTACCACCTTTTTCGTTTACAGTTCTGAATCATATAACCTGATATAAGTGTCATCTGAAGTATATGCTCAGCTGATATATACTTATAAAAATTAAAAAATAATGGACTGGTTTTTTTGCAGTTAGTGGCCTGGAATCTTTCAGTTAATAGGGGACTTGGTCATCTTTCTTCTATTAAGAGTGGGAGCATTTTATTCTTCTTCCCTATTTTGGGTTTGGCTGAAGAGAATATTCTTGTTTGGAATATTGTAGAATAGTATTCACAAAAAAGCAAAGTATAAAACTATATTCACTAGAGAAAAATATTATTTTAAAATATTCTTCAAGTTAACGATAGTTAATCCAATACACATAGATTGTAATTGTCTGATTTTATTTATTTTTATTTTATTTTAATTTTTTGGTTTTGGGAGCACACCAGGTGATGCTCAGGGGTTACTCCTGGCTATGTGCTCTGAAATCGCTCCTGGCATCCATATGGGATGCCAGGGGAAAAACCATGGTCAGTCCTAGGCTAGTGCAGGCAAGGAAGACAGCTTACCACTTGTGCCACTGCTCCAGCCCCTGTTGTCCGATTTTAAAAAGCAAATTTAAAGTAATAACTAAGCACATATTTTTGGTGACTAGTATGTTGATCATCTTCATATACTTTGGGATCTGGATAGTCAGCTAAAGCTGATTGGCATGAGAAATACTGCTCAATGAATAATTCTCATATGGTTTTCATCCAGGAAGCCTAATTTCTATTCATCAATCTCCATGATTCCCTGAAAATACCAAGACAAGCTCTAAACTCTAAACTAAGTGTAACCACTGAGCAGCACTGGATGTGACCCTCCCCCCAAAAAAAAACCAATCAAAAATAATAAAAAAATAAGAATATATTTGGTAGTTGGTAGTGATTTATTTTGTGGTAAGCTTTAAACTTTTTTTTTGTTTTTGTCTTTGCTTATTTTGTATTCTGGGCCACACCCAGTTACTTCTGACTATGCACTCAGAAATTGCCCCTGGCTTGGGGAACCACATGGAATACTGGGGATCGAATCGGGGTCTGTCCTGGGTCAGTCACATGCAAGCAAGCAAAAGCCCTGTTGCTGTGTTATCACTCTGGCCCCAGCTTTAAAATATTATTTAAAAAAAAAGCTGAATGTATCATAATTCTATAATATATAATATAATTAGGATATATTAGTAATTATATATTATATAATTAGAATATATATTACAAGTATCTAATTTAATAGATAATGTATGATGATATTTATTTAAAATTATATAAGTTACTGAATGCTAAGAGAATTTTTATTATTTTATCTGAATGTATTAATATCCTTGGCTTGATTCGAACTTTATTCAAAAGTAGGAGTACTTGGCTAGTTGATTTTTTTTAATTTAATTTTATTTATTTTAGTATCTTTAAGCACCATAATTATAAACATGCTTGTTGTTGGGTTTTATTTATAAAGAACACCCCCCCCCCTTCACCAGTGCAACATTTCCACCATGATCTTGGGATGTGGGGAGAGGGGCATACCCAGCTGTGCTCAGGGTTACTCCTGGAAATACTTCTGGCAATGCTCAGGGACCACAGATTAAACTTGAGTTAGCTGTGTGCAAGACAACCCCCTACTTGCTGTACTTAGCCCCATGATTATTAGTTTTTAAGTACAGAAATGTGAAATCGGTAGCTGTAAACAAATAGAACACTAGGACTCAAACACAATTTCCCTAAAGATAGTTTTGTATAGACTACTATAATTACAAAAGCTTTTTGTACAAATTCTTAACATTTTGAATAAATGATATTAGGTGCTTGACAATTGAGAGAAAAGTCTTGAAATTAACTTTTATAATATTAGTCAGTTGTGATTCAGCAAAGATAATATGATTCCTGGAGACAAAGTCCACTGTGTACTTGCTGTTACTATTGGGTTTCTTGGAAGTTCAATAAATCTTTGATTAATATTATTTCTCTGAATCTCACCAGGAGCTACCTGACCTTCAGAAGGCTATTGAAACTTTCCTCTTGGTAATGTTTGCAGAGGTCAATCCTTTTTGCTTCAGAAATTATTGTTATTATTCATTACCTAGATTAGTCATCTTCTGCTGTATTTAATACTACAGATTTAGAGCCTGTTTCTTTTTTTTGGGGGGGGGCAACTTAACAACTCTCTGTCTCCTATAGCTCTTCTCTTTCAATACTCAAAATCCTTATATTACAGAATTTCTTCTGAAGGTTTTGTAATTTTTTTCTCTAAGTTTCTCAACCTTAGATGAATTTTAAATGGTATTTCCAAATGCATTCTATGTGTATTTTAACATTGTTCCACATAATTTCAAAAGCCAAATGATTCATCTGCTAGTCCATCTTCACAGTTTATTTTTTGTATACAATAGAAACTCATATATTCAAAAACTACTTCTATTTGAAGATAAAACTGTTTAGACATCTCTTTGTTCTCCTTACCCCCATTTTTAATACTTTTTTTCTTCTTTGAACATTCTGTTTCTCTGCTTGGACTATGTTTTTCTCTCCCTTGGACTTCATTATATCTTACTTGATTTTCTGTCTGACTTTCCTACCCTCAACAGCATGGGTTTCGCTTCTTGTTTTGTGTCTAACGATATGCTTTAATCATTTAGCACTTTAATCTCCTCACTTTGTCTTACCAGTCTTTATTTCCTCTTATCTGTGTATGTGAATAGGTGTGATTTTATTCTTTTGTGCCCCTAGCTCCAAAACTATATATTTTTTTTTTTTTTTTTTTTTGGGTCACACCCGGCAGCGCCCAGGGGTTACTCCTGGCTTCATGCTCAGAAATCGCTCCTGGCAGGCTCGGGGGACCATATGGGACGCCGGGATTCGAACCGATGACCTTCTGCATGAAAGGCAAATGCCTTACCCTCCATGCTATCTCTCCGGCCCCTCCAAAACTATATTGAAGTATATCCAATACAAAAATTAAAGTGTGTTATTTAATTATCATCCTTATTCATAACAGATTTAACTAAATAAAATCTAATTTCTTTGTGTATATAACATTGGTTTAATATCATTATGAGTGTTGATGTCTTATTTTTTCCTGATCTACTTGAAAAATATTTAATGTAATTTTGTTATATTTTTGTAAAGCAGTCTGGCTATTATAGTCTATTTTTTATCAATGAAAATAAAAAATAAATATCTCTGATTTTTACCCAACACTCACAATGTGGTAGATATTACTATTAGTTCAACAATTCATCAAACATCTTTTCATTAGTTCCATCTCTTCAAAACTCCTATTTCTTTTCCCAAAAATATACTTTAAAATGCTTTTTTTTTTTCCCACTTTGAAAACCTGTTCTTTCCATTTCTCATCTGTACTATTTGCAAAATTATCCTCTGCTTGAATAGTTCTGGGTCTATACCGTTGTCAATCTCCAAATTCAGTATAAGTTTTCTTATCAATCAAACTCCTCTAGAGACTTTTCACATTCACGTGTCATGCTCAGATTTTTTGTTTTGAAGCAGGCTTTGCTAATAATAGCCTTGCAATCTGAGAACCTGTTCATTGTTCTCTGAGGGTTGACTGTTTTTTATGAGACCATTGGCTGCAAATACAATGGACAGTTAAGCTTCAGAAAATGTGGGATTGTCATTTCAATGGAAAATGAAAGTTTCTGATTTCATTTTATCATAATAAATGCTTCAGAGATGCATGCTTTTAGCATTCCCTGAAATTTTCTGGAGCCTTGATATATGCATTCATTTCACAGTTCTCAAATTTATGTACTGTGAATTTTTATTAAGAATAATTCACCAAACACCATTGAAAAGTGATGAATTTAATAATATATCTTGTAAGACAGACTTTGAAATGTTCAAAACTTCAACAAGCTTTTCAAATACTTTTCTGAAGTTTTTGGTTTTTTTAATATATAACTGGGGAATAGCTGAAACTGCCCTATGCTCATATTAACAATCTTATTACTTGAGTGAATTTGATTGTTATTATCTATTTTGCTACCAAGTTAATACTGACTATGAAGCTAATGCCAAGAATATGTGGGATCATAGAAAACAAAAGAGAAAAGGAATTATTGCCTTAGAAAAATGTGTTCCATTCAAGAATAACAATTCTTTCTTTTTCTAACCTTGTACTCTTTACGTATGACAATCCTTTTGCTGATAACATTTTCTTAAGTATTTCTCACATCAGTTAAACAATTCTCCAAAAGACTACTCAAAATGTCTTTAATAAAAAAAGGAAGAGTATTTTTATGAAACAAAATCCCATGTAACTCAGTTTTATCTTTTCAGTTTAAAATATAATGCTTTGACTTAATGCTCTCTTCTCATAAAAGAAATAAAGGTGAGAACTATACTACTAGTTTTTATGATATTGACTACAATTGAATAGAACTTAGTTTTGTTTACATATGAAGTTGGAGAATAGGTATAATAAAGATTTCATTGGAAGCTAGAAATTTCTTTTTTAAAAAATACAAAATGCTTCACATATTTTCATGACATCCTTGCACAGGGGCCATGCTAATCTCTATACCATACTAATTTCAGTATATGTGTTGCTGAAGCGAGCACTAGAAATTTCTTATTGATTTTTAGCATGAAACCAGAATTTCTGCTTAAATATTCTATTAAGTAATACATTGCTTAACTCTCAGGATAACATAAAATAAATCTTAAAAGTATTAAAAAATGTGGGCAATGGTGGTGGTGGGGGTGTTCTTTTTATGACTGAAACCTAATTACAAATATGTTTGTAACCATGGTGTTTAAATAAAAATAATATTTTAATAATGAAAGAAATGACCTATAATTTTACCAAGAAAGGCAAATAAGTTTTTTAAAATATTTGTTTTATAATCTGTAATACATATTTGTTATATTTAAAGACTGGATCTTTACTTATATAAAACTAGAAAACCAGCCATGAATCTCATTTTACTAAATTATCTTCTCTCTTTTCTTTAAATATTTGAAGGGAAATGTAATTTTTCTCATTTTTTCAAATTTCTTTCTTAGTTGACACATATCAGATTATTTACATTACCTTTATTATAATTATTTATAAAAAATAGGTGATGCTGGGAATTAGCATAGCAGATAGGGCATTTGCCTTACATGCTGGCAACCGGGGTCAATCCTGACATCCTCTATTGTTCCCCAAGTGTGCAAGAAGTAGTATCTGAGTGTACAACCAGGAATAATGCCTGACTGTCATAGGGCATGTTCCAAAAAACAAAACAAAATTAAAAATAAATAAATAAATAAACCTGTACTTCTGTTGCTATTTATTCCCTATGCTCTTTGATTTCCTAAGACAATCTTATTTTATACTTTATTTTAATTTGACCATTAGTCTTAGAATCCAAAGAAAGTAGCATATATATATATATATATATACATAAGATAGAGAGAATGATACAATACAAAGAAAACTATCATATAATGATAAATGGTAAAAAACGGTAAAAGAGCTGCCAGAATTATATTTTTAGAGAATCAAACAGAAACCCTTAGATTTTTGTATATGAGCCTTTTTAACATAAATATTACTATAATTAAAGCTAGCAACCACTCAACAAGGACAAAATATATACAGATTTATCATTAGATCTAATAAACATATCAGATTTTTACAGGACATTTAACAATATATGCATTCATTTTGAAGATACATGGCACTGTTTGTAATAGAACACATTAGGTCACAAAACCATTCTAATCTATTTTAAAATAGAAATTTTATTTAGTATTTTTATGAATGCTTCACAATATTATGAAATTATAAATATAAATAAAACTGTTCAAATTACTAATATATTCAGAATATACAACTATCTTCTGGAAAATTCATGAGCCAATCAATAAATCAAAGCCTTGAGGTTGATCTCCAACTCCATGTGGTCCTCCCAGTTTTGCTCAAGGACTACAACTGACTCTATGCTCAGGGATAAATCCTGAAAGTACTCAGTGATACATGGGTAACCCAAATCTGTCACATGCAAGGCAAGCATCCTGCCCTTTATAAAATTGCTCTCGTTCTATGCTACAAACTATTTTAAAGTTTTAACATTGTGTTTTACATAATGTGTCTTTAAACAACTCAAATGTTTTTGGATCATGAGGATGGTAATATATTTAAATTTTAAAGCTCACAAAAGCCTGAATTCTAACTATAAAAACTTTTCTTAATTTCACTGAGAAAACTAGCTGGGTGCCAGAGAGCTAATAAAGAGGTTTCTGCAAATGTGTTTCCTCAAGCATCACCAGATAACAGATACTTTAGGTCTTAGAACACCTGGGGTGTTCTGCTTGGGTGGCCTTGCTGATCCCCAATCACACAGGGTCTAAGCACCATCATATCCTTGGTCCATCTTAGAAACAGGATCAAATCTGGATAATATGTAGAGTGTGTGGAAGAAGACATCTTGTGCATAAACATATTTAACAACTTTTACTTAATTGAGCTCTTTTATATATACTTCAGTAAAAATTGATTTTTGTAAGATTTTACTCTAATAAACTTGTACCCAAGTACTTTCTTTTAGTTGCTCTATAAATAGTGCATTACTCTTATGTCACTGATTTGCAATCAGTCACAGTAGAATATTTTTGTCCCAAGTCCTTCATAACATTTAAATTTCTTGGTCTTCCACAAGTAAAAGAATATCACCTCTAGGTATTATCTTTCAATTTTGGTCATTCAGATTTATTTTATCTTATGACACAGGGTAACTTGAGCACAGTGCTAAGCAGTCATGGTATAAACAGTTATTGTTGCTATACGCACACTTGTGCTAATACTTGTGCTAATACGCACACTTGTCTTTGAGGGACTTAAACACAGCCATTGTGCTTGATGGTGGGTACACACAGTCATGGCTACCTGTGCTCCCTGGGGTTACATTCTTTACCTGTGATACTCATTAATTCCTCTTGCAGAAAGATTTGGAGTTCTCCAATGAGAACTCTCCAGTGAGTTCTCCAATGAGTTCTCCAATGGCTCACTGGAAGACACACAACTGGTTGAGAATTGGGACTTTCAAACATCTGAGTTGCCAGTTCTGGGCTTAGTACACCTGGTTATCCCTCACAATTGAATTGATAGTCTTATACTTGCTGTGCAGGGGCTTTGCCACTGAATCATCCCTGAGATCATGGTATTTATATTTAATTATATATAAATAAAAATTTATAATTAAATATAATTAGATTAAAATATTATAAATATATTTAAGTAAGTTAATATATTTACTATCTTAAATATAAATTAAAATGTATCAATATAAATGATATAATTTAATATAGATGGTATATATAAATTATACACATTTTTAGAAATAACAATCTTGTTATTGTGGCTTTGATATCAGATTATACTGACTATAAATATAATAATTATTACATGATGGTTGATTTTTGTTTGTTGGTTTTGGGTTTGTTTTTGTTTTGGGGGCCACACCTGGAGGTGCTCAGGGGTTACTCCTATTCAGCACTCAGAAATCACACCTGGCTCAGGGGACCATATGGAATGCTGAGGATCGAACCTGGGTCTGTTCTGGGTCAGCTACATGCAAGGCAAACACCCTACTGCTGTGCTACCAGTCCTACCCCATGATGGTTAATTGTATGTCAAGTCACAATGCCACCTAGTTGTTTTGTCAAACAGGTTTTCTGTGATAGAATTTTGTAGCTGTAATTCATCTTTGCAATTAGCTGACAGTAAATAAAAGATATCACATGCACTGTTTTGGGAAGTCCTTATCCAATTAGGATATTTATAAGAAATAATTTATAAGAAATTTATAAGAAAGAATTTATAAGAAATTTATAAGAAATAAGAATTTATAAGAAATAATAAGAATTTATAAGAAATAATAATTTATCTGTAAAAGAAGAAATTCTTCTTCAGAAGTTTAAACACTCTCCTAAGTTTGCAGCCTGCTTGCCTCACAAAATCAATCTTGCTAGCTTTCAAATTTTTGTAGCTATATTTTCCAGCTAGTTTTTTTTCTTTGGAGAACCTCAAGTGATAAATCATAATTCTTTGTTTCCTCCCTATCTAGGATTATAGATTATATTATCACATTGCAGCTAAGAAAATGGACAATGAAAATAAATTTTATTATATTTTATATCTTATGTGCACATAATTAAACTCCTACTCAGAAACAGTTTTTTTCCTTTAAGTCATTTTCTCTCTTTGTTGTTGTTTATATAATTGCATTATTATACTGATTAATATAAATTAACATAGTGCTAAACAAAATTGTTGATAGGCATCTCATTTTGTTTCCTGTCAGTAAGAGAAATCTTTTGCTTTAGATTTTTGTTATTATAGGATATATTCTAGACAATTAAAAAGATATTGCATAATTTGTAGACATAATTGAAATATAAGTGCATAATAGTAAGCTCATGACTTAGTAAATTAATTATGCTAACAGCTTCCATTTATCTTCATATATAGTTACACTATATTTTTTCATTTTGAAATCAATAGAAATCAGACATTGAAGTAAGGTGAACATAGAAACATTTGTATTGTTATTCAGTGTTCTAAGAAAAGACATTTTTAGTAGCTAAGACAGACATGTACCTGAAGCACTGTGCAGTGCATAGAAGAGATACTGTGCATTTTCTAATACAGAGGACTTCCACACTCTGTACCTTCCATCAAACACTGCCCTGGGGAACCATTCAGGGGCAAGGGACAGAAGGGTTTCTTGAAAGAATCAGAGTCAGGGATGGCACCTAAGAAGAAGGCCATTTCAGAAGACTCATGATTGCAACTAAGTTTTCTGGGAATTATACAGTGGCATGTTGCCCAAACCATGTTGCAAGATCATTCAGCCTTAGACAACTAGCTTAATGCAGGACACCTACAGCCTGATGAGGTACTCACATAACTCAACAGCAACGAATATGTCAGTAAAATGAAGAGACTAACTGGAACAATACTTCACCAAATAGATACAATAATACAAGAAATATATATGATACAAGAAATGCATATGATGGCCAAGAAAAAAATGTTTATAATTAGTGATTTTCAAATGCAAATTAAGATTACAATGAGCTCTCACTTCAAGTTTGTGGAAATGTCATATATCAAAATTACCACAAATAATTGTTGAAAGAAATTGAGAAAAGGAAATTCCTTTGGTGGTTGGTAGGAATAGGAATTTGTTTATTTTCTATAAAAATATTGTAAATAGTTCCAAAAATAAATCGTGTATACCATATGATTAAAAATTTGCTATCATAAGCACCTATCTCAAGAATGGAAAAAAATACTATTGCAGACCTAGATAACTCTTGCATATCTGCCAGCACAACTTCAATCCCTAGCACTACACAATCCACAGAGCACTACCAGGGGTAGCCCCTCAATTTGGGGTATAGCTGTAAAATCTAAAGGACATAAATTCTCCAATAATAGATGAATAGGTCAAAATTTTTGTGAGCTAGTTTTCTTGTATTTTTCTTCCTTTCTTCTTTTCTTCTTTCTTTTCTTCCTTCCTTCCTTCTTTCTTTATTCTTTCTCTCTCTTCTTTCTTTCTCTCTTTCTTTCTTTCACTTGCTTTCTCCCTCCCTCTTTCTCCTCCCTCTCTCCCTCCCTCCTTCCCTCCCTCCCTTCC
Organism: Suncus etruscus; assembly: GCF_024139225.1. NCBI lineage: Eukaryota > Metazoa > Chordata > Mammalia > Eulipotyphla > Soricidae > Suncus > Suncus etruscus. The sequence continues at coordinate 124,713,660 of NC_064852.1, forward strand.
TTCCTTCCTTCCTCCCTCCCTCCCTTCCTTCCTTCCTTCCTTCCTTCCTTCCTTCCTTCCTTCCTTCCTTCCTTCCTTCCTTCCTTCCTTCCTTCCTTCCTTCCTTCCTTCCTTCCTTCTGTCTTTCCTTCCTTTCATACCCCACTCTTTAATGGTGTTCACTACACTCCCACCAATATCCCCAATTCTCCTCTCATCTCTAAACCTACCTAAATAAGAGGCAATTTACTTTATCACTTTTCAATATTCCCTCCTCCAAATATCATAGTCTGAGATTATATTTCATATTTTTTTCTTCTTGACCTTATGAACATATGCTTTTGGACCCAACATTTGGTTCTTCTTGGATAAGATCTCATGTGCACTAGAGAAGATTGTGTATACAACTTTTGAGAAAAAAAGCTATATTTACATATCTATTCATGTATAAATAGATCCAAATAGTTTGGGTCAATAGCATTAGTTTATTGTTAACTCATGGACTGATAAAGTTACTTAAGTTAATACATTATTAAAGTTTAAGAACTGACATCCTGTTTTCTAATTTACAAATGTATTGCAAAACAATTTAATTTTTTTAAATTAAAATAAAACCAACATCTAGGGAAATACTCGAATTAGTAGAAGCAACTTCATAAATAATGGCAAACAGGTACTTTCAAAAAATTCAAAACTGAAAAACAAAGCAACATAACTTTGAACATGATATCCTTGAACATGAAATCTCTTTTCTAAAACTCATTCATTTTTCTGTCAATCCTTAGAAGTGAATAGCATTTAGAGTCCTCTATCTAGAGAACAGACATTTCATAAATGCAAGGACCTAACTAATCATTGTGAATACAAAAAAGTCATGTAAAAATAACAGACCTACATTCTTGGAGGGAATCAAAAACATAGATCTAGGAGTCAGTTTTTAAGAACAAAAACTGAAATACTTCACTGCATTTAGAAAGAACTGTTGCCTGAAATCCCATATTAAGATGTATTCATTCAAGTGCCAAGAATGATATGTCAATGGAATTCAGTACAAAGCGGGGGGGGGGGGGAGTTACAGTACTACACATGTTACTAAATGCATTTCACCTGTAAAGTAAAAGTATTGATTTCATTCATCTCACTTAGTTGGGAGTCTGACTTAAGAAAAATTCAAGTTCACTGACATCAACTGCAGAAATGACTGAGTTATATTGGGAATAGAAAGAAAAGGGAGCAGGAAAAAATTATAAATGTAACTTCATTAAGAAAGTTTAAAAACACTATTTTACTTCATGAGAAGGAAGCAAAGGATCCTGAAGTTCTGACTGCATCTTTAATCATTGGTGATCTCAATGGCATGCAATCAATGTTCTTTAACTGAGTATTTTTCAAAAAGAATTAGGACAGAAAACACAATAAGTAGAAATAATACATACAAACTTTTCCTAATCTCTTTTTGCTTGATATGTACATGTTGCATGTTTGTGAATTTAAATGAACAACAAAATTGTATATATATGAAAATAATTTAATTAATTTATTTATCATTCAATTTTATTTTCCAACAAAAAGTTTTTGCTAACAGGTTCTTTCTTTTATTTTTTAATTTTTTAAATTTTTTTAAATTGTTTTTTGTTTTGTTTTGTTTTGTTTTTGTTTTTGGGCAACACCCGGTGGTGCTCAGGGGTGACTCCTGGCTGTCTGTTCAGAAATTGCTCCTGGCAGGCACGGGGGACCATATGGGACACCGGGATTTGAACCAACCACCTTTGGTCCTGGATTGGCTGCTTGCAAGGTAAACCCGCTGTGCTATCTCTCCGGGCCCATTTTTTTTTTAAATTTTTTAACTGAATCTCAACTACAAACATATCTATAATCATGGTGCTTAAACAAAGATACTATTTTTGACTTGTGCCTGGTTTTATGATAAAAACTTCCTTAGCTAAGTTCTGTAGAGGTATGTTTCTTTAGTATGCATTTTTAATCTTTTGGTTTTCTAAGCATTGCTAAGGAGATTTGGAGGTCCCTTCAGGAATTACATGGCTACCCACACTGACAGTTCAATCTGAGACCTGAGTGAGGAGTGCTTCTTGTGTCCTACAACCAGCTATTACCCAGGCCATCCCAGAAGTGCTCAATGTCTCAAATGCCACACACTGCAGGGCTGGGGACCTCAGAACTATGCTCAGTAATTCCAGCATAGAGCAGAATGATGGAATCAAATCAGGGTTAATGACATACTGACCAAATTAGAAGCAAAGTATATTCCTTAACCCCTATACCATCTCTTCAGTCTAACCAGCATTTTGATAACTTTTAAAATTTATAAAAATCAGAAATAGATATTGAGCCAGCAGAAGCTTTCTTTGTAACTATATGTTATATATATATATATGCATGCATGATTGTTATCTTCCATTTTTTTGATATGGAGTATCTCATTAATTGATTCCAGCTGCTAAACCAGCTTATGTTTCTGGAATGAATCCCATTTAGGATGCAAAATCCTTTTAATACAGAGAGGCAAAGCACAGAAACAGAGAAAAAAAAAACAGTGGTAAAGGAGCTTATAAAAGAACTTGTTTAGATAAAAACAAAACTTTTACATAGTCAGTGGAACTCCTTAGTGTTTGTGATATGTAAAGAAGACAGGAATAAGGACAAAAATGATGGGTTTGAGAATGGTGAATGCAGCAATTTAACCTCTGGTCTCTTTATAGCCAAATCTACCTTCATTGGCAGTGATTCCTAAACTAGAAATTACAGTAACTGATTTCAAGTTTCCTTTTATCCCTTTGGCAGAGGCCACAAGGGTAGCATCTCCTTGTGTATACCTCTCTCAGAGCAAAAGAACTTTAAATGCTAACATCTCACTTAGATTGACATACTAGGCCATACGTGTTAGTTTTTTCTACACAATGGAAATGAGTCTATGGGCTTAGCTTACAGAATTTTGGTTACCAGAATTAAAGGAGAAGTAGTTAAGAAGGAGACCTAGTATTTATGGTGGATATTGGTACATTGGTAATGATTGCAGTTGGTAACATATTCCATGAGAAAGTTTGAAACTATTCCTACAATTCATATAGTCATGTAAAATCATGCTACTTTACTTTCTGAAAATAAAGCTTAGCCTTAATAATACCTAAAGTTATAGAGATATTAAGTCTTTATAATTTTTAAGAAAAATCTATAATTTATACAAATTAAAGAATTTAAATTCTTAATTTAAGTATTACTTAAGTACTATTAAGCTCTAAATAAAAATATTTGAAAGTTATCTCTATGGTTTTTCAAATTATAAAATTATAAAATATCTTTAAGTGGTTTAGGACTCCAGGAATCTTTTCAAGTTGACAGGTACAAGTTTTATATTTAACATTTTCTGAGCCATTTCGTTCAGTTGTCTGTCTAATGATCCAGGCAAAGTCCTTCAGGGAGATGAGAAGCACTTGGTTCCTAAATGACTCTCCTCTGTTAAGCAGTATGAAGTAATTAGTAAAGAGGACAATCAGGGAGATTCAATTGAGAAAGAAGTTGATGAAGAGAAGATGGCTTAGGTGAGAAATCTCACCCTAAATTACATGTATCTTGTTAGTGTCATTGAACTTCCTGAATTCTGTAGCAAACGGAACTGTGTAAAGGAGAGAACCCACTGTTCTTCACCAAAAGGATGAAAATGCCTGGAGCACTTTATAGCTATCAGGAAAGAATAATGCTGGTAAAAAATGGTTTATTTTAGATCTGCCTGTAGCAGCAGATCAATTAGGAAAAGCAAATAATTAAAATGGAATGTCGAGGCCTAACATCTTTTCTCCCTAATTTAGTAGCAACTTGCTGAGGCATAAAGAATAGAACTCAGACATTGAAAGCCCAATTAAAGATTTGGGGTGAATTTTCTTTTTCACACCTGTTCTAATTAAGTAGCAATAAATAATAGTTGAAATATGTGAGAAGAGAATATTTCTTTACCATGCTTATTTATGGCTTTTTCCTTTTGCCACCTTTTTTTCCACCTTAAAAATATGATCTAATTCCTAAACTTATGATTACTAATATTTTAGTAATAAATTCCACCCACCAGTTAAATCTCATGCTAAATCATGTGAAATACATAATGTCTAGTTCACTGGCTTGAAGAAAATATTTTCCTCCTAATTTTATAAAAGTAACAGAATTACAGAGTTTAAAACTTTCTGGAAAAGCATCTAAGAGAAGAGACACGGCCAGCATTAGTCTGTTAAATGGCATTATTCAAAAGGCATCTATGCATATAACAAAAGAAAACAACTTTTTTTCTTTCAGGAATATAAATGACCCAAAAAATCCTTTGGATTAGGAACTTCCTGGACACTGGTTAAATAAGATGCTAGCAGCTTTCCTCTAATAACCCATTTCGTTGGGCATGTTGAGTTTTAAAACAATGACTAAATGTTTGGTGATCGTGCTAGCTGAGCTAAGAATATGAGAAATAGGGGCCGAAGAGATAGCATGGAGGTTAGGCGTTTGCCTTTCATGCAGGAGGTCATCGGTTCGAATCCCGGCGTCCCATATGGTCCCCCGTGCCTGCCAGGAGCAATTTCTGAGCTTGGAGCCAGGAATAACCCCTGAGCACTGCCGGGTGTGACCCAAAAACCACACACACAAAAAAAAAAAAGAATATGAGAAATACAGAAAAATACATGCATTTAACAAAACACATATTAATCAGTTTTATTTATGTTTATTAATACCAAACACCTCTGGAGACATTCTATTACAACAAAATATAGTGTGAACATTTAAATCCTCAAAGAATGATAGAGATAATGTGAGAAAATAATAGAATATAAATAAAATTATGTAAAGCTCTTTTTTTTCAATCAAATTTTACTTTCAACTTAATACATTTTACTCCCATTCCATATTTTTTTATAAAAACTTGAATTAGATTTCATGGCATTTTTCTGTAAGAATTGAATATTTATTTTTGTAATCAAGTATAAATATCAAAATGAAATCTATTTTTAAAAATTCCAAAACTCTTTTCCCAATTTTGTGTTCTTTTTCTTTTTTCTGGAAGCTCTCTAATCCTCCTTAGTTGTAATATACAGATATTCTTCAATTTCATATTTTAAAATGACCACTTTCTTTTTGAATTATGCTTACTAAAAGCTGTATATCAACAGAGATTTTTCACATAGAGTGGTTGAGACTTCAGCACTGCTATTCTTGGAAGAAAGCCCCTTTATGTATTGATTATTTACAACTGTAGAGAAATATCTCTATTTCATTTCAAATTAACTTTGAGAAAGAACTTGTATTTCTTTACAAGTCATTTAGGAATTCTTTAGAACTATTGCAATATGCTTTCTCCCACCCCACCCCCGAAGATTGAAAATATAAGATGACTTTTTTTTAATTCATTTTTTTAGAATACTTTTTCTATGTGAGAAATACCATTCCCTTAACCAACTATAATTTATTATATTATTATACTTCTTATTTAGGATACAGATTTTATATGTCTTTTGTTAAGTTGATTCCTAGATACTTGATATTTTGGGACACTATTTTGAATGAATAGACCCATCAATCATTTTTCCTCTGATTCATTATTTGCATATAAGAATGAAGTCAATATTTGTGTTTTTACTTTATAATAATCTACTCTATAATATTGTTTTACTTTGTAGAAGAGTTTTTTTTGGTGGGCTGTTTATTGTCATATATATATATATATATATATCAAGCCATCTGCAAGTAGTGATAATTTGACTTATTTTCTAATTTTATTCCATTTTATTTGCTCTTCTTGTCTGATTACTATAGCTAGGACTTCTAATACTATATTATATTAACAGTGGAGACAGTAACTGAAATCATAGATAATGTTTTCATCATTAAGAATGTTGCTACTGTCTCTGTTTGTTATAGATAACCATTACTATCTTGAGGAAGGTTCCTTCCATCTCTCTTTTGTTGTGGAATCTTTTCATTAATGATTAAATGAATAAGTCACAAACTTTCTCTGCACACATATAAACATATGATTTGTCTCCTTTTTCAATTCATTTGTTTACTGTGTTAATTTGTATATGTTTAACAATCATTGCATCACTGGGTAAGTCACACTCAATCATAGTATATATAGTGTATGTTTAGTGTTCTTAAATTTGGTGTGTTAACATTTTGTCAACAATTTTTGCTTTGATATTTTTCATTACTATCATTTCCTGGAGTGTTGTGAGAAAATTCTAGAAAAAAATTTGAAGATTTTTTAGCTTACAAATATTCTAGGATTTCTGTTTTAGTCTTCCAGTGAGTTATTTTTATTGTTCCCCAATTGTCCTTAAAAAATTGTGGGTACTTATTGTTGAACTTCAGAATTCCAATTTTCTATTTTATTATGATCAGTTATTTTTCTCTAAGGGTATAATACTTAAAATAAGTTGATTGTTATGGGGTTCATTTTATTAAGATTTACGGAAGGGAAACAGAGTGGATATTTGCATGAAGGCAGCTGACCCAGGTTCAATTCTCAGTACACCATATGGACCCCCAAGCCAGCCAAGAATAGTTCCTATCTGCAGGGTCAGGAGAAAATATTGAACATAAGCAGGTGTGCCCCCACATTTTTATTGAAAATTTTTACATTTATTTTTTTTCGGAGAAATTGGTTTGCAATTTCCTTTTATAGTAGCATTTCTATATGTGTTGTATACTAAGTTAATATTGTTTTCTTAAAAGTATTAGAAAGGATTTTAGTTTCTTTAGTATTTTTGAAGAATTTGAGAATTATAGATAATAAGTATTTGTCAGTTTAGTAGAACTCACCAATGCATGAGAATTTTTGAAAGGTTTTTATTTGATATATATATATCAAATGTATATATATACATATATATATATATGTATATATACGGTTTTAAGTTTTTTCTTGTGATTTGGTTGTATAATTTTCCTCTTACCTCCTCATTCAAATTTGGGAAATGCATAATACTAAGAATCAATTTATTTTTGGTTATCTATTTTAAGACATAGAATTGTTAATAGCCTCTTGTGATATTTTGTATTTGGTAGATATAAAAATTTTTCCTTTTCATCTTTAATTTTAAATATCTTTATTTAAGTACTATGATTACAAGCATACTTGCACATGAAAAAATGCCCCACATCACAAATCATCATGGAGATAAAATCAAAACAACTATGAGGTACCATCTCACACCACAAAGACTGGCACACATTATAAAGAATAAGAACAATTACAGGTGGTGGGGAAGTCGAGAGAAAGGAACTATCATTCACTGCTGGTGGGAATGCCAGCTAGTCCAACCTTTATAAAAACAATATGGAGATTCCTCAAAAAATGGGAAATTGAGCTCCCATATTATCCAGCTATAGGATATACCTATTCCTAGGATATACCCTATGAACACAAAAACACAACACAAAAAAAAAATTTCCCTGCACTTATATTCTTTCAGTGCTATTTACAGAAGCCAGACTTTGTAAACAATTAAGATGGCCTTCAAAAGATGAATGACTAAAGAACTGTAGTACATATATATAATGGAATATTATGCCACTGTCAGGAAAGATGAAGTCATAAAATTTTTCTATACATGGATGTACATGAGTTCTATTATGCTGAGTGAAATAAGTCATAGGGAGAGAGATAGACCCAGAATAGTCTCACTTATCTATGAGTTTTAAGAAAAATAAAACATTATTGTAATAATGCCCAGAGACAATAGAAATGAGGGCTGGAAGGACTGGCTCACAATATGAAGCTCACCACAAAGAGTGATGCATGCAGTTAGAGAAATAACAACACTGACAACTATGATGACAATGTTAAAGAGTGAGAAGTAGAATGCCTATCTCAAATGCAGGTGATAGAGGGAAATTGGGGATATTGAAGGTGGGGAATGTTGCACTGGTGAAGGGGGGGTGATCATTTTGTGAAAAAAATTAAAAAAGAATACAAGCATGTATGTAATTTGGTTTTAATTATATATATATATATATATATATATATATATATATATATATATATATATATATATATATATATATATATATATATATATATATAACAACCCTTCTTCACCAGTGCAACTACCAATGCCTTCCATCTCCCTCCTTCAATCACCCTTGCCTTTATTCAAGACAGGCATTCTATTTCTCTCATTCACTACCATTCTCATGGTAGATTTTAGTAGTTTTTCTCTAACTGAACTCAACATACTTTGTGGGAAGGTGCATACCATGGACTGGACATTCCAGCCCTCATCTCTATTGTCTCTATGTATTATTACAAAAATGTCTTTTACCTTAAAACCCTAGATGAGTGAGACTATTCTATGTCTGTATCTTTTCCTTATTTCACTCAGAAAAATAGTTTCCAGGTCACCCATATATAGGAATATTTCATGACTTCATTTTTTTCCTCATGGATGCATAGTATTCCATTGTTTATATGTACTACTGTTTCTTTAACCATGCATCTGCTACTGAAAATTTGGGTTGCTTTAGATTCTGGTTATTGTAAATTGTGCTGTAATGAATATAGGTGAAGAAGGCTTTTTTGTGTTGGGTTTTTGTGTTCCTAGGGTATACATTTAGGAGTGGTATACCTGGATCATATGGGATCTCAATTTTCAGTTTGTCGAGGAATCTCCATATTGTTTTCCATAAAGGCTGACCAAGAAAAAATTCCTTCCTCCACATCCCCGCAAATACTAATTGTTCTTATTCTTTGTTACGTGTGCCAGTCTTTATGGCTTGAGATGATACCACATTGTTGTTTGAATTTGCATCTTCATCATGATTAATGATGTGAAGCATATATTTCCTGTGTCTCTTGGCCATTTGTATTTATTCCTTATAAAATTGTATGTTCATTTTTTTCTCCTCATTTTTTGATGTGGTTAAATATTTTTTCTTGTTGAGATATGTCAGTACCTAGTATATTTTGGATATTAGCCCCTTATCCAATTCGTATTGGACGAATAGTTTCTCCCATTCTATGGGTGGCCTTTGTATCCTCGTCATTATTTCCTTTTGAGGTGCAGAAGCTTCTAAGCTTAATATAGTCTCATTTATTTATCTCTGTTTCCACTGTTTCCACTTTAAAGAGTTCTCTTTCCTCTTTAAAGTTGCCTCTAATCTCAGTGTCATGGAGTGTTTTACCTACATATTCTTCTACATATCTTATGGTTATGGGTTTCTATCAAGTTCTTTAATCTATTTGGATTTGACCTTTGTGCATGGTGTTAGAGGTCTGAGTTTGCTTTTTTGGGTGTCATCACCAGTTTTCCCAGCACCACTTTTTAAAGACACTTTCCTTGTCCCATTTTGCATTTCTTGCCTCTTTAACAATAATTCACTTGTTGTATGTCTGGGGAATATTTTTGAATACTCAAGTCTATTCCGTGATCTGAGAATCTGTCTTTATTCCAATACCATACTGTTTTTATGACTATTGCTTTGCAGTACATTTTAAAGTTGGGGAAAGTGATGTCTTCCATCTTCATTTTCCTAGGTGTTGCTTTAGCTATTTGTGCGTGTTTATTTCTTCAAACAAATTTCAGGAGTATTTGGTCCACTTCTTTGAAGATTGTCATGTGTATTCTTAGTCTTTTTCTATCTTTAATATGATGTTTTTCATTTTCTATTTTTCATAAACCTAACCAATGTTTGTAACCATATTATACTTTATTCATCTTTATATCCCATTACCTCATATTTTTAGCAATAATGGCTTGTATTCAGCTTTTCTGTCATGCTAAATTCTATTGTTATAGACAGGCTTCTGAATTTTGTTATTATTTTAATCTCATTTGATAAATATTTTAATATTTTTCACCAGTTTTCTTCTAGTTTTAAATTTACATTCCAATGGTTTCTTTATTTTCTGTACTATCATACAAACCATTGCTCTGTTTTCCCTTTTTAGTGACATAAAGTATTTTGATGAGTCATGGATTTTGTGTCTTCTCGTTCAAATCCACATTTGTATGATATTCCCTGATGGATCCTCAATTACCTGTATTGCTGAATTTCTACTTCTGAGGCTATAGAAATTCTGGGTAAATGTCCCCTGACTCTGGAAAAAAAACCCTAAGTATCATAGGTGACTCTACCTTGATAAGTTAATATCTATACAATGTGGAGAAGGTCATGTGTTTGTTATTAGGAGACCCTGCAGATATGAACACATCCTGCAGACCTACTTAGTATTCACAGTCCCTCACCATTTTCCAAGAGCAGTGACATCCACTGGAAATGCTCACACACTGCTGTGGAGAGGGAACAGGGTGGTTTTTTCAATCATAAGAAGATCATACACTGGGGTCCCTCACAGAGCATATTTCTTCACATTTCCATTTTATGCTCTTTTTTGAAGCTTCCCCCCTTCTCCCAGCATTGGGAGTCCCGAGGATACAGTGGAAGTTCGGACCCTCTCCCAACACCACTAAACAAGATCTAATCAACAGAGCAAAAAGATAGATAGTCCCAGGAAGGGCTTTATTTCAACTCTGCCTTTCCATTGGGGACCACTAGTTTCTTCCCCACCAAATAAAAATTCACATGCACACTCATGGCCACTGTGCTCCCCAACTCATATTGATCATGCTACACTTTCTGCTTACAGAGAGCAACAACAGTCTTGATTTCTTGCTGCAAAGAGTCTAGACATTAGCACAGAAAAAGTGGGCACTTGTCATTTTCCTGAAGGCTGAGATCTTTTCAACCTTCTGTAAGGAGCATAAGAAAACACCAGTTTCTGTTTCCCAAAGGCTCTCCAGTGAAATGTGGGAAGTTCTTTGAGTCGTGCTATCCTTTTTCTTTATATCAGCATAAACTCAAGACACACCCGCACAGACTCCAGTACAGTGTTCCATGAAGAGTGTTGAGGGAGCAAGCAAAATTATCTGGATCATTGGTTTATTTATTCTCCTTTGCACACAAAACAGCACAGTCTCCTCTGGACTCTGAGAAAAGTATTTTTCTGAAGAGGCCATGGTAGTGGCAGTCAGTGTCCAGGACCTTTCTGGTCTGGTCACCCCTGGCTATTGTTCAGCATGGCAACTTTTTTTTATGAAAGATTTTATTTGAAGCAAGGGTAATAAGGAGTAACTGAAAGAAAAAAATATTTTATCTTAAAGCCTTGTATCTTCAAGATTTTTCTTGGACCTTCAAAAAATTTTATTTAATTTTTATTTTAACCAAAGTGTATTACAAATCTTTCACAGTAATATTTTAGGTACATAGCGACATTGAATCAGGGGCATTCCCACCAATAATGTCCCCTCTTCACCCCTGTTCCCAGCATGCATCCCATAACCCCCTCACTTTACCCCCCCTCCCCCGGGCTGCTAGTATAAGTGGTTCCTTCTGTGTATAGCATGCTGTAGATTGGGTATCGATTCTGTTGTCATTGGCTTTGGATTTAGTGTTTAAGTCTGATCATTTTTTTTATTTCTATTTAATGTTCCTATGACTGTTTGGTCTTGGTATCCTCCATTATTCCCCCCTCCATTTGTGAGGTGGAACAAGATGGTTCAAGTTATGTGGTTCTGTTTAAAGAAAAAAAAATAAAATAAAATGGAGCAAATATCAAATAAGTAAAATGGGACGAGTCCTTCTAGAGGCTATAAATATCAATTAAGACAAGAAGGGAAAAGGAAGAAAAACGTAACAACAATACAAAAACAAAAAACTCGAAAAGCACCACAGCAATAAAGACAACAACCACTCAATAACCACAGTCCTGAAATTAAAACAAAACAAAGCACAAAAAAACAATAACAAAACTAAAAAACTAATTTGTTCTTCTCTCATTTTTATTTTGTTTGTTTATTTATTTATTTATTTATTTATTTATTTATTTATTTATTTATTTATTTATTTATTTATTTATTTATTTATTTATTTTGGTTTTTGGGTAATACCCTTCAGCGCTCAGGGATTACTCCTGGCTTTATGCTCAGAAATTGCTCCTTGCAGGCTGGGGGACTATATGGAGTCCCGGGATTCGAACCACCGTCCTTTTTTTTTCTTGCATAGGCAAAGTAAATATTGGGGAGATTAGATGGGAAGTCTCTTGGCCTAAGAGATACAGGGTTTGTCCGCCCTTGAAGTATACTGTAATGGGAACTTTTATGTGATGGTCCCAGATTTGGCTTCAGTTTGATTCCCACAGAGTCCACATTTTATTTTTATTTATTTATTTATTTAGTTAGTTAGTTAGTTAGTTAGTTAGTGTTTTTTTTTTTGGTTACACACTGTGGCACTTGGAGGTTACTCCTGTCTCTGCACTCATAAATTGCTCCTGGAATTTGCGGGACCATATGGCATGCCAGGATTCGAACCACTGCCAATCCTAAATTGTCTGCGTGCAAGGCAAATAGCCTACTGCTGTGCTATATCTCCAGCCTCAAGAATGCAGTTTTTGGACCAATTAGGCACATATGTTGATTTGGACTGAACTCACCTGGTTTTGTTTATTCTTCTAATTTTGTCAAGGTCAGCTGAGCCTGCTAATAGAGTAGGCCTTGACTGGATCAATTCAGCTTCTGTATGTCTTTCATTAGTCTACTAGGCCAGACCCAGAATTTCCTCATCTTGGTGACAGGCATTAACTGACAGAGGACAGACACAGAAAGAGTCTTACAGCTTCAGTTTCAAGTTGTATCTTTTGCTACTGATCAGTTGGTAAAAGCAATTGAAATGATAATGCTCATAATGTAGTGTGGAAGATCATTAATAAAGGTGGAGTCTTGGACACAGCACCATAGTCAGAACTATGACAAATTTACCTCAGATAGATGATTTGCTATTTGAGAGATATTTGAACATTTGGATATTCAAAGATATGAAGTATTTGAGTTTCTAAAACAAACGATCAGTATTTATATTAAAGTTGTTTATAAAAGAAATTCTTGGATGATATGGATATAAAATATATAAAGTAGAGGGACCAGAGTCACATTTGCCTTACAGTATCTAGGTTTAATTCTTAACACCACATATGGTCTCCATAGTCCCCTCAAGCATGACCCCTGAGTGCATTTCTAGGAGTGATCTCATAGCACAGACTTGTGTAACCACCCATGAAAAATTAAAGTAGATAAATAATATTTCAGCATTGATAAGGAGAGAAAGTATGATTTTATTTTTATGTTGATATAGAAAAAATAAAAAATATTTTATAAATACATTACTTATACCTTTTCTCTCTTTTATATTAGGGCTTATTTAAATGTTGCAGTAGAAAAAAAACAAAAGGCAAATAAATGTACAGTGAAAAGGTGACATATTCACTCCATTAGAAATAAATCACACAAATTTTACCCTAAAATAATGACGCATTTTAAAGCTTGCAAGAAAATCCCATGTTTATTTGTCATTATAAAAACACTAAATTTCCTTTCGTCTTCCTTCTGCTGTTTAAATTTTATCACTTAAAATGTGCCTAGTCTACTGTTTCATAAGGTAATTAAATATTTTGTTGATAAGACTTTGTAACTATAATGATAAAGATAGAAAATTGTATTCTTGTTTAATCTTTAGTGGGAGGTTTTACAATTTATGTTTGTCTACAGTGTGCTAAATAAAATGACCATGAAAATAAATTGTGAAATGTATGTAACTTTAAAGACTCAAGCTCACATGTATTCAGTTTCTTTTCTAAAGGTATACTATTACTGGATAAAGAATTAAGATAATAAAATAAGGATTTCAAAATATACCCAAAACGTAATCACAATTGTATAACTTTCTCTTTATTTTGAAACTAGTCTGTGGAAGACTTTTATATAAGCTGTTCAGTAGTTTAGGGGATAATGTATCAGGCTTATCTAGCAACTTGGAATAAAATAAGTACTAGAAAGAAACAATTTCTATTTTCTCATATTTGATATAGTATTACAACACCAAATTCAATTTTAAATTATTTATAAAAACTTTGAACTTGGCACCTAACAAAACTATTAAAAACTACCCTACCACATATACTTTATAGTTCATTAAAACTTCTCTATGATGTCAATAAGTAATGTATTTATACTGAAGTGAGATTTTTGCTGTTTTGGGGCTATCCCAGTGGTACTTAGGGGTAATTCTTGGCTATGAGCTCATGAATCACTTCTGGAAGGCTCAGGGAACCAAACCAGATATCAGAGATTGAACTCTGATTAGTGATATGTAAGGTGAACACCCTACCTGCTATGCTATCACTCTGGCCACTGGACTAATTTTTTAAATAGTCAAGAACTTGAAAGACTACTTTCCCTTTAATAAAAAACATATACATATATAGATACATATACATATATACTTTCAAGTTCAGAACTTGTAAGACTATTTTCCCTTTAAAAATACACATATACTGGGGCCAGTGAGGTGACACTAGAGGTAAGGTGTCTGCCTTGCAAGCGCTAGTCAAGGAAGGACCGCGGTTCCATCCCCCAGCATCCCATATGGTCCCCCCAAGCCAGGGGCGATTTCTGAGCGCTTAGCCAGGAGTAACCCCTGAGTATCAAACGGGTGTGCCCCCCCCAAAAAAACAAACAAAACAAAAGAACCCAAAAATACACATATATTTTGACTAACTGGGAAAAAAATAAACAAACATACAGGGCCAGAGGGATAGCATGGAGGTAGAGCGTTTGCCTTGCATGCAAAAAAGATGGTGGTTCGAATCCTGGCATCGCATATGGTCCCCCGAGCCTGCAAGATGCGATTTCTGAGTGTAGAGCCAGGAGCAACCCCTGAGCACTGCCTGGTGTGACCCCAAAACAAAAAAAAACATATACATATATAGATATACATATATCAAGTAAAACAAGGTAACAATGGTAGAGTGCATTATTATTATTAATTATTTGGTTTTTGGGTCACACCCAGAAGCTCTCAGGGTTTACTCATGGCTCTACGCTCAGAAATTGCGCCGCCCTTCTGCATGCAAGGCAAGCACCCTACCTCCATGCTATCTCTCCAGCCCCGGAGTACATTATTTTTATGTAACTTATTTTCCTCAAAGATCGAAAAACTAGAACATATTGAAATTTATATTTTTTATATATTTCTTTTCCCCAAGTTTCTCAGTGCTTACTCCTGGCTCTGTGCTCAGGGGTCAGAACTTACAGTCCTCAGTGTTAGGCTATGTGCAGTAAAGTACTTAACACCTGTAATATCTTTGTGGCCATAAGTTTCTATTTTATTTCAATTAGAAGACAAAATTATATTAACTTTTTCAGTATGGAATTTTTACTCACAAAATATATTTGGTTAAGTGTCCTGCCCTGTAGTTTGGGAATTGAGAAATAGTACAGCAGATCATGCAGAAATCTTGCATACAGCTGATCCATATACAACCCTGGCATGACAGATATCCCCTTGCCAATGCCATGAGTAATTCCTGACACAAAACCAGTACTAATCTCCTGGCACTTCTGGGCGTGACCCTACAAATTCTATTTGGGAAATATTTCATTCCTATGTTTTCAAATAATTTACTTTTGTATTAAAGATAAATATTTCATAAAATAAAACAGCAAAATTATATAAATATCAACACAATCATGTTTTCTAAGAATTATACAGAATTTGAAGCATATTTTTATAGTAACTTGTTAAAAAGTGTAAAATAAGCATTATAGTTTCATGATCTTTGGGAAATGGAGATCATATTTGCAGGAACAATGTCCTTATTTTTCTATTACTCATACTAAAGAACAATTAGTTTTAAGATTTAGTATGCGCTAGAATCATGTAAAAGTTTTATCAAAATAAACTGATCAAGAACTATGCCTCTAGAACAAATATAAACCATTATAGTCCATCATATTAATTATAAAGGGTTTCACAAACAGATTTCTTAACCTACCCAAAGACCTACCCATGTATCTAGGTGCAAGATTATGTTACTTGTTGTAATCAGAGACAGAGCTGCCAAAATGACAAACTATGTTCACAATATACAGAACAAGATGATCATGAGTTAACTTCATGTTTTAGAAGTAGAATCTATTTTGTAACATCAATATCTAGAGACTTTTAACTATTTATGGATTGGAAATATTGACTGCATTTATTTAATTAGCCTTATATTCAGACATTCATAACAGGAATAAATGACGACTGTATTGGAATGAGTTTCCCCAAGATACTTCCAGAACAAATATGGTCCCATAGAAATGTGAAAATAACATATATAATGTATATATTTAATATATATATTTAATACTTGAATATACCTGACCAAGGTAGGTCAGCCAAGAAAATTTGACTTCAACATCATCTTACCTAGAGAGAAAACAGGGAAGAATTACAGTCAAATTAGATGCTCTGTAAGATAAAATTGATCCCAGACCATGTCAGGGGTGAGAAGCATTCAGCATGAAAATCAGACATGAGAGCATGCATTGTACAACATGGACCACATTTCAAGCTCCAATATATGCATTTTAAGTCCTACTGCATAATTTTTCAAACACAAACGTAAGTTTTATATTTTAGTTATATTTATGTACAACATATCTGATATAATATAAATTTTATATGAAAGCAAAAGTTTTAGTATGACCCTTTTAATATTTCCTAGTACACTGCCTTGGAGAAAAACAGTTACTAAAATTAGTAAAATTATTTATAAACTTTAGTTACTCAGCTGTTGTATATGTCCAGTCAAACTTTGATATAATCTTAAATTGCTAGGAAGGTTGGAGAGGCCATGAGAAGAAACATGATTTTACCAGGACACAGCTTATCGATTGCACTTTGGATGTGTTTATACTTGCAATTTTCCTAAATGTGGGAAACTTGACTGTGTGATCTGTGATAGCAAAGGGACTGTATTGTTGCTCTCCCCTAAAATATTGGGTGAATGACATCACTATTGTTAATATGTTAATATTTATCATGCTTGGTTTATATAACTAATATTTATGTACAGCTGTATAATAAAATTAGATGCTACTTCTCCTTTCTATATCTTCTCCTCATTATAAAACTTCCTTTTCCTAGTCTTTGTTATCCTGACTCTTAGTTTTCCCTCCTATACTCTTCTTGATCAAAGTTCTTTAAACTTTGATATCTTTTTTAATTTGTCATTTTGTATGATTTCAGTGAGCCAATTATTTTTTGCTTCTTATTCTTTACTTCTATTCACAGTGCAATGGAAATTCAGAAATAATTTCTTCAAATGATCTCAGTTGCTGGCATGCAGTGATAGTGAATAAATGTTGATTGAATGAATGTTGATGATTTTAGCAAAAAAACATCCTATAAAGCTCTTTTTTTCCCCTCAAAATTGCTTATGACTGAAAACAAAAGTCAACAGCAGAAGCTATTTGCTAAAGTTTATGTATGATTTAGCAGCTTGAAATTCTGGCTTTATTCTGGTATATTTGAGGTGATATGTCTAAATAGATAATGGTCAGCTCAGATGGCATTGACTAGCTCTTTCAGCCAGTTATCATTAGCACATATTATTTGAGGCTAATCACTGCAAATTGTTGTAGTCTTAACATAAGCCACAATTTGATATGTTACTAATAGTTTAACAGAGAACTACAACACTGTCATTGCATTATATTTCCTTTACAAGTTAAGTAATCAATAATTATCATCTCTTTTTAAAGACCCATTTAAAGACCCCTGCATTTATTACCTCTTTATATGTAGTAGAGCAAATGGTTAAGATAAAATGAAAAATCTTAAATTATATTCTCACATTCCATAATAGAAATTCAACTACAAAATAAATATCATAAAACCAATAAGGCCTAAATATACTCAATATAGAATAGTGAAGTCTACAGTAAGACAAAAATATTGAACAGAGTTACACAATTGTCTTTGTTACTATGTCTTTAAAAGAAGAATCTTCCAATATCACAAAATCATAAAATGATATAGTCTGAAGACATGTCTGAACTATTATCTGGCTTTTTACATAAGAAATGATCATCAAAATTAGGGAGAAAAATTAGTTAAATAATCTATGGTAAATAGTCCTTTTAATCATCCCATATCTATTAAATGTTTACGAGTTGACCTTTGAGAAATCATAGTGAACCAAGAGCTCTTTGGTATATTCACTGAAGGGCTCCTGAAGAGAGCCCGAGGAGCTTAAATGCCAGTTGAGCTTGTGAAATATCAGACTTGAAAGTGGGGTTTGCACACCTGCCATGCGGCATTAGCAGGAGCAACCGAATCAGCAGCCTGGAGTTATATAAAAAGAGACCTTTTCAAGCTCTCTATTCACCTAAAATAGTATTGAATTTCATCTTTCTCTAATGTGTTTGGGGCTTTATTCTTTATTCAGGGCTTCTCCTGTAATCTTAACCAGCAAGTCTTTCTGTATCATAGTTTTCCATTTTCTAAGAAAATCAGTGATGAATTATTTTATTTTAATAGTTATTCTTAATAGTTTCAGGGTGAAAAATTAATTCTAAGATAGGTAGGACACAAATAAAAGAAACAAATACAAATAAGCAATAAAGAGATAAAATGTCAAAAGTATGTTATACTCATGTATACTGATAAGTATTCACCAAATAATTTTTGATTATGGTGTGTGTATGTATGTATTTATATGCAGAAATTGACTAGGTTCTAAATAGATAGTAAAACAAATATATTTAAAAAGAAAAATCCAATGAGGGAATGACTGAGATGAACAGAAATAGAAGAAACAGTAAAATAAGACACTTCATATCTTTACTTTTGTTCAATAAATAACTTATTCTTATTTTACATTAATCATAATTTCTACACAATTTTACCTTTCTTTTTTAAATATCAAGGTTTAGATGTTCCTAGGAAACATAATTATGCAAAAAGATTTCCTTGTACTTTAGTGCCTTATATTTTGGAAGGCCAAATTCTTCTCTGAAATTCACTCAAACCTGGATCTGATTCATTTAACATTTGAAATATGATTTATTTCATTTTTCAATTAACTGAATTATAATTAATATAAATAATTGTTGCACATATTTCCTAATATAATAGAAACTTTTAGAAAATCTTTCAGTTAATAGTCTCAATGGTCTATTTTATTGTCATAAGCAGAAGTATTAACTTACCTGTTTTATAGAATTGGTATCTTTTAAAGAAAATTTTACAAAATCCTTGAAGTTGAAAATCACAAAAGCTGGGGGAAATATATGCTCTTGTAATTTATGCTAATTTAAAATTCCAAAGTCCCTAATTAACACAGCAGGGGCATGCTGATTTTACTACTTATTCTAAGAAGTAGTAATCATTTGATACATGTTCAACTATGATGAAATTTACTAAAGGACTTCATAAAGCTTCTCAAGAGAGAGATTAATCTTGGAAAACTCCAAATTGAAATTTTTCTGGGTGTAGAGAAATTTGATTCACAAAGGACTAATTTGTGTCTTTTTGTTTGTTTGTTTGTTTTACTCTACATAATAGAGAAAAATCTAGAATGAGTTGAGTCATTTCTTCCTATCATGTTCTCTCCTGGAGAAGAAACAGCCTGAGAAATGCTTCTGAGCTCTAGAAAATTGATGGGGCATCAGACCCTTCATTTGGGTACGTTAAAAACAATGAATTCAATGACTCAAGATTTGTTCTGCTGATTTTGCCAAAAGAAGCTCTCAATGTCAGCTGCCTGTGAAGAAAGTCACAGAACAGAACTGTGTCTTGTCTCTGAGTTGAAGATACAAAGAAGTAAATGTTCCAACAACCTCTTATAGTTGGAAGAGATTCTGACTTTCAATAAGGAACATATGCTAGTTGAAACTTTGATGACAATCTTGGGAAACCTGGAAAAAAAGACAGAAAAAAAAAATCTGTCTTGAATCCTGGCCTATTAAATCTAAGATAAAAAAGTTGTGTCAATTTTTAAGTTGCTAAACTTGTGGTGAATTGTTATTTTGTAACATATTTAAGACAACCTGGCTCACATATTTTTTTTTTTCTTTTTGGTTTTTGGGCCACACCCGGCGTGCTCAGGGGTTACTCCTGGCTGTCTGCTCAGAAATAGCTCCTGGCAGGCACGGGGGACCATATGGGACACTGGGATTCGAACCAACCACCTTTGGTCCTGGATCGGCTGCTTGCAAGGCAAACGCCGCTGTGCTATCTCTCCAGGCCCCCGACACATATTTTTCTTATAAAACTAAGTATTAAGTATTCTGGGTCAATGAGATAA
Source organism: Suncus etruscus (assembly GCF_024139225.1). NCBI lineage: Eukaryota > Metazoa > Chordata > Mammalia > Eulipotyphla > Soricidae > Suncus > Suncus etruscus. The sequence goes on from NC_064852.1 coordinate 124,733,821, forward strand.
ATAGATTTATTTGGTGATGTGTAACATATGCATCAAGGAATTTTAAGTGTTACTCTGAAGGGTTTTTGTTTGTTTGTTTTTGTTTGTTTTTAGGCCACACCCGGTGACACTCAGGGGTCACTGCTGAGTATGTGTTGACAAATCGCTACTTGATTGGGGGACCATATGGGACGCTGGGGGATCGAACCTCGGTCCATCCTAGGCTAGAGTGCCCAAGGCAGACAGACACCTTAAGGCTTATGCCACCTCTCCGGCCCCTACTCGGAAGTTTTAACATATAAAACAAATTCATGTAATCTGCTCTCAAGAAAATAAAATTATTTTTGTTTTTGTTTTTGAAAATGAAATTAAAATTACCTAAGGATATCTAATAATCTATGTAAATTGTATTTTAGTTCACATTGTGAGAAATGTTTTATTGAGCTGCTTCTATAAAATTGTATAAGCAAGTCTAAGATCTAGATCATGTCTCAAGCTACATAAGCCTAATGATCCATGTGTGGGCTACCATTCTCTCTGTGATTATGTGGTAATTTCCTGATTAATACTAATTAATGACATGCCACTGTTCATTTATAATGAAAGATGGAAATGATTATTCAACCTTGATACTAAAATCCATTCAGACTCAGCAACAGGCATTAGATCTCTGTGTAAAGAGGCAAAGCCAGGCCGACAATGACTTTGTTGTTTATTTCCACTTTCTGCTACAGTAAACTGAAATTAAATGATGTTTGTTTTTAGGTAAAGTGTGCCTCTAAAGGCATGATGGATGATTTAGCCTTATTTCAAAGCTTCAGTTTGATTTATTTGTAAATGACTTGGGATGGTAAATTAGGTAAACTCTCTAGCCTATGACATATAAGGAAGACACGCTTAACTTAAAATTCAGAAACACGCTTTCTTGATCTGGAGGCTAGCTCTAGCCATATGGGGTCTGGGGAGACCCCAATGTCGAAGGCTTTCTCCCTAGCTTGGGCGTGCTGGGAGCCTTGGTAGGCCCCCAGCCGTCCCCTCTCCTGCCCTTCGGCCTCCAGGCTTTCCCAGCCCAGGTGGCCAGAAATAGTGGGTCCAAATTTGGGGGTGCTGAGAGCTGCTCATTTTTACTAAGGCAGTCTCTGGCAATTTCTTACCAGTCTACATGTTCAAAATTGCGCGGGAGCGATAGCACAGTATATATTAATAATATATCCTATCCTTAAGTTATGTTTTGTGTATGTAAAATGTCCATCTGGTATTCTACTCTTTCGCACACCCCTGTAAAGCTCATTTTCACTTTTTAACTCTATCACCACCAACCATCTGTATCCCCCATTTACCTTTTTTAACTTCAGTACTGCACAGTCCTAATCACACACCAACATGGTGCACTGGATTTAACAACCCCCAACTATTTCAAAAGACATAAAATGGACACGTATGGCTTTGAATATTTTATATCTATTTTCTTTGACAGCTAACTCTTACTAAATATTCTCTTATACAGTGAAGATTTTCCCCACTTTTTGTCTTTTCTTCTCTCTCTGAGCTGTTCAATAAGAAATATTCGGTGAAGGAGTCCCTCAGTTTAATGCTTATGTTTAACCATGTCATGGGGAGTTTTGGACTTGTTCTTGTAGCCCCATATGGGCCTATAACGCCATATGGCATTGTTCCTTGTTTGCATAGGCACATTAAAATGGGAAAATACTATACACACAAATAAGTTGTTATCTACTAGAGATTGGAGCACACATATCTTGTAGTGTAATGGGACCTTACACCCTGAACATTGACATAATGACCTGTCACAGGCCTCAGAAGAATGGGCATTCTTCATTCACCCCTGAACCAGGGAAGCTATCTACAATATCCAAGGTTTTTTATAACAACACCTGGAAGTAATCCTCTACCAGGGAAGACCCTACCGCTGCTCTGACATCTATCTACTCAAAAGAGACTTCCCTTAACACTGAGAAGAGAAGAACATCAATGACCTGTGTACTGGACAGGGCTTTCTGCATTGCCCTTTAATTGTGAGGTGAAACTAGAGGACGCTTCACATCCTGACTTCAATGTAGGATATGCAAATTCCAGGATCTTTAATACAGAAACATGATACCAACAACAAAGACTGTGTGAAAAATAAAAGTGTGTTGGCACTACAGACAATGACTTGGATTGGGCAAACTAGTTTGCCTGGAGCCTAGAGTTGGTCTTATGCCAGGAAACTTCAGGGGTAGGGTCTCCTTGTATTTAGGCCAAGACTTTTCCTTTCCATGTCCCCCATATTTTGGTGGGCCTATACAAACAATTATTGCCACTCTAACACCGTTTTTACTGTGCTCCTTTGACTCTTATCCTTAAAAAGAAAAACTCACTTTTGAGGTTAACTTAAACTAATATGCATGTGCATGGAAATGTAAAAAAAAATACTATGCCTTCAATGTTTAAGGAGTTACATAAGTTTTATGGCTTTAGATTGCTTGATGTGCTGCTAAGAAATATTATGTATTACAATCTGGGGACTTGAGGGACAAAGTAATTGTACATGGGCTCTGTTTTATTTTTCTTAATGTTCTTTGGCTGAAAGTTCAAAGTTAAGATATTAGCAAGGAGACTTCTGAGAATTCTGTTTATGGGTGATTGTCCTTCCACTGTAACTTTACCTTGTCCTCTTTCTTTGCATCTTTGTTCTCATAATTAAAAATAAAAAATTTTAATAAAAAAATTCAGACACATAAAGCTTAAACAAAAATATTTTGTATCCTTATGCTTGTGATGTATTTTCATGCCTTCAGGCATTCCATTTATTTATTCAGGGTCATGACAATAGGAGTTTTTAATTACTAAAATAGTTTCTGTTTTTTTCCTTTATTATTGTCTTTTTATTGTCCCGTTATTAATGTCTTTTTGTCTTTATTATTTTAATAATAATTAGGTTATTTATACTTTAGATCAATGATTTTTCAACTTGAAAAATGACATATTGTACATCCGTGTTGGGAGCCAGTGCTTCCTTGCAGAAGCTTGACATGAGCACAGCCATTTTTAGACTACAGCAGCCATTATGCTGCAAACCTGTCCTCTAGTTGAACTGTAACTTGAATACATGTCAGATGGCCATAAAACAATGCAGACCACTAATTGCAAGCCTGAGAAATTCACTGATAGCATCTAGGTACTCCCTAATGGGATGTTCTGGACAACTTCAACACAGAAGCTGTTAAGGTTGTACTAGGTACGGGCTAACTTGGAATGTTTGGAAAGAGTATAAAGCATTGCACATGTGACCCTCCCTTTGTGATTTCTTACTATATAAGCTTTGTTAGTTCTGAAAATAAATGCCACCTTGATCAGAATTTTTGCCTTGGTGGTCCCTCTTTCTCTCCCATTCTCTTCACAGGTGTAGGCCCTTTCCACGACCTGCGAATAAACTGAGGCCGCAGGCTGGCTCACATCCATATGGTGTGTGTGTTGCCAGTATCTAGCAAAATTGAGCAAAAGACAGTTAATTTTTGCTAATTTAAATTTTGGGGTGTGTGGAGTCACACTTTGCAGTGCTCAATGCTTTCTCCTGTCTCTTAGCTAAGGGATCAAACTTGGTGGTGCTCCATGGAAAAAATAGTTTTCCAGAGGGTTGGACCTGGGTTGGCCATGTTCAAGGTAAGCATTCAACTTGCTATACAATCTCTTAGGCCTCACAAATGTAATTTTTAACCTATAAACATTGGTTTTATTATTACTAAAGTTTTTATGTTTTGGGCCACACTCAGTAAACAAGAGCTTAGTCTTTGCTCTGAGTTCAGAATTTACTCTTAACAATGCTCCAGGATCATTTAAAGTGCCAGGAATCTAATCCAATTTAGCTACGTACAAGACAAATGTCCTTCTGCTGTACTATCACCATGGCCTTCTGGTATTCTATTTTTAAATGACTTATAATAGGCAGAATAAGCTAAATAAAATAAAGTTCGATCAGAAATAATTTGTCAAAATTGACAAAAAGACACCAAGGAAATTATCTCAATGTCTAAGATAGATTTATTAATAAGCTTTCTATCAATTGAGGAAGTAGTTAAGAGCAGAGTTTCAGTAATATGTTAAAAAAGGAATTTTCAAGAAATTTATATAAGATGCAAAGTTTAATACTAGAATTTAGATGATTTGAGGGTATGTCTTGCTAGTAAGAAAATTGGTGTAGGGAATATATTATCAAGTGATTTTAATTTATTATATATTTTTAGAATATATATTATAAAATTGCCAGATAGCTGTACTTCAAATTGAGGATATTCAAGTTACCTCTTTACTGGACTTAAAATATAAATTTCTGAAAAGGCCAAAAATATTTTCTTTTTTAAATTTTTCCAGTGTTGGTAGATTTTCCCTTTTTACATGAAAAAAAAAGTTTTTATTTCCTACAATTTCTTTTTATATATTTCTGAAATGATTGCAAAAATTGACCACTTATCAAGACACTAATATGAAATTATAATAAAGTTGACTTCTGTTATATTTCAGACATTTGAATTTCAACAAAATTATTTCTTGTAACTTTATATACATGAACATTATTTTATCTGCAGAGATACTGGATAAAGAGCATGGATAATACATAACTCAAGACTGACACTGAGACTAATACAAACAAAAAAGACTGTGGTGGGATTCTGTAGTTGACTCTAAACCCAGAACTATTACGTCAAATTTAACCAATAAAAAGATTCTCAACTTCAACTAGAATATTTCCCCAAAATATGTACAGTAGTTAGTACTGCACACATTATCTAAATCTTTATTTTTTTCTTTCCACACACAATTTTGTGTGCAAACTTAATTAATCTGGCTTTGGTAACCTGATCAATGGTCAAGGATCCTGGAAGGACTGGTTTCTACCTTTTCCTCATATAGCATATGCTCCAAATTGGGAGGACAGTTTTATATATGGAGTTCTTATGCTTTGAACTATATGTGTAAACTTTTTGAGTTAGGTATTTTTAAATAAAATTGTTTAGGATTTGTGTCAGTCTCTATGCATAGTAATTAGAATCTTACATGCTGTTGAATTCTTTGGGGATGGATGAGATTGGGAAATAGAAAGCCTGTCTCAAATACAGGCAGGAGGGGGTGGAGAGGAGGGAGATAGGGGGCATTGGTGATGGGAACGTTGCACTGGTGAAGGCAGGCGTTCTTTATATGACTGAAACTCAACTATAATCATATTTGTAACCTAGGTGTTTAAATAAAGATATTAAAAAATGGATGTCCAGTATTTGCATCGTTAAACAATATTTTGGTCTTAACTAAAGCCCACTAATTCTTTTCTTGATCAACACATTAGAGGCTTTTATTTTTTAAGATATGAAATTGATATGACAAATAAATGATTACCTATAGAAAGGATTTTCTATATAGTAAATATTTACTGAGAAAAAATAACAATATTTCTTCAATGTGTACATTGTAGAGAATACATTTTGGATAAAAATTCACCAATTCAAAGATGACCACCAAATAATAAGTCTTTAGGCAAATATTATCATGAAATTGATCTGATATTATCTTTGTTTTTACTGAACAAGATTTTTCCTAAACATATAATAAACATTAAGAAAGTAAGATAAATATATCTATTTTAATAGATCATGAAATACAGCAATATAAATACATTTGAACATTAAGGAGTTGGAAGGAAAATCCATATAAATTAAACTTTAATAAAATTGAGAACAATTAGAAAGTGCAGTATAACTACTATATATAATGTTAAATCATTAGAAAAGAAGAAATATCTAGGAAAATTAATAGCAAGATCATGGAGATCAAAATTAATATCAATCTTTTTTTTCATTTAAATATTTTATGAGTTTTGAGTCTGTTGATAATGAACTTAAAAAAATTACCAAGCATTATGATTGAGGAATTGTGCAATAACTGATGAGAGGAATATTGTGGGGAAAATAACTTTAAATAACTTTAAATTTTTCATGATCAAAAGGATAAACAATATACAGAATAAATGTCAAGTTTTTCGGTGGGGTGCCAAACCTGGTGGTGCTTAGAACTTTTCCTGGCTCTGCAATCTGAGATTCTTGGTAGGATTCTGAGGACTATACCTATTGTCAGGGTCAAACCCTAGAGTTAGACATGTGGAAGGCAAGAGACTTACTGCTTACACTATCTCTCCAGCTTAGTCACTTTATTTATTTATTTATTTATTTATTTATTTATTTATTTATTTATATGGTTTTTGGGTCACACCAGGTAGTGCTCAAAAATTACTCCTGGCTTTGTGCTCAGAAATTGCTCCTGGCAGGCATGGAGGAGCATATTTATATTTGATTATATGTTATTGAATACCAGACTTCTAGAGTTTATATTGGAACACTGAATAAAATGATACTAATTTGTTTCAATGAATTGATATTATAATTCATAGTTATTATTTTTTAATGTGGACATTAAAGACATATTTCTTTTTACAACAAAAAATCTATATATACAAGGCATATATAGATATTGGCTATTTCTCTAACTATTTAGTGGTTTCTAGAGACAATAAATAAATTACTTCAAAAATTTGTGATATATATGGCAGAAAATAATTTAAAGGATATAAAACATGGTTTCTACATATTAGCCTTCCATTTTCTTTAACTGAAATAATTCCATATTTTAAATAGATAAATAAAATGATTACTATGACTGTTGTACAGAATATTCAAGAAGATATATTTCCAAGGTTATGTTAAAATACCTGGAGATATTTCTATAACTGCACTCACCAACTATCATAACAATGTGAATAAATGAGGGAAGTAGAAAGCCTGCGGAGGAGGGAGATTCAGGTCATCGATGATGGGAATGTTGCACTATTGAAGGGGGGTGTTCTTTAGATGACTGAAACCCAACTACAATTATGTTTGTAATCAAGGTGTTAAAATAAAGATATAAACAAAAAATACAATTCTTATGGAAGACTTTTAAAAAATACCTAGAAATTTATGAGTCCTAAGGAAATACATATATATTTTTAAATTATCAAATTATTTTTTTATCTTTTTAAATGTTTATGCCAGTATGTAATCAATGACAATAAACTACAGAGATATTAATTGTTCCATTTCCAAATAGTCAAACTTTATCTTTTCAAACTTACATGTAACTTTACATTCTAGAGAGGATGGAGTGGTTTTTTGTTGAGGCTTTTATTTGTATATCCTGAAATGTCTTTGAATATTCTGAATTTTTGTTTTAGATTTGATTTTTAAATAATTGTAAACATTTTATATTAATTATTTTACTCATTTCTATCAGGTTGATTTCCATTTCACTATAGGATTGACATTTTAAAATATATTCATATTTAGCCCTTCATCAAATTTCTGTTTCCCAGATATTTTATACTTGAATTTTTATTTATATAACAGTGACTGTCAAAGAAATAAAGTTTTATTTTGTTGGTTTCTGTGCCTTTTGTGCCACCCCTAATGATAGTCAGAATTCATTCCTAGTTTTGTGCTCAGGGACCACTCTTGCAAAAAGATGAGGGGTTGAAAGTATTCCCTGGGAATGAACCAGCCTTGGCTGTGAGCAAAACAAGGACCCAACCTCATGTACCATCTTGCAGGTTCAAAGAAGGAAAGAAAATTTTTATGCAGATGTGTGATATTAGTTGATATATATGGTGCTGCATGCACACCTCTCACACAATTCTCCTTTTGAAATGTGAATTCTCATGCATTCATACTTTCACACATTGGCATGTGGACTAGGGCTGTTTGTATTGGAGAATAGTCCTCTCCCTCACATGCACACAGAAACACTCCTTTTCCCTCAAAATATCAAATAAAGCTTTGTTTTTATCTCAAAAAGGGAAGATTTAAAAAATGTTATGATATATAAGTTGTCTTCCTTCCTTTCTACATTCTTTATTTTCTTCCTTCTTTTCTTCCTTACTTTTTCCCTCTGTCCTTCACTCTCTCCCGCCCCTCCTTCCTCTCTCCCTTGCTTCAAACTATTCTTCTTTTCTTTCTTTCTTTCTTTCTTTCTTTCTTTCTTTCTTTCTTTCTTTCTTTCTTTCTTTCTTTCTTTCTTTCTTTCTTTCTTTCTTTCTTTCTTTCTTTCTTTCTTTCTTTCTTTTTCTTTCTTTCTTTCTTTCTTTCTTTTTCTTTCTTTCTTTCTTTCTTTTTCTTTCTTTCTTTCTTTCTTTCTTCTTTCTTTCTTTCTTTCTTTCTTCTTTCTTTCTTTCTTTCTTTCTTTCTTTCTTTCTTTCTTTCTTTCTTTCTTTCTTTCTTTCTTTCTTTCTCTTTCTTTCTCTTCTTTTTCTTTCTTCTATTCTTTCCTATCTCTGTTCCTCCCTCCTCCCTCTTTCCCTCCCTCCCTCTTTCCCTCCTTTTATCCCTCCTTCTTCATTTACTTCTGTCCTTCTTACCTCCCTTTCCTTCTTTCAACATTTCCTCCCTCTTTTGTTTCTTCCTTCCCTCCTTCCTTCCCTATTTCCTTAGTTTCTTTCTTCCTTCCCTCTTCCATCTCTCCTTCCTTCTCTCCTTCCCTTCTTTTCTCCTTCCTTCCTTTTTTCCTTCCTTCCCTCCATCCTTCCTTCCTTCCCTTCTCACTTCCCTCCTTTCTTCCCTCCTTCCCTTTTTTCTCCTTCCTTCCTTTTCTCCTTCCCTCCTTCCTTACCTCCTTTCCTTCTCCCTTCCCTCCTTCCTCCCCTTTCTTCCTTCTTACCTTCCTTGCCACCTTCCTTCTCTCCCTTCTTTCTTTTTTCCTTCCTTTCTTCCTCCCTTCCTTCTCTCCTTCCTTCCCTATTTCCTTCCTTCCTTTTTTGTTTCTTCCTTCCCTTCTTCCCCTTTACTTCCTTCCTTCCCTCCTTTTTCCTTCCTTTCTTCCTTACCTCCTTTCTTCTCTCATTCCTTTCTTTTTGCCTTCCTTCCTCCCCTTTGTCCTTTCTTCTTTTTTCCTTTTTCCTCTTCCTTCCTTCCCTCCATCCTTCCATCTTGCCTTCCTTCCTTCATTCTTGTCTTTATTCCCTCCCTCCTTCCTTCCTCCTTCATTCCTTTTTGCCTTCTTTGTCTCCTTTCTTATCTCCTTCCTTCTCTCCTTTCTTCCTTATCTCCTTCCTTCCTTTTTTCCTTCCTTCCCTCCTCAACTTCCCTCCTCACCTGCTTTAATTTCTCCCTCCCTCCCTCCCTCCCTCCCTCCCTCCCTCCCTCCCTCCCTCCCTCCCTTCCTTCCTCCCTCCCTTCCTTCCTTCCTCCCTTCCTTCCTTCCTTCCTTCCTTCCTTCCTTCCTTCCTTCCTTCCTTCCTTCCTTCCTTTCTTCCTTCCTTCCTTCCTTCCTTCTCTTCTTTCCTGTACTTAGGACTTATACCCTGATTCTGTTCTTAGGGCAATATTTGTTCTCTTAGCAATACTTGTGGTACTATATACATTGTCAGAGAATAGACTAAGATTCATTATGTGCAAGGCAAGAACTTTAACTTGTATATTTACTTTCCAGCTCCCAACTATTTTTTTTTATATTGTATCAATTCAGGAAACATTATAATACATTGTATTTTACTTGCAGACATTTTTGAGAGAATAATATCATGTGGTGCTTGGGAGTTACTGCTGGCAGTATTTAGAGAGTGAGTCATATAGTGCGAAGAATTAGATCCAAGGGTGCTGCAAGCAAAATATGTGGTTAATCCCTTTGATATGTCTATCCATTGAGCTCCTCTTAGCTTTTATTCTGACATTTATATGTAATTATTTTGAAGTCAGTCTTTTCATTTGAAATAGAAATCTATGAGGGGAAATTCAAATTAATTCATCCTAATTTGTATAAATTTGTTCCAGCATAGTTTTTAAAAAGGCTACATTTCTTCACTATTTTCTTGTGAATTTTACAATAAAAATGTTGTCTGGTGTTAGAAATTTTCCCAAATACTCTATAACACCATGGAGGAACAATCAATAATTTAACAATCACTTCTCTAAAGAAGACAGATAGATAAGTAATAGATACCTTAAAAATGTATCATCTATTATCAGGAAAATGCAAATCAAGATTACAATAGATACCATTTTCCACCAATAAGAATGGCATATATTAAACAAACTGGTAATAATCTGTGTAGACCAGGGGTCTCAAACTCAATTTACCTGGGGGCTACAGGAGGCAAAGTTGGCTTGATCCTTGAGTGCAAAGTCAGTAGTAAGCCTTGAACATTGGGGGGTGTGACCCAAACAACTAAAACAAAATAAACAAAAAAAGATTCCTCTAGGGCAGGGCCACAAAATGTTGTACGGAGGGCTGCAAATGGTCTGTGCAAGTTTGAGACCCCTGGTGTAGACAGCTTGGTGAGGTAAATGGAACTTTTAGACATTGTATTTTAAGTTTTTCCTGGTTGAAACCATGGATAGCACCATGAAGTTTTCTCAGAAATGTAAGAATAGGATTCAGAAACTCCACTTCTTGCTCTCTGCCTTCAGAATACAAACACATTTATTCAAAAGGACTTAAGTATACCATTATTCATTGTAGTGCTTAGGACAAAAACTAGGATATGGAATCTACCTAAATCTGCACTATTAGAAAGTGAAACAATGACAGTATTGAACACATAATGAATAGTATGCAGCTTCATAGAATTATAATGTCAGAAAATTTTCTGCAACTTGGGTGGAAATAAAGTAAATCATGTTTAGTAAAGAGAATCAGGATAAATGCAGAATGATCTCACTTGACTGTGGTATACAGAATAATTGAAACAGGAAATGTAAGGTATCAACAAAGGGTTACATGGACTATCCTTGACTTTATATTATAGAAATAAGAAATAATAAACGTATCTTAAAGAAATAGGTGAGGGAATAAGAAGAAATGAACAGAAAGGCAGGTCTCAAGTACAACAGAGCTTACAAATGTGATTTGTGTATATATCTCGACTACAGAAACAACAAAACGTAAGAATGAGTTCCAAATTACATCACCAAAATTATAAATTTGACTTTCAAAGAGGCATTGGAATATTGGTAGAAGAAAGGTGAGACTGACTGGTGGTAGGACTGGAATAAAAACATTGTACACCTAAATCAATGATAAGTAAGCACATAAATCAAAGAGCATTAATATTTTAAAAGTTATTAATGTTAAAAACAAAACTAGCTATTTCTGGTCAAATATAACCAGCTTTATGTGGATTTCTTTATTTTTCACTTTTTATTGTTGTTTTGCTTTGTGCAAGATTAGTAACATATATTCAGTTCTCAATTTATTTACGCATTTAATTATTGCTTATTATGTTTGAGCCATTGAATATATACAATATACTTGGTTATAGTTATTATTCATTACCATGACTAAAGATAAGAATTTTAATATATGCTCTCAGATCACAAAAGTGATAGACTTGTATCTATCATTTAGATTGAAATTTTGTTCTTCTGAAAGCATAAAAGCCTTAGGCAAAGTAATATTTCTATTTGATTAGCTCCCGATAGAAATGGAAGTTTGAAAATCTTTGCTCTTTTTTTAAAAAGTTGAAATGAAGAACATAATTTATTTTAAAAGACTAAAATTATTAAATACAGAAACAAGATATGGAATATTTAGATGTATTTTCTATATTTTTCTCCATCTTTATTCAATAATATGTTCTAAACATTATTCTACTTGTAAATTTTTTAATAAATTAAACATTTAATGTTATTATTCATAGTTACTCTAGTTTTGAAAACAGAGCATAATGCATATTAACTTTAATTTTTTCTATGCATACACATTTGTTCTCATGGCTTTAGTCTTTTATTTTTCTTAAAACTTATAGATGAGTACTTGTTTATTTATTTTTGGGCCACACTCAGCTGTGCTCAGGAGTTAATTACTACTGACAGGCTCAGGGACCATATGGGATGCCAGTAATCTAGTGATCAAATAATTAGTGGCCACATGCAAGGCAAATGCTTTTATTGCTGTGCTATTGCCTTTGAATGTGGAAAGCCACATAGCATTGTTGTTTTTGTTTTTGTTTTTGTTTTTGTTTTTTGGTTTTTGGGCCACACCCGGTAACGCTCAGGGGTTACTCCTGGCTATGCGCTCAGAAGTTGCTCCTGGCTTGGGGGACCATATGGGACACCGGGGGTCGAACCGCGGTCCGTCCAAGGCTAGCGCAGGCAAGGCAGGCACCTTACCTTTAGCGCCACCGCCCAGCCCCAGCATTGTTTTTTTTTTTTGACCAAAAATAAAAACCACATTTCTAGTAGATAAAGAAAAAATGCATGACCCTTAAACCATTTTGGAAAAAAATAAAACAGTATATAGAAAAATACTGATTTGGCAATAAAGAATTAAGCCAGAATACTACTACAAGAAAGGGCTTTTATTTCACCCTTCATAATTATTTAATTTATAATAGTATAAGCACTAAGAAAATTTTTTTATTATTCAATGACTTATAGTTTATTCTTCTGTGTTAGAAGTGCCTCCTCCCATATTTTATAAGTAATAGTCCCATGAAACTTACTCTTATAAAAATTTAGATAGATCCTCATTTTATCTGAATTCTTCATAGAGTAATATAATAGTCCTAGAAAAAATTTTATTGTGACAGAATCCTTATCCTTTAGGTGTAGAGTTGTATTTAGAAATTTAGATGAGGACATTGTAAATATGTAATATACATATTTAATGTTCATGATATTTTAGTGATATTTTGATTTTTGTTGTTAGTGATATATTTGTCAATTTGCTTAAAGACAAGTATAAGTAGTTTTTAATTCTGTCCTATAACAGTGGGTTAGGAAACCTCTTTTTAGGTTAAACATGGAAATATTTCCAAATACATACATCTTCATGTATAATTAGAAATTACAAATATACACACTCATCTCACCTATTTATTTTTGGTCTCCAATAAGGGATGTTTTATTTTATGTTTTATTTCATATGTTTAGAAGTTAAATGTATTTTAAGGGCAAAATATAATCAAACTGTCCCCATGACCAGAGTACCAAAATTTGTCCACCACAATCCTTAGAACTTTTTTAGAATATCCTAACTTTCCCTGTATAGTCTAAGTTTAGTCATTTAACCCAGATTCTTACATTTCTTTAATATTGTTTTTTCCAGTAATTTCATTTCTATATCTACCATACAAGTAAGTAAGATTACGTGATCCAAAATTTAGCGATCTTAGTTCCCAAACCAGAATATCGAGAGTTTTGGAAGGTTAGGTGTCTGCTGTACAGACAAACTACATTAGATTGCTACAAAATATGGATCTATAATACTACTACTAAGTTCTAGTCTGATTTTCATGTCTATGGTCCTTACTAATCTCCATAATTGGGGTTATGTAGTTTATACCCATAAACTTATCTGGAACTAAATCAATCTGAGAGAAATACTTGCTCACTGCTGAGCAAATAGAAAATGTGTTTTAGGAAGTGTTTAGGATTATGAGGTTTACAATTAAAGATAATCTATGAAAATTATGATTGATCTGAAAATTACTTTGGTTTCACATAATTTGTGACATATTATGTTAATGCAATGAAAGCTTACAATGAAACTAATGTTTATCAATAAATCCATTCTCTATTTTTTATCAGAGTGGGACTGGGGGTGCTTCTCAGTGATGTTCAGGGATCCACAGAGTTATTTCTTGTAAGGTTTACCAACTGCATAGGAGATGTTTAATGCAAGCCCTGAGATCTACTGCAGTTTAGACTCCTTTGATATGGTACTGGGGACTACTTGGATAGTATTTGGGGCCTCAAGCCATATTCAGTAATTCTTGGGAAAAACTCTGTGGCCAGTGATTGGACCTGGGTTGAGTGTGTGGTAGGTATTTACCCTACCCATTGTATATCCCCCTGACCCCTTATACCTCTAAATACAGGCAGAAGTACAATAATAACTTTAAAAACATCCAGAAATTGCAATTTCTGGTGCCCAAAGTTGTGTTTTGTGGATGTCTGCTGCTTTAGCATATACAAGAATTTACAACCAGTCCTTTTTCAGTTGAACCCCCAGCTGGTAGTTTGAAAATTTGCAAGCACTGACAAAACAATTTCATCAACATTGCAAATTCATTCAGGTATAAGAAAAAAAATCATATCTTAGAAAATGTATCTTTGGGAGTTGGATGTAGGATTACATAGAAACTCAGATTAAATCGGAGCTCAGTTGCTTAGTGATTGCTTTTTAGCTGGAAAACTTCAGATATTTAATGTCACAATTTTTTTAGGACACTATAGCCACTATTTAGAAATGACAGCAAATTGCTACACATGGCTTTGAAACTTTTGGCAATTCAAAAAAGACATTTTTATTTCAATTAATGCTGGCTAGCGACAGGGTATTTTCTGAACTTAGAAAATGACTTGTTAAAGTATGTTTCAAGGGCTCATTTTTATTACATTTCTTTCCTTAAGGATATGTCTGGTTGTCTGGTTATTCTATAATGGAATCTTCTTCCTGATCTAAGCATATTGTTCTGGTTTGCATGTTTCTAACTTCAGGCCTTTCCTTTCATTTGCCTTTCCAACTTCAAAGTACATATTTCAGGAAGCTTCTCTAATTGGTGTCATCTGATTATATCTGTGGCCAAATTTAGTCAAATACATAATTAATTCTCTGTTCATTTGTATTTTTGGATATGTAGTTTTGCAATGATTCTTTAAGTATCTATTATTAATATGATAACTCTAATGTATTTTAATATTCTCGGTACTTCTATTGAACCTCAAGAAAATGTTAAGATTTGGGGAGAACTCTAGCAGTTAAACTCAAAATAAAACAGAATATAATAAGCAAGATAGGCTAGAATAGTTGAAGAAGACAAACAGGGCAGGGAAAGTCAGGATAGTATAAGATACATTCCATTGTGAAATTTAACTTTCAGAGTTCAGAAATTCATCACTTTAATGTTTGGAATTTGAATTCTGAGACTCCTGTGACACTAAATTTATATCACACAGGACAAAAGAGAACTGTTTTCTTTTCCTCCAAATAAAAGTATCAATTCATTTCTCAGCAAAAAAAAAAATACACAATAAATTGAAAAGAGTGAGAAATACTGAAGATAATAATTTCAAATACTTAGGCCTTGCAAAATAAAGTCAGGCAGAATGATATATACATTGTCTTACTTAGTGATCATGTACTTATGAAGAGATATTAGTTCAGACCCTACTTCTAGCAAAAAGACCATTTGACAAAAGCTCATTGCAGATAATTATCAGTAGGAGCATAAAAGAAACACATTTCTAAAAATCATTAAAAAAACTTTCTTTTTTATCCAAAGAGTGTAGAAATTATAAAGTAAGATATCAAGTATAAATAAAACATTTTTCTACATACTGCACTTGAAGTTTTTCAAGAGCATATTTGTTTGTAGCTTCATAATATTACTCTAAATGTAGTCAAACTATTATAAAAGTAATTATACTCAAAATACTATAAAACAGTATCTTTTGAATTATACCTTGCATTATCCAAAACACTTTTTCCCAGAGTCCTCTTTCCTTTCATCCATCTCTTTTGACAAGTAAAAGGCCCACCTAGACTGGATTAGTTTGAGATTGTTACTTTTGTCTGTCACTCAACTTTCTTCCTCCTGGTTATGGATTGAGCTGGTTAAGAAGGAGAAGTTAGTTTTGTATGCCCTGGGACCTTGAGGCTGGAAGTCTCCCAACTCCATACTTTTCTGCCTTTTGCCTAGCTTGGTTTATTAATTCTCACAGTGGCCCTGCTTCAGACCCTCCCTTCTCCAGTGGTTGGATTACAGCAACTGAGCCCTACAGCATCAGAAAATTACATTTGCTCAAAATTTCTAAGTGCTTTTTTCTGTAGTATTTTATATACATAATTTTCTTTCACTCATATAATAGTCCTTTATTAGCATTTTATTATCCTCTTTACATAGGTGATAAGATAAATTGCCCAAATCACCAAGATAAAATGCAATATAACTAAAAAATATGAGTCTTTCCAGCTGATCGAAACTCATTATTTTGGTTTTATTTTATTTTTAGGTCTAAAAGAGCTCGGAGGTTATCTTAGCTCAGTGCTTGGGGATCACTTCCTGCAGTACTCAGAGGATAGTGTGCTGAGAACAAATCCTGGATATTCTGCATGCAAAGCATACACTTTATCTTGTGTAGCTATTTCTGGTATCTAAAACCATATTTTAAAAATCATTGTGTGCAATATTGCTTTGTAATTTTACTGAGTTCAGATATAACATTCACTATTAGTTTCCAGGAGATTTTAGGAAGTTTCATGGGCTAAATTTATAGAATTAGTTTATATTCCTTCCTAAGAAACTTGAGTTAATTTAATATTTGTATAGAGTTTCTATTAAAATTGAATAGAGTTATACTACATGGGAGTTCTGTAAAACATTTTAAATTTTATTGAGTTTATTAATAACTAAAATAGGAAATAGTCTACATATATTTATACATCTATGAGTATGTTGGTAGATACTCATAAGTATATGCTTTAATTGAAATTGTAATTTACTTAATAATTTCTAAGCATTTTAGTGTCTCTAATGGGACTGTTAGAACCAGGATAATTTTTAAATTTATTTTAAAAATCAAATATAATCAATTAATATTTTCTATGATTATAAAAACGCATTCTGTAATGAATACCATTTATAACTGAATTGCTACATGCACATGATAATACCAACATTAAAGTAAATTAATAAGGGTGAGATGGAGTGATACTACAAGTGGTGGGGCATTTACCTTGCATGTAGCCAGCCCAAGTTAGATCCCTGACATCACATATGGTAACCTGAGCATATCAAGATATTTCCTAAGTGCATAGTCAAGGGTAACCTCTGAACATGGCCCTAAATCCCTCCCAAATAATCCTTATTTCCGAAATAAGAAAATAAATGAGAAAATTGTTTATATATATATATATATATATATATATATATATATATATATATATATATACATATATATATATATATAGTGATTCAGCTTCAAAATTGTTACCAGTGTTGGGGCTGGTGCGATGGTGCTAGAGGTAAGGTGTCTGCCTTGCCAGCACTAGCCTAGGACAGACCACGGTTCGATTCCCCTGGCGTCCCATATGGTCCCCCAAGCCAGAAGTGACTTCTGAGCGCATAGCCAGGGGTAACCCCTGAGCATCACCGGGTGTGGCCCAAAACCAAAAAAAAAAAAAAATGTTACCAGTGGCAGTAGAAATTGAATGGTTATGCTTTGGAAAACAACTTTGAATATTTATATTCCTTCATTTAGCAAACCATTTTTATAACAATTATCAATATAAGTCATTTAATTTAAAACTTAAAAACAGAATTAAACATAGATTCTAAAAATAGTTTAACTGTGTTTGTATCCAGTAAGGTTAGACTAAATCAGTTCATGCTTCTGTGGCTGTTTCCTTAGTTACTTGGGAAAAATATCAGAATATACTTCCAAAAAGTAATTAATTTTTTATTTTAAAGAACCACATTACTTTAATACTTAGAAGAGTGTTTCCCTGGAGTACATTTCAGTAAGTGATAGCTATCTAGTTTTTATAACAGCTATTTCTATTTTTACTATTATTATATCCTGAAGGAGAATAAAATATGTAGGTTTATTATAAAATAAAATTTATGGTTACAAGCTTTTGATAGAAGTATCTATAAAGCAGTAAATGGTTAATTATGGTTTTAGTTATCAGTTTGAAAATTGTTCATCCCAAGCCATGTGAGTCAGGCAAAGACTGTGTTTGCTAAGATGTAATAAATAGATTGGAAAGATATGGAGAGATGAGTTCGCAAGAAAGTGGAAGTCACTTGCTGGTGACTGGGGTGGTATAGCAATATTCTAACAGTGAAACATTGATCTTGACTGTACTGGAAATCACAGTTCCTAGATAAAGAAAATATTTATAAATAAATTTAAAACAATTTTTAAGAAAAGGAACAAAAAAAGGAAGCACAAAACCTTGCCACACCAGTACTCCTTCCTTTAGTTTATTTATTTTTCTTTTTCTCTCTTTTCTTGTTTTTTTTTTCTTTATATTTTTGACTTTTTTTCACTTTGTGGTTATTATTTGGTGATTTTTTTTGTTTCTGGGTGCTTTTCTTTTTTTTGGTAGTTAGTTTTTGTTTTTGTTTTGTTTTGTTTTTCTACTGTGTTTGTTGATTTTTTATGGTTTTTTATTTAACCAACTTTATTACATACATGATTGTATTTGGGTTTCAGTCATGTAGAGAACACCACCCATCACTAGTGCAACCTTCCCATCACCAATGTCCCATGGTATTTTTTCTTCTTCCAGAAGAACCACACAATTTGAATCATCCTGTTCTGCGTCATTAATTAAGGGGAAAAATAAAAATGAATGATACCAGGACCAAACAGCCATATAAACATTGAGTGGAAATAAAAAATATTCAGATTTAAACACCAAACCCAAAGTCAACCACAATAGAATCAAAACCCTATCTACAACAAGCTATACACAGAGGGGAACAGTTACACTAGCACTCTGGGAGGCAAAGTAGGGAGATATGGGACACAGGCAGGGAAAAGGGGTGGAAGGAAGACAACCCTGGTGGTGGGAATGGCCCTCATTCATTGTTACTATGTACCTTAAATATTGCTGTGAAAGATTTGTTATTCACTTTGGTCACAATAAAAATTATTTAAAAAAAAAAGAAAAGGAACAATGTAGTTCACTGTTATTTCATATAAGGTTACATGGGTCTTAACATTACAATGGGGGAAAACTAACAAACACAACATGAACAAAGAAATCAAGTGCAACTTCAGCAATTATAAGTCATATTGGCAGTAGGTACTCTTGCCATGATGTATTGAATGAATTGAACATTCTTAAATTCATGACTTCAGGGATAGGAAGACACAAATGCAGTATATTGTCTTAAATGAGATTCTGGAAGAGATCAAGGACCATTTGTAAAAACTAAGGAAATATGAAGAAGTATGGACTTGACTAAAGAAAGCATATGGTTCCATAAATGGAATTCAATGGAGGATTAGAGAGTCATCCCACTTGTTCAAAACAACTGTAAAAAGTCAGAACATGTTCACAATTCTGCCAGTTTAGGAAAATATGCTAATGGATTGGAGATACAGAGGTGAAGGAAATAAAAGAGTGTAAGACAGTACAGCAGGCAGGCACTTGGCTTACATTGAGTCAGATAAGGGTTCAATCATTGTCATTCTAGAATCTAGATGGTTCCCAGAGCCTTCTCAGAAGTAATCCCTGAGGACCTCCCAGTGTACCTCCCAATGTACCCTGCTTATCCTGCAAAAATAAAAATAGATCAATAAAAAGGTGGTATTTCATTTTCTTTGTGATGAGGGGGAGTGGCAAGAGCCTCTGAGTTGGAGTTGGGTGGGGATGAGTTTGCGTAAGTAGGTGGAGGAGAGGCTGACATGAGGTGGGGGTACTCCTCAGTATGTAGTTGCACCATCCTATGATTCAGACATGACTTTGTTCTAGTTTTAAATGATAAAACAGAAAAAATGCACTTCTTTTTAGTCATTACATATATGGAAGTAATTATGCTTCTGTCATATCAGCCTCATCCACAGGCCAGACTTGTCTTTTGAGAACCCACTTACTGATGTGCACCAACTCTGCAACTGTCTTCTCACTGTCTTCACATGACTGTAATACAACTATAAAGAAGACACTGCCATTGAGAAAATATTAACTTTTCCTACAAGCATACCACTATTAATATAGTGGGTGGATATTAATTAAGGACTTTTGAGTTATAAGTCCAAGTTAGATTAGGAAGGCATCTTATCTCTTCAAAATAAAATATTATTATTTACCTCCATTTCCATTAAATAATAATCTATGTATGCCCTAGATCAGTTTTTCACTATGTTAAATTATAAATTCCATTAATACTTAGAAAAAGTAGTAATATAGTTGGATTATATCATTTATATCATATGTTTATATATTTTACAATGGTTTTACATGGTTATATTTTTACATAGTTTTATATCTATATATAAAACCATGGATTGAGAGCAATATAGTATATAGATACATATATACATATATATGTGTGTGTGTGTGTGAGATTGCCGTTTTTTGTTTATTTTTTACACAGCAGTTCCTTTTACTATAGTAAGATTAGGCAAGTTGATGTAAAAAAAAACCACATTAAAATTATAGTTTTGGAAGTTTCCAAAGTTTTTTCAAATCCTTCTAGAACTTTATAAAAAATAGAGTTCAACAAATTCTGTACTTAAAGGAATATTTTTATGTTCAATAATAGGCAATCTCTCCCATTTATTTCATTGTTTCACTCAAGTTTATTCATGGCTCTGCTCTCAGGAATCACTCAGCAATTTTCAGGGGACCATATGTGGTGCCTTGCGATAGAACCCAAATCAGCCATATTCTAGATAAGCTTATCCCCCTTTATTCATACACTGGTCAATAAAATTCTGATTGCATCCCTGTTCATGTTTAATGGAAAGGCTAACTAACCTCCATTAGTCGGAGTACTGTCTTCCTAAGTGGATTCAGATTCTATCAACTGCATCAAAAATGTTAAAAGGAAAAACACTACGATGATTTTTCTAAGATTTACTCATGGATTTACTCATTGTAAAACTTTTAACAGATATCCTTGGTTCTGAAGTTTTCCTTGCTATATGCAAGAAGCTACTACCACATTTCTAAGAATCAACAATTATGGACAGACCTGTAAAAAATCTAGAACAACATGTAGTGTTTTTTATATCAATTATTTTAAATTTTAGTGTAGTTGAGAGAAATTTTTTGGAGGGACTCACCTGGTGGTAGTCAGGCCTTATTCCCTAGCTCTGCAGTCAGTCATTCTTAGCCAACACAGGATGCTCAGAATTAAATCTGGGTCAGCTGCTTATAAGGCAAGTTCCTTTCCAACTGTACTATCTATCTCTAAAGCCCCAAAGAATCCCTTTCTAAAGTATAAATTTTTAAATTTCTTGCTTCTCATTTAATAGGATAACAGGTAGACTGTTGTCAACAAACAAAAGCAGGGATGACAACAAAACTCCAATAATTTCACAGTTTGGGCCTCTTTGATTTATCTGAAATTCTTTGCTTCAGAAACAATAAATGCTTCAATAACCTGACAGCAGAAAATACTTAATGGAAAATTTGATTTTCATCTTCTGATATAATTCATTTCTCAGTAAGGTGTGAGCCTAATATAGGAACCTTTTCTTCTGTTTATGAAATTTTCACACCTAGAGATATTTTGCCTGCAGTAGGAGGGACCAAAAACAGCTGATTGCTGCTAAAATTAGTTCTGTAAAGACAGAGAGCCCTGCCTGAGTTTAACTTAAGTTTTATAGAGACAAATGTCCAAAAAGTAAAGCTTCTTTATAAACAAAACTTCGTAAAATGCTTTATACATTTTTATATTTATTAATTTGTGGATCCAAACTGATAGTGAACATAGGGATGGAGTTAATGAAAGATTTTAATTTTAAGAAAGTTACATTAGTCTTGGTTGAAGATGAGGCATGAAATGAATAAACTTTGTATAGAGTTTCTAATTTTGAAATGTATGTACACTTTTACACTTCTTAAAAAAGAAACAATTCCCTTTAAAACAGATAGAATTCTGGCAACTTGTAGCTGTTTTTTACTTCATCAGTGTGAACTTTGATCCCAGGTTTGGAGTTTTAAATAAGAGGGCACAATTCAGTAAATGCATGTGAGTGTTTCCAATTTCCAATGGAGGCTCACAAATGATGCCCAGGCAGTCCAATTGTGTCCACTGGCATTGCTTGTTAATCAGGGAAGCAATTCAATACAAGGGTTGAAAATATGGTGCTGCTGCCCTGACCCAATGTTGCCTGCAGAGTTGTACCAGGTGATATATTTGGTACTAGGGGACTATGTGGTATTAAACTAAGGTCAGTTTCATACAAAGCAAGTACCCTTAATTCCTCTTATATATCTCTGGTTTCTATAATTTTTAAACACTATATTTGTTTTGTCTGAAGGAAAAATTAGGCAATATCAGAATAACTGGTATCTTTGTTGTCTTTTCTACTTACAAAAATAAAAAAGAGTATTACCAAATATCTAAAATGTAAGTGTCCTAATATATGATAGTATGTTACAAACAATAATTTTCATTTCTTATAATAACTTAGAGATAGGATATTGGTTAATATCACAAGAAATTTACAAAGAAGCACATTTATTTCCGTAGAGCTTCAATTCATAAATTTTTATTTCTAGCATCAGTGGACACGGGTCAAAATAATTGTGAAAACAGTCCTTTAAAATGGATTGCTGAAACTTTCAAATAGTTTTCCTTAGGCATCCTGTTAGCACAGAAGAGCTTGAGTCTTTCATGATGTCAGAACAACTCTCAAAAGTTGATACTGTATTTTGCATTTACCAAATGCAAGAATAGATGTGTGAGAAGCTTGACCTTCCATTTAAATTTTAATTAACTCTGATTTGTGATGAATTGCTATTTTCATATGGACATTTATTAGCATTATTTTAAGCAGGCAGGAATTTCTTTAGAAAGAGAGATGGAACTCATTCCTTATCTATCCTTTAATATCTATTTATTTCACCTTAGTTTTCTGAAAGCATGAAATTAAAGACATCCTGTTAACATGTAGGACATTATTCTTTGCTTGAATTGTAGCCTGTGTTCTGTTATCAACTGATTTAAGTATATTTAAATGTCCAATCCAATGGACTTCTTTGTTTTCTACCTGATAAGATCTTGCAGTACAACTGGGGGAAAGAAAAGCAAACAAGAACAAATTCGTGAAAATAAATTCAGTCTTTGCTAATCCATTTAATTAGTATTTGTTTCATTGAATAATGAAATGTTGTAGATTTTTCTTCTGTTCCTTATTCTTTACAAAGTGATATTTGTGTCATACTCAACTGGGGCGGGGGAGGACTAGCACCAAGGGAAGCAGTAATTACCATAATATCTTTATCTGCAAGACTATTCTGAGTTTGCTGAGCCATCTGATATCTCTGCCTGATGAATGAGTATCCTGGAAGCCACAAAACTAGTTGATCTTGGTATATTTGAGTGATCTGTACCATCTGACTAATAAAGTTTAATTAAATTTTTTCATACAGTTTTCTGTGATTTCCTTCAGAGGATTGAGATTTAACATACCCATGTCACTAAACCATATTCTTTTTAAAGACTTCATCTGTAATAGCTGAACTCATTCCAGACTTCTTTTTGGAACATTCAAAGATTGGGGAACTTCACTTATATTTTATAACATAACATTGGAGAAATTGTATTGTCTATGCAGAGACAGTATAGCTTCCTCAAAATCTTTTATCTTTACCTCTGTTTATTTTCCTCAAACTCTTCCCAGAGAAGAGTTAGGATACTACCTTTGTCTCCTTCTGGCAACATGGTAGTTGTTGAAAATAGACTGGGTTGTCTTTCAATGTAAAACACATAGGGAGCCAGCACTCCAGGGAGAAGAGACTAACTCTATTTGGTTAGAAATTCATTTTCAGAGCAAAAGACAGCTCTTACTGAAATAAAATGATCTCCAATACCTCTCTCCAGAAAGCTAGTGAAATTCTCAGCATCCCTTAAGGTCCCCTAAGCCTGCCAGGAGTGACTTCTGAGCATAGAACCAGGAGTAACACTTGAGCACTGCTGGGTGTGAGTCCCCAATAAAAGCAAACAAAAAAGAGGAAGTTGGTGAAATTGGATACCACACCTCAGTTTCTGGAACAAAAGATGATTTAGTTTAGACTAAATTCTGTAAAATACATCAATGGCAGAACTGTATCAAAATATGATTTACCTACTTGTATTAGTTCTGCAAAGTGTGAAAACATGGACACATCATGGGTATAGAAATATTTTTCAATATCTCATAAAATTCCTGCTTATGGATGTGAGAAAATTTCACAATAACTGTAGCTATATACAGTGACTTTATAAATAGTGTCAGAGGTTAGGCTTAGACTGTACTGGAATAATTACTTGAAAATATTGTCAGAATAGGATGAATGTATGAAAGGTTATCCCTAGACAAAGTTGTTCCAAAGATAGTAACAATGTAGATTTTACTCCTTTGTTCTGATATATATATATATATATATATATATATATATATATATATATATATATATATATATATATATATTGGTTTTTGGGCCACACCCGGCGGTGCTCAGGGGTTACTCCTGGCTGTCTGCTCAGAAATAGCTCCTGGCAGGCACGAGGGATCATATGGGACACCGGGATTCGAACCAACCACCTTTGGTTCTGGATCGGCTGCTTGCAAGGCAAATGCCGCTGTGCTATCTCTCCGGGCCCTGTTCTTATATTCTTAATGAAGGGGAAGGAAAGTTTGAAGAGTTAGTGGGTAGTAGACTGACATTATCTTCTAAGTCAAATGATAAAGATATCTTCAATGTGTGAATTGATATAAAACATGATAAATTCAACATTACTTTCTAAGGATAACTATAGCAAAGTTTTCAAATGCGTATGACATAAAAAACACAACATTTATTGATTCAGACTTCTGAATTCTAAAAGCATGAAATTAATATGCCTGGCAGAGATATAATACCCTTCAAAACTATTATAGAATAACTTTGTCTCTTCCAAGTTTTTGTAGCTGCCTGCAAATATTGGCATTGCTTTTATTGTAGATGCTATCTTTCCCTTTGTTATTATGTGGCCTCTTTTTTTGAGCCTCTGTGTCTTTGTGTGGCCTTTTACAAGGATACTGGTCATTGAATTTAAAGCTCACTCTAATTCAGTAAATTCATGTTCACAAATCACAACTATAAAGATATTATTTTCAAATAAGGAATACTTTTCTTGCATTATTATCAGACATGAATTTTAGGGAGACATTATTCAATGCAGTGCAACCACCATTCTCTAAGATGCAGAATTTCTTGGCAGTTATTCTCACATAATTGGTTTTACTTATTAATACCTTTATTTAAATGCCTTGATTACAAAAATTATTGTACTTCGGTTTCAGTCATATAAAGAACACCCCCCTTCACCAGTGCAACATTCCCATCACCAATGTTCCAAATCTCCCTCCACCCACCCCACTCCCACCTGTACTGTAGACAGGCTTTCTACTTCACTCATTAATTTTTTATGATAGTTTGTTATGATAGTTCTAAATGTAACTATATCTCTAATTGCACTCATCACTCTGTGGTGTGCTTCATGTAGTGAGCTGGAACTTCCAGTCCTCCTCTCTTTTGTCTCTGAGAATTATTGCAAAAATGTCTTTTATTTTTCTTAAAACCCATAGATGACTGAGACTATTCTGCATCTATCTCTCCCTCTGACTTACTTTACTCAGCATAATAGATTCTATGTACATCCATGTATAGGAAAATTTCATGACTTCATCTCTTCTGATGGCTGCATAATATGTACCACAGTCTCTTTAGACATTCGTCTGTTGAAGAGCATCTTGGTTGTTTACAGTCTGGCTATTGTAAATAGCACTGCAATGAATATAGGTGTGAGGAGAAATTTTGGTATTGTATTTTTGTGTTCATATGGTAGATCACTAAGAATGGTATAGATGGATCATATGGGAGCTCAATTTCTAGTTTTTGGAGGAATCCCATATTGCTTTCCATAATGGTTGAACTAGATGGCATTCCCACCAGCAGTAAATAAGAGTTTCTTTCTCTCGACATCTCTGCCAGAACTGCTTGTTCTGATTCTTTGTGATATGTGCCAATCTCTGTGGCATGAGATGGTTCCTCATATTGGTTTTGATTTGCATCACCCTGCTGATTAGTGATGTGTAACATTTTTTCATGTGCCTTTTGGCCATTGGTATTTATTCTTTGGCAAAGTGTCTATTGACTACTTCTCTCCATTTTTTATGGGATTAGATTATTTTTTCTTGTAAATTTCTGTCACTGCTTGTTTATTTTGGATATTAGTCCCTTATCTAATGGGTTTTGGCTGAATAATTTCTCCCATTCACAGGTGGCTCTTGTATCCTGGGCATTATTTCCTTTGAGGTGCAGAAGCTTCTCAGCTTAATATGTTCCCATTTGTTTATCTCTGGTTACATTTGTTTGGAAAGTGCAGTTTCTTCCTTGAATATGAGTTTAGTCTCTGTCAGGAAGTGTTTTACCTACATGTTGTTCTATATACCTTATGGTTTCAGGTTTGATATCAAAGTCTTTAATCTATTTGGATTTTACCTTCATACATGATGTTAGCTGAGGGTAGGAGTTTGCTCTTTTGCAAGTGGCTAACAGTTGTGCCAACACCACTTGTTGAAGAGGCTTTACTTGCTCCATTTAGAATTTCTTGCTCTTTTATCCAAAACTAGGTGGTTTTATGTCTGGGGAACATTCTCTTGAGTACTCAAGCCTATTCCACTGATCCGAGGGTCTGTCTTAATTCTAATACCTTGCTTTTTTGATAATCATTGCATTGTAATACAGTTTAAAGTTGAGGAAAGTAATGCCTCCCATATTCCTTTTCCCAAGGAGTGCTTTAGCTATTCGAGGGTGATTGTTCCAAATGATTTTCAGAAGTGTTTGATTCACTTCTTTGAAGAATGTCATAATTATCTTCAGAGGAATCACATTGAATCTGTGCAATGCTTTGGGGGAGTATTGCCATTTTAATTATGTTAATCCTGCCAATCCATGAACAGGGTATGTGTTTCCATTTCCACTTGTCCTCTCTTATTTCTTGGAGCAGCGTTTTGTAGTTTTCGTTATATAGGTCCTTCATGTCTTTGGTAAAATTGACTACAAGATATTTGAATTTGTGTGACACTGATGTGAATAGGGTTGTATAAAAAGGCCATTGATTTTGTGTGTTAATTTTGTAGCCTGCCACATTGCTATATGAATCTATTGTTTCTAGAAGCTTTTTAGTAGAGACTTTAGGGTTTTCTAAGTAGAGTATCATGTCATCTGCCAGCAGTGAGAGCTTGGCTTCTTTCTTCATATCTGGATGCCCTTGATAGCTTTTTCTTGTCTAATAGCTATAGCAAGTACTTCCAGTACTATGTTGAATAGGAGTGGTGAGAGAGGACAGTCTTGTCTTGTACAAGAATTTAGAGGGAAGGCTTTCAGTTTTTTTCCATTGAGGATGATATGTGCCTTTGGCTTGTGGTGGATGGCCTTAACTATATTGAGAAATGTTCCTTTCATTCCCATCTTGCTAAGAGTTCTTTTATTATCAAGAATGGGTGTTGTACATTACCAAATGCTTTTTCTGCATCTATTGATATGACCATGTGATTTTTATTTTTATTTTTCTTGTTGTTGATGTTGTATATTATGTTGATAGATTTACTAATATTAAACCATCCTTGCATTCCTGGGATGAAACCAAATTGATATTAGTGAATGATCTTCTTGATGAAGCATTGGATCCTATTTTCTAGGATTTTATTGAGGATCTTTGCATCTGTGCTCATCAGGGATATTGGTCTGTAATTTTCTTTTTTGGCAGCATCTCTGTCTGGTTTTGGTATCAAGGTGATGTTGGCTTCATAAAAGCTATTTGGAAGTATAGCCATTTTTTCAATTTCATGAATGATTCTGGCCAGTATTGGTAGTAGTTCCTCTTGAAAGGTTTGGAAGTATTCATGTATTCATTAGTGAATCAATCTGGGCCTTGGCTTTTGTTTTTGGGCAGACATTTGGTTGCATTTTTAATTGCCTCAATAGTGATGGAGGTGATTAGATATGCTAGATCCTCCTTACTTAACCATGGAAGGTTATAAGAGTCCAAGAATTCATTCATTTCTTCCAGGTTCTCATGTGTAGTGGCATAGAGTTTCTCAAAGTAGTTTCTGATTACCCTCTGAATCTCTGCAATATCTGAAATGATCTCCACTTTTCATTTCTAATACAGATTATCAAGTTTCTCTTTCTTTGTGAGTTTTGCCACTGGTCTATCAATCTTGTTTATTTTTTCAAAGCACCAACTTCTGCTTTCATTGATCTTTCTAATTGTTTTTTGGGTTTCCACTTCATTGATTTCTGCTCTCAGCTTTGTTATTTCCTTCTTTCTCCTTATTTTTGGTTTCTTTTGTTGCTCATTTTCTAATTTTATAAGCTGTGTCATTAAGCTATTCAGGTATGCCACTTCTTGCTTTCTGATGTGTGCTTGCAAAGCTATAAATTTTTCTTTCAGGACCGCTTTTGCTGTGTCCCATAGATTCTGATAGTTTGTGTCTTCATTGTCATTTGTTTCCAGGAAAGTTTTGATTTCTTCTTTGATTTCACGTTGGACCCACTGGTTGTTCAGTAGTAGGATGTTTAATTTCCAGTTGTTAATGTTCTTCTTCTGTGTTACTTTGTAGTTCACATCTCATTTCAGAGATTTATGGTCAGTGAAGGTAGCCTGCAAAATTTTTATCCTCTTGATTTTATGGAGGTATATTTTATGTCCCAGCATGTGGTCTATCCTGGAGAGTGACCCAAGTACATCGGAGAAGAATGTGTATCCAGGTTTCTGGGGATAGAGTGTACAATATATATCCACTAGGCCTTTTTCTTTTATTTCTTTTTTCAGGGCTAGTATATATTTGTTGAGTCTCAGTCTGGTTGACCTATAAAGTGTTGACAGAGCCGTGTTGGGGTCTCCCACAATTATTCTGTTATTATTGAAGTTCTCTTTCAAATTTGTCAATAATTGTAATAGATATTTTCCTGATCTCTCATTGGGTGTGTATTATAATTTCTTCCTGTTGCTCATGTCCCTTTATTAGTATGGAGTGTCCATCTTTGTCCCTTACAACTTTTCTGAATCTAAAGTTTGCATTGTCTGATATTAATATGGTCACCGTAGGTTTTTTTGTGTTTTGTTTTTCTTTGGGGGGGGTCACACCCGGCTCCTGGCTCTATGCTCAAAAATTGCCCCAGCAGGCTCAGGGGACCATGTGGGATGTTGGGATTTGAACCACCGTCTTTCTGCATGCAAGGCAAATGCCTTACCTCCATGCTATATCTACCGCCACACACCCTAGATTTTTGTTGTTGTTGTTGTTGTTTTGTTTTTGAGTCACACCCGGCAGTGCTCAAGGGTCACTCCTGGCTCTACACTCAGAAGTTGCTCCTGGCAGGCGTGGGGGACTATATAGGATGCCGGGATTCACACCACTTTCCTTCTGCATGAAGGCCTTACCTCCATGCTATTTCTCCTGCCCCCACCCTAGCTTTTATAAGGGTGCTGTTTGCTCGGATGATTTTCTTACAGCCTTTTATTTTGAGTCAATATTTGTTCTGACTATTCAGGTGTGTTTCTTGTAGGCATTAGAAGATTGGATTCATCTTTTTGATTGATTATCTACTCTGTCTCTTAATTGGTGCTTTTAGTCCATTGACATTGATGGAGATGATTGTCATGGGATTTAATGTCATCTTTGTGTATAAATTTGGTGTGTCTGTTGGTCTGTCCTGTCCTAAAGTATACATTTCAATTTTTTTTTAAGGCTGGTTCTGCATCTGTAAAATTTCTGAGCTGTTGCTTATCATTATTTATTTTCCTTCAAACCTGAATGTGAGTTGGGCTGGGTGTAGTATTCTAGGTGAAGCATCCATTTCATTCAGTCTTGTCACAATCTCACAGAACTGTCTTCTGGCCTTGAGATTTTCTTGTGACATGTCTGCTGTAATTCTTAAGGATGCTCCTTTGAATGTAATTTTTTTTATCTTGTTGCTTTCAGTATTTACCTTTCTCTGTGGGATTCATCATTGTGACTAGGATGTGTCTTGGGGTGTTTTTCTTTGGGTCTCTTTTAGCTGGTACTCTTTGGGCATGCAGGATTAGATTGCATGCAGTCTTTAGCTCTGGGAGTTTCTCTGTGATGATGTCTTTGACTGTTGATTTTTCCTGAGAATCTCCATTTGGAGGCTCCAATGATTCTTATGTTATTTCTGTTGAGTTTATCAAAGACTTCTATTTTTCATCTATTCACATTCCTTGAGTACATTTTCCATTGTCTGATCATTTGCCTTAAGGATCTTTTACAATCTCTTCTTCTGTATGGAGTAGTTCTGCATTTCATATTCCAGTTCACTGATTCTTTCCTAGGCTGCTGTTACCCTGTTGAAGAGGCTTTCCAAGAGGCTTTCAGTTCAGCTACTGTGTTTTTCAGATCTGTTATTTCAGTTTGGAGTTTTCTGATTTCTTTTTGTTGTGTTCAGCTAGAGCTATGTTTTCTTTGATTTCCATGAGGATCCTCCATACATTCTATTCTAATAGAACCATTAATCAGATGGTTGGTATTTTTGGAGTTATCACAGCTATCATCTTCATTCTGTGCATGATGCTTGCCTGCAAGGTTTCCCAATTGTAGTGTGATTTTTTTTTGCGTGTTATGGTGGGGTTCATTAGTAATAAAGAGCATATGGCCATGAAGCGAAACAGACAGACCATGTTCTTCTGAGGCCTCTAGGATCCAGTTTTTTCTAAGCCCTTCCTGGCTCCCTCAGGAGAGCTTCAGGAGAGAGAAGAAAAGAGAAGAGAAGAAAAGAGAAGAGAAGAGAAGAGAAGAGAAGAGAAGAGAAGAGAAGAGAAGAGAAGAGAAGAGATAAAGAGAAGAGAAGAGAAGAGAAGAGATGAAGAGAAGAGAAGAGAAGAGAAGAGAAGAGAAGAGAAGAGAAGAGAAGAGAAGAGAAGAGAAGAGAAGAGAAGAGAAGAGAACAGAAGAGAGAAATATGCAAAGCCAACAGGTCTCCTCAGTGTCTCCCTGTCACCAATCTCACAGCAGGGCCAGACCCCTCCTGCCTGCCTTCACAGACAAAGGAGTCACCTCTCTGCCTGATGCCTCTGGTAGCCAGTTTTCACTCACTCATTCTTTCTTGGCCTCCTGGCCTGAGTGGCTCCAGGAGACAGTTTTTGTTGGGCCCTTCCTGGCTCTCTCAGGAGAGCTTCAGGAGAGAAAAAAAAGAGAAATACACAAAGCCAACAGGTTCCCTTGGTCTCTTCCTGATGCCAATCTCACAGCAGGGCCAGACCCCTCTCATGTGCTTTCACAGAAAAAGGAATCACCTCTCTGCCTGGCACCTCAGGTAGCCAGTTTTTACTCACTCACTCACTCACTCACTCACTCACTCACTCACTCACTCACTCACTCTTTCTTGGACTCCCAACCTGAGCGGCTCCTGGAGACAGTTTTTACTAGGCTCTTTCTGGCCCTCTCAGGAGAGATTCAGGAGAAAAAAGAGAAGAGAAACACGCAAAGCCGACAGGTCCCCTCAGTCTCTCCCAGTTGCCAATCTCACAGCAGTGCCAGTATTCTCACATCATTGTTATGTTTTTAAAATATTTCTTATTCTCACTCTTGAAATTAGATTGGCCTCAGTAGTTATGTGCATGGTCTACTCTTGTGTACACAGCTAGTTATAACACAGCTAGTTATAAAACTTGGAAAGCCCCCCATCCCCTCTCAAGCATCCCTCTTCAAGTACCTCCCACTCTTTTTTATCAGTGTCTTCATTTTATATAACCACACTGACTATACCCTAGATTCCTTGAAGATTTCTCAGATGGTATTGGTACAAAGACAGACCCTAAAAATAGAAATTTGAAAGTTTGTGGATTCATAAAATTTTTATTTAATTTTGGGGTGAAATATACTTTAAATGTAACTGCAATATATCAGATGACAATAAGATTATTAAAAAATAGAGAGAATGGATAAATAATAAGTGCCATATTGCTTGAGAAGACCAAGGGAAATCTGGCAGCATTAAAGAAATTCACAAACTTTATGGGGAATATTAGGTAAAATGAGAGACAACTATAATCAAGTGTGAAGGGCATTTTGTCATGGGAAAGACTCAAAATTCATTTCTAATTGTTCCACAAGTCTGATAAACACATGAGTTCTGAGGCCTTTCTGTATCAAAGTTCAAACTTGTACTATGAAACAAACTAGTAATTTTTTTTTACTCTGAAAAACACAATACTATAGATGGAGTTCTTTTTATTTTTGCCTTAGATTTTTTGCCCATATAATCTTCCAGGAGCCATATCAATAGCGCAGAGAGTAGGACATTTGCTTTCCACACAACTGACCTAGGTTCAATCCCCCTGGCATCCCATAATGGTCCCCTGAGCCTGTCAGGAATGATTTCTTATTGCATAGCCAGGAGAAAGCCCTGAGCACTACCAGGTTGGGCCCCAAAACCAAAAAATAAAAATAAATCCTTCCAAATATTTTCTCTGATGCAAATAATTGTGACTTTCAGAAAATAAGAAATTTGTCCTAAGCTATGAAGAGAAAAATTAAATGAGAGCAGATGAGACATTGTTTTTAACATAAATTATTTGGTGTTAAGAATAATAGAAACATAAAACCTTTTTTATAGAACATTGGGTCATTTTGAACAAAAATATTTGGACACCATTAGACAATACAAATAATAGGTTATTTTTGAGGGGTAATTAATTGGATCTATTTTCTACTAGAGATCATTGGCTCTCTAGGGTCTGATTTTTTCTGCATTGAGGTCAAGAATAAAGTACACATATAATAATTATACACATGGGAAAGCAAGTATGGGAAACCCAGTAAGGCTGTCTAGTGTCTTGGGAAGAAGGTAGGAAGCCATATCATCAAAAGCAATTTTAAAATGCAAATATAGGAACTAACAGATTCTTGTCTCCATAAAATTGTCAATTTCAGCACCTTGTTCTCATTTATTTTTCATGAAGTATGAAATATGGGGCATAAATTTAGTTGTTGACAGTTACCATGACTAACTCAGTCTAAACTCTGACCTAAATTCATCCTGCTTAAAAGCAACAAAGTAGAAAACAATAAAAACTGAAGAATCTGATCATTAAAACCTAAAATTTTATGATCTAGTTCAGTTCCGTGAAGCTAGAAAATTCAAAAAATTTTGTTTTTGTTGTTGTTGAGCTTTGTTCTAATAATGCTCCATCCTTTAGTTTATTCTGATCTCATTAAATGCAAGTCCATTCCTGGTGCCTCTAAATAAATTGTGTTTATCAGCATTTATTTAATTTTAATTTTAGACTGTTTTTGAAAGAAATTATCTCCAGATGATTTTCAAGTATTTCAAATATTTATTTTTTCAAGTATTTATTAATGTTAGTTTTGGAGGCCACATCTGTCAGTGCTATCGAACCACTTTTTGCAGTACTTAGTATAGCAGATGGATCTATCTGAGGTCAGCCGAGTGAAAGGTAATCTCCTTTCATATATCTGGTTTTCTTTATTCCCACACGATACAGTTTTTATTCCTCAAGTTAACTTGGACATTTTAAAACCTATAATGCTGTAAGATTTATATCAATAGGGTAAATGTCTAATATAATTTCTCTGTTTCACCGAATTTGAAAATACTAAATATATTTATTGGTATTATATTAAGATTTATATTCTCAATACACATGTTGATTGCTCTCAAAATGAAACTTTTATTGCTATTGTCTAATTCCTCTCGAAGCTCTCTTACAGAGGGTAATACTATTTTAGAACTTTAGTTCTTGTGTCCTACTTATCTCTCGATCCCCAATCTGAAGGTTTAAGAAGAAAAACTAGGGGGAAAACTATGTGTAATGATGACATAGTTTTCAAACTCAGATCAGCAATGACAATTACTACTAATGTAATTCATTTTTTGTATTTAATGTATTGTATTCTTAAAATTAAAGTATTAGTTGTGTTTAATGTAATTAAAACAATGAGAGATGAAAATTCAGAACAATGTAATCATGTGATAAGGAATTTAATTTTGCTTTTTTGTAAGTGACTTAGGAAAAGCTACTTATATGGAATGCATATTTTCTAAAGTTACTTAAAACAGAAAAAGCCCATTGAGATAGTCACTACACATCTTACACTGATCATTACTGCCTATTGGTTCCATGCCTCTATCTCTTGTTGACTGATCAGTGAAGAGTCTATGATATTTTCCATGCTTTGTCTCAGAGAGTTACTGCAAATATTATCTTTTAGTTTTAGTTAGTGAAAGGCAGTATAAAGGGATTTAAGAAAGAGGCTTGAGCAACAGAACAGCAGGTTGGGTACTTGCATTATGCATGGCTAAGACAGCTTCGATATTCAGTACCCTGCATAACCTCTGAGCTTTTCAGGAGGAATTGCTGAGCCCAGAGTCAGAAGTAACTTCTGAATACTGCTGGGTGTGGATCAAAAACAAAACAAAACAAAATTACTTAAGAGAAAGAACTTGTACAAAAGTGCACATGACTTTAGACTATAAATAAAAACAACAAGTCTACTAGTGGAGATAAAAGCAACACTGTCTTTAAAAACAGATTTTATTTTTAAGGAAAAGGTTATCAAAAAAACAAAGTATAAATATAATGTGTATGTAAATATACATTTCCTGTAACAAAATAATTAACCACTTACTTATAGATGAAAGTCGATGCAGAGAAAAATTGCTCCCTCTAAGAGATAAAATGAGTTTTAATATTAAGCCAAGAAGTCTGTGATTTTGAATCTGCCAACTATTTGATTTTCATTTTCTTCATCTTAAAATAGCTACTTACTTTTATTATAAGTATCAACTGAGATTATATGTTAAGCATTTAATAATCTACACAGTGATACTCATGTACAGACAGTATTAATGTTATTGAGTTGAAGCACAAAAGTCCTTTGGAAGTGAAAGATACTATTCTAAAAAGATAATAAGATAATTAAGTCAAATTAATTTGCAGATTAGTAGATAAATTCAACAAATAATTTAGATGGAGTTGTAGATTAAATTTTTTAAGCAAGTAGCTAATATAAGATACGCTTTTGGAAAAATTGTTTATAGGAAAGACAACTATATAGTATATAATGTAAATAAAAATCATACTTTTCTACAATTTTGCATAAATAATTTAAATAAAACTAAAATCTTATATTTTGAGCTTTGAAAATATGTAGATTGATGTATTTATTAATAATAATGCAGTTAGGAGTAAATGCTCAGACAATATTATAAGAAAAGCAAAACTATTTTTCAAGTAATTCTTTGAACATCCACCCACCATTACTTTTATTTTTTTAGCCATAGCTAGATTAGCATTTATTGAAGCTTCCAATTTTCATTACACACTGCTAAGTGCCATTCATGCATTATCTCATTTTCTCATTTAAATAGGCAACAGTCTCATGAGCTAACTACCATCTCCATTTCACAGATAATCATTTCAGTCCTACAGCCAGGAAAAAGTATATGTGGGACTAGAACTCTAAGCTCTTCAATGCCCAAACTTATACATTTAACACTAGCACTCAAGGATAATGACTACTGGCTCCTAGCCTCATCTTCATCAATATTAATTTGGTGCCAGTTACTAGAAGACTATCATTTTTGTGGGGGCAGAGTGGAAGAGAGACATAGCATTATATACTGGATTTGGTTTCATGCAGAGTAAGGGCCTTTCTCTCTCTCTGGCCTTTTAAAATCTTCATCTTTTTACATTTAAAAAATGAGTTTAAGTTTTGAGCAAGAGGGAAATATGACATGAGAAAGTGCCACATTGGGATACTGAAAAGGACAGTCAGCCTATATTTATGTATATTGACTGAATGGCTAAAGGAAGAAAAGGCATTTTGGATGTAATAGATTGAGTAGTTGTATAGTGAAAAGATTAGAAACAGGCAGACTAACCCAGGGTAATTTTTTGGTTCTTAGAGAAGGGGATATTAAATATAATCTGAGAGCTAGAGCTTAGAGGATAGTTAGCTAATACTTAATACTTTTTGAGAATTTATGTATAATTAAAAGTGGTTGGAGCCATAGTATTGTGGGTAAGATGTTTGCCTTGCAGTTGACCAACTTGGGTTTGATTACTGGCAATGTCTAAAGTCCCCAGAATCCTGTGCACTGCTGGGTATGGCCCCCAAGCCAAGACAAAGAAAAAGAGAAAGGTTCTTTTGGAGAACTGTAACAAAATGGTACCCATAGTCTCTAACACTTATTTATTGTTTCCTATGTGTACTTTAAGCAGTTAAATATACTACTATAAGGTAGGTGCTATTTTAACCCCAGTTTCACAGATGACAGAAGATCACCCATGGAAGATCTTACTATTACAGACTATTATAACCAGCCAGTCATTTCCAGATAGTGGACTTCTATTTATTATTATTACTTCTGGTAGTATTTACCAAGAACACATGTATATCATATATAATATGTATATTTACATATATGTATATTATACATGTATATTTATGTATATATATCTATAAATACATAGATAGATACACACATCACCTGGTGTATATATAATTACACACATAAAATAAAAACATGCAGGTAAATATACTACAAATCATAGTCAAAGTCTTACATGTGTTTTGTTTGCTTTTTTTGTTTTATCGGCCACACTGGACAGTGCTCCAGGGTTACTCCTGGCTCTGTGCTCAGAAATTACTCCTGATAGACTTGGTGGACCATATGGGATGCCAGGAAATTAACAAACCTTAGGTTGACCACATGTAAGGCAAATGCCATATCTGTTGGCCTATTGCTTCTGTCCCTTGTTTACTTTTTAACTTTAAGTATTATAATGTTCCTCAGTATATTAAAGAGTCTAATACATTTTGACATCAGCAAACATATTTATCCTTCTGTTTCTTTGATTTATTTGACTGTGGAATTCTGCGGGGTTTTTTTATCATTGTATATTTTATTCTGATCAATTGTTTAGAGACCTTGTCATTATATTGCTACGTCATATATTATTACTATGACGTTCTAGTAAAAATTCAAGTTGGGTAGTGAGATGACTCCCAATTTTTTATTTTTCAGTATGGCTTTGCTAATTGCATTCTCTTATGGTCCCAATTATATTTTATAATTGACTGTTCTAAGTACTTAAAGAATGTTGTATGAATTTGGATAGAAATTGCATTAAATCTATGAAGTACCTTAAATATGGTAGTAATTTTGACAATACTAATTCTGTAATCCACAAGCATATAATTTTTTCTATTTTCTAAGGCCTTCTTCAATTTATGTCTTAATTGTTTTGAAATTTCTATGACATAGCTCTCTCATATCTTTTTCTAATTTGATTCCAAGTTATTCATTTTGCACACTATTTTAAATTGGATAAACCCTTTGATCTCTTTTCTGTTGCATAATTTATATAAAAGATTTTATACCAATTTTTGTGTATTAACTTTGTAGCAGGTCACTTTGTTGAACTGTCTATTGTTTCTATGACCTTTTGTTGTTTTATATATATATATATAAGTATATTTAATAAGGAAGTATTACCCATATAAACTCAAACACATTCAATGCTTAGTATAGTACCTCAAAGGTATATCTTGTTCTTTACAGTAAGTTCTCTGAAAACATTATAACATAATTACAGAATACACACAAACTTAAATATATCAGCATGATGCAACTACTCAGTACTGCATACAGTGCATTATTTATAAGACACCACAAGGACACAATTCTTATAAATTAACATGGATTGTTGTTCTCAGGTTTGTGCTATTTATACCTGTTAGTGATAGTGACCATCAACTTTTTTTAAGGTTTAGAGTCAAAGGAGCACTGTAAAAACAATGTTAGTGTGGCAATTATCGTTTGCATGGGCCCACCAAAGTATGGGGGTCTTGGAAAGGAAAAACTTTGGCCTAAGTACAAGGAGACCCTACCCCAGAAGTTTCCTGACAGAAGACCATTTCTAGGCTCCAGGCAAACCAGTTTGTCCAATCCCGGTCTATGTTTGCAGTGTCCAGGCAGATAGCTGGCTTCTGGTGCCTTGATCCTGGAGGCCAGCTCTTCCTAGGTATGGGGTCAGGGGATACCCCATTCTGGAGGCCTTTTCCCTAGCTTTGGGGTGTGGGGGGCTTGGCAGGCCCCCCAGCCGTTCCCCTATTTCTCCCCTTTATTCCAGGTCTTCCCTGGTTGCCAACCCAAGTGGACTCTATCGAGTCTTTTCGCCTTTGTCTCTCTACACTAAGGGGAGGATGCATGGGGTGGAGGGCAGGCCGATGCAGCACTGGTGTATGTCTCAACATTCACTGGTGTTTTTTTTTTCTCATTGGTCTCCATTTTAAAAACTGCGCGGGGGCATACCATATATATTCAAAATAAAAATGGGAGGATGGACTCTCTGTCTGGGAGGAGACCACTTTGCGTGGGGGTACCATATATATTTAAAAAAAAAAAGGGAGAGGATAGACTCTCAGGCTGGGAATAGACCAGTACTCTTTTTCTACTTGTTTACTCTCAGTGATTTCTTGGCCTCTTCCTTTCTTCACTGTGTAGCTTAGTTTGCTACCATACAAGGTTTCTTATTAGCTCCCACATACAGTGACTATTGAGTAAACTGTGTTAAGTTAGATTGTTTATTTTCCCCACTTTTTATCCCTTTGTTATTTGTTAAATAAGGGAGTCAGTAGAAGTGTCCCTCCATTCAATGTTTATATAAGAACCAAGTCAATTCGATTGCTGGACTTGTTCTAATATTCCCATAGGCACCAATCTCGCCACGTGATACTGTTCTTCCATTGCATAGGCACATTAAAATGGGAAATTATAGTCAAACACGTTTTTATAGAAATGGGAACACACAAATCTTGTAATGCAGTAGGACTTTAAACCCTGAACATTGTCATAAAGAACTGGCTCATGTCTTGAAAGATTGGGCATTGTCCATTAACCCCCAAATCAGGGATGCCATTTACAAAACAACCATGGTTCTGTACTACATCACCTGAATGGAGTCCTCTACCAGGGAACATCCTACCACTGCTCTGGCATAGACCTATCCAACAGATACTTCCCTTAACACCCAGAGTAAGGTATTTTGGTGAAAGAGTCCCTCTCTATCTTTCCTTCCATTTGTTATTTGCTAAATAAGGAAGTTTGTAGAATTGTCCCTCCATTGAACGTTTATATAAGAACCAAGTCAATAGGGTTATAGGACTTGTTCTAGCATCGTTATAGGCACCAATCTCACTGGGAACTGTTCAATAAGAAATTTTGGAGAAAGAGTTTCTCAGTTTAATGCTTATGTTTGAACCAGGTCACGGGGGTATTTGGACCTGTCCTTGTGGCCCCCTTATGCACTGATAACACCAGGTGGCATTATTCCTTGTTTGTATGGGCACATTAAAATGGAAAATACTATACATACAAATAAGTTCTTATCTAATAGAGATGGGAACCCACTAATCTTGTGGTGCGATGGAACCTTACAAACCCTGAACATTGACATGATGACCTGGCACAGGCCTCAGAGGTTTGGGCATTTTCCAGTCACCCCTGAACCAGGGAAGCCATCTATGAAATATTCAACGTTGTTTGCGAAATCACCTGGAAGCAATCCTCTACTGGGGAAGACCCTACTGCTGCTCTGACATTGATTTACTCAAAAGAGTCTTCCCTTAACACTGAGAAGATTTAAACAACAACAAAATCAACAAAGACTTGCATACTGGACAGGGCTTTCTGCATTGCCCGTTAATTGTGAGATGAAATTAGATGCCTCTCTGCACCATCCTGACTTCAATGTGGGATGTACAGATTCCAGGACCTTCAATGCAGAGGCATGAGATCAACAACAGAGACTGTGAAAGGTATAACTGTATGGGCACCATTACTTTTATAGCCACCTTGGAGGTATACACACACACACAAGCACACATAATATTCATATACATTGCCACTATTATAATCTATCTTATATTCTTTTGCATTACATATAGAACTTTAGGAATTCAGTTACCATATGCACCTTCCCAGATACTTAGAGTAGGTTAAATAATCCATGTATTTCTTAATCACCCTGTGTACTATTTTATCAGGTACCTCTTCTTTTATACAGTTAGTAAAAACAAGTATAACACATACATACATAAATACACACTTCTACAATATTTTCTTTCTCTGACACTATGATCTCTAAATTTAGACTTGTACTAAATTCATCTTTGTTTTCATTGTATCTAGCACAGTTTCTGATATACTTTTAAATGCCCAATAAATTTTTAGAATCAACTTCATATGAGACCTTTAGTGATGCAAAGTAAACTACTATTTTGAGATTCAAAGGCTGATATATTTGTTCTGATATTGAAGAGATGTGGGGACAGATTTAGACACAGATATGACTTCTCAAACTATAATTTCATATTAAATACCAGAGAGTCTGGGTATTTGAGTCAACATATGCTTATGTCTTGCATACATAAAATCTGGGTTTTATTCCTGGCACCACAAAAATAAATATCTATTGAATCTTTATCATTGATTTTTTAAAGATCTGCCAGTAAATTCATTAATTTATTATATTATAAAACTTACCAACACTTTTTGTGTTTTAGTACTCTGTGTGGAAAATATATTGAATAGATGTCCAAAAGAGGGGTCTAGAAACTGTGATAAATGCAGGGCACAGGAAAAATATTAAAAAGGCATGATATTGTGATATAGAGAAAAAGATTCTCAGTTCTAACTTTGTTTTCTAATATTTGATTTCCTACTTACTAATCTTCAACCTTATGAAGTTACTTAACCTTTGTGCATTTCAGCGTGTTCAAAAGAATATAACAGAGCTCAGTACAATATTGCTTTATTAGAAACATTGCAGGAATTAGCCCCCAAGAAAATAGTTTATACTTATTTCTGTTTGGGAGTTTCTAAATTATTTTCACAGAGTTTTGGAACCATTGTGTCAATGACCATTACACATTTTTCAGAAATGTATATATGTATACATGACTGGATTGTCTTTCAAAAAATTTGTAGTGATTATTTTAAAAATTATAAATGAATTTATTAGCTTTCTTTTAATGTTGCCACCTGTAAACTATTGCTGTTATATATGTATATGTATATGTATTCACGTGCATCTCTACACAACATTTATACACAAAAATCACTGTTTCATAATTTGAAAATCATATAAACATGCTTGGTATAATTGAACATAGTTTCTTACATTTTGATTCCATTTGTATTCCTCTTATGTGAATCATTTGTGGATTTTTCTTTTTCCTTTGGCAAAATGTGCACTGCATATAAAGATATGATTCCATTAGACTATTTGGCATTCTGTAATAGATATTGAGCATTTTTTTTTCCAAAACAATTTCTTTCCTTGGTTTGCAATGCTATAAATATTCCTCTGCATTTCCTCTAGCCTCCCGTGGCTGCTTCTCCTGAGCTTTCATTGCTAGCTCATCTTGTGACTAGCTTTTAAATATTGGTGCTTTATATTCTTCCCACAGATGAACAAGCAGGTTCAAATACTGTGTATGTGCTGATGACTGTCACGTTTATATTTCCAGTCCAAATTTTCTTCTCACATCATCTTCGTGTATTTTAAATATTTCTGGTTTAGAAAAAATGTCTAATATCAACATATCCAAAGGTAATTTCATGATTTATCCCTCTTCCCAATTGTATTTTTTCTTTTATTGTTAATACTTAAAATCTCAACTGAATAATACTGTTTCTGTTCATGCTACACGAACATGAAAACTTGGATTTTTTGGTGTCTCTCTCAACCAAGGTGATCATTATCCTTATTTGAAATTTGCCCCCTTTTCCCCTATCAGATCAGCCCCTTTCTTTGCTCTTTTATCACTATGTCTCAAGTAGCTTTTTAAAAAAAATTATTGATACAACTGTGAATTACAAGTCTTTCACAATTATACTTAAGGCACATCATGACAGTGAATAAGGGCAATTCCTACCAAACTACAACAATCATTTTCTTTTTATCCTCTTTGCATTGTCCTCCACAGCAGCACTGAGTTAAGTGAGGGCTTTAGCAATACTCAGTATGGCTGGGTGACTTGATGATGCCTGAGTTCTAAGGTGCTATGGACCAGTAGGATCACTTAGAGATGCTCAGAGACTACCTAGTCTATTTCCAATGATGTTGTGAGAGCCCTGTAGTCAAACTGGAATCCAGCACACAGGTGCCCCTCACCTCTCTCTGAACTCAACAATTCAAAATGAGAAAAATCTTTGTGCCCTCCTTTACAATGACAATGATGATTTTTATATTTAAAATGCACATGTGAATGTTAGTCCTGAAAATTCTTCATGATTTCGTTTGGCATGAAAATTAGATCACAGTTCTCTATAGTCTGCATAGTCTGTTGTGGCTAGTCTTTTCTTCTCACTTCTCACAAATGGAACCTTTATTTCCTT
Organism: Suncus etruscus; assembly: GCF_024139225.1. Classification (NCBI taxonomy): domain Eukaryota; kingdom Metazoa; phylum Chordata; class Mammalia; order Eulipotyphla; family Soricidae; genus Suncus; species Suncus etruscus. The sequence goes on from NC_064852.1 coordinate 124,775,986, forward strand.
TGCTCTCTTTTCACCACTGTATCATACCCTTTGACTTCACATCTCAGAGAACCCCCAAGCTATTCTCTCAAGGCTGTTTCATTTGTTTAGATTAATTCCTACCCTTTATAAGAAGTCATTTAAATGCAAAGTCATTCTTCATTGACTTTGTAAGGTCATGCCCTTTACTTGCTGAAATATGAACGTATTTGATCATAAGCATTATTAAATATACTATTAAGTAATTAGTTAAATATAATTAGAGAGAGGATCCACAGGTGCTACATGTAAGAAGAGGGCTTTTTTATCCCCCCACAGGGTATTGGCAAGAGATAGATAAATACAAAATGTTATCTTAACTTTAACATAGTCTTTGATTGGGGACCAGAGTGATTGTATGGTGGAAAGAAACTCTTTCTTTATCTGCACCCACCCTGAGTTTGACCTCTGTGACCCTGTATAGTCACCTGAACCCATCAGAATTCATTGCTGAACACAGAACAAGATGTAAGCCTGAAGAACTATTGTGTGTAGCCCCACTCCTTCACCTCCCCCCCCAAAAGATAAATGAACTGAAAGAAAAATGTCTTTGATTTTTATCTTGTTTAATATTTAAGTGGAAGTGCTGGTAATGCTGGAGGGGAGCATAGGAAACATCGGAGGTACCTGAGAATGAACTTGAGTCCTTCCACTGCAAGTGATGCGTGTACTCTACCACCTGACTTACTTCTCCAGTCCTTTAAAAAACATTTGGTAAATAGATACAACTTTGCTAAAATGTTGAATAACTGTTTTTTTTAAGTCATATACCATGTTAAAAACTGTGTTCATCTAAGAAAGCGCATTTTACATTTCTCTAAACACTAACATATTCTTGTATCTACGTGATGGCAATTGAAAATATTTAACTTATATATCACCATTTATTACACAGATATACAGCATGTTGATCTGAAAATATCCTATTATTAAACTATTTTACAGTATAATTGGGCATTAACAAAGGCATATGAATACAGAATTGGAATTGTGTAATATCTCTAGTTTAATTATAAAGCTATATCTAAAAGTTAATTTTTAAATTCAGAACAGTTATAATGACATATGCCTTGCCTTGCTGGCATTTTAATTATTCATGTTCTGTTTAATATATTCAGAACCTCCTTTTTCCTGATCATCTCATTTTTATTTCATTTCTTTGCCTTTACTTACATTCACTCTTAACAGAGAATTTTTATTTTCTGCAGCAGAGTCCTGTATGTGCTTGATCTTGTTCCCCAGTCTTCTTTTTGCTGAATTTTGTTGATGTTCTGTCAATTTTCCCCCCCTTTCCTGCAGCAATGGATACATTGCCCCCAGATACATAGTAATTGCTTACAAAAAGCAGGACACTAGCAGTCAGGATAAAGATCTGAAAAAGTAAAATGACACTAGTGAAATAATGTCTGTGCATGTTGAGAAAAGAGGCTTATGATAAAATTTTCTAAAATTTTGATGAAAGTTAAGCCACCATTAATTAGAGATCAGAATGAATGGATTATGTAACATATCTTTATTGTGTATTCATGCACTGTTCCCAAGATTGCTTCGGATATTTTAGAGAAGAGCTTCTTCATAATGCACTTGTGTGAGGAACATGTTCGACACATCTGAAATATCAGTTAATCATATATTTTAAATTTATTCCTAAAATTTTTGTTGCAATTTTGAAAGAAGCTACATTATATGCTATGTCAATTTAAAGGAATTTCAAGAGCAATATTAAAAGAATTTCAAGAGCAATACCCTCTCTGTTTTGGGGTCTGAAATTAATCCCTAGTATTATGTGGTTCCCTGTCTACCACCAGGGTAAAACTACAACACTGACCTAGGAATATCTTTAGTGCATTTCTGGGTGTGTCCCAAAATCTAAAAAAAAAAAAAAAAAAACCCTACCTCAGACCACTCTAGAAAAGAACTGGGTACTGAGAGGAGGTAAATCGATATGCATGATACCCCTTCAGCAACAATATCATTTAGTTTAGTTTGTGAATGATTCAAGTTTATTGTAGACTAATATATCTTTATTGATTTGTAAGATTTTATATTTACTATTTGACTTTACATTGTTTGGGGGAATCAATGATAAATAAATTTAAAAATGTGTCGAAACTTTTTACTGTAGAAATACAGGAAAGGATCTTTTCCTTTTTTGTTTTATTTGTTAGTTTTGTTTTGCTTTGAGCTACACTCAGTTTTTTTTTTTTAAATCGCCCCTGGCTTATAGGGGGGACCATATGGTACGCTGGAGGATCGAACCACTGTCCTTCCTTGGCTAGCACTTGCAAGGCATACACCTTACCTCTAATGCCACCTCTCTGGCTCCTACACTCAGTTCTTAAGGCTTACTCCTTGCTATGTATTCAGGGATCACTCCTGGTGATGGGTAGGCCTCATGTAAATGGCTTTCCTTGAACTATTCTCATTATAGTGACAACCTACTCTGATAAAACTTAGAGTTTCACAAAGAGTAAAGGAATTAAAGCAATATTTATTTTATTGTGAATGTACTGCACCATAAAATGCAACAAATAAATATATTATATTTTATGGTATGGATTGAAACTAATATCTTCTTTTAAATAAAAAATTTAGAGCTAGAGAAAGTACAGTGGATATTGTTCTTGCCTTACATAAGGCCTACCTGTATTTGATCAAGACATTCCATATGATCACTTGCACCTGTCAGGAGTGATAACTGAGAGCAGAACCAGAAGTAAACCCTGAGCACTCCAAGTGAGGCTCAAACCCACTCTCCCAAAAGAGAAGAATAAAAAAACTTGCATGAACAAATAAATGTTATGCCTGAAAATACTGGCATGATAAATTAATTGTACTACTGAAGTGAAATACATTTCCATATCTAAACCTATACTTCTTTCTCTTTCTTTCTTTCTTTCTTTTCTTTCTTTCTTTCTTTCTTTCTTTCTTTCTTTCTTTCTTTCTTTCTTTCTTTCTTTCTTTCTTTCTTTCTTTCTTTCTTTCTTTCTTTCTTTCTTTCTTTCTTTCTTTCTTTCTTTCTTTCTTTCTTTCTTTCTTTCTTCCTTCCTTCCTTCCTTTTTTTCTTTCTTCGTTCCTTTCTTTCTTCCTTCCTTTCTTCCTATCTTTCTTTCTTCCCCTTCCTTCCTTCCTTCCTTCCTTCCTTTCTTTTTCTTTCTTTCTTTTTCTTTTTCTTTCTTTTTCTTTCTTTCTTTCTTTCTTTCTTTCTTTCTTTCTTTCTTTCTTTCTTTCTTTCTTTCTTTCTTTCTTTCTTTCTTTCTTTCTTTCTTCTTCCTTCCTTCCTTCCTTCCTTCCTTCCTTCCTTCCTTCCTTCCTTCCTTCCTTCCTTCCTTCCTTCCTTCCTTCCTTCCTTCCTTCTTCTTTCTTTCTTTCTTTCTTTCTTTCTTTCTTTCTTTCTTTCTTTCTTTCTCTCTCTCTCTCTCTCTCTCTCTCTCTCTCTCTCCCTCCCTCCCTCCCTCCCTCCCTCCCTCCCTCCCTCCCTCCCTCCCTCCCTCCCTCCCTCCCTCCCTCCCTTCCTTCCTTCCTTCCTTCCTTCCTTCCTTCCTTCCTTCCTTCCTTCCTTCCTTCCTTCCTTCCTTCCTTCCTTCCTTCCTTCCTTTCTTTCTTTCTTTCTTTCTTCCTTTTCTTTCTTTTTCTTTTTCTTTCTTTTTCTTTTTCTTCAGGCCACACCCGTTTGATGCTCAGGGGTATTCCTGGCTAAGCATTCAGAACTTGCCCCTGGCTTGGGGGGACCATATGGGACGCCGAGGTACTCCGGGAGATCAAACCGCGATCCTTCCTTGGCTAGCGCTTGCAATGCAGACACCTTAGTGTCACCTCGCCGGCCCCCTTTTTCTTTCTTTTTATGCAGTTATAAAATTGTTCATGCTGAGTTTCAGTCACACCATGTTCAAAGACTATCATTTACCAGTGTATATTTTCTGGCATTAATGCCCTCAGTTTTTCTCCCACCCACAGTATTTTCCCTTGTCTGCTTCTATGGCAGACATTTTTCTTCTCTCCCTCTCTCATTCCCTTTCTTTAGTTTTTTTTTTTTTTTTGAGTCATGTGATTTGCAATGTTGTTGCTAAGGGAGTGTCATGATTATCATTTCACCTCTATTCTGCACAAATTCTTGTCCAGAGTGTTTATTCCCAACTATCATTGTCATAATGGTCCTTTCTCTGCCCTAGCTGCATTCCCCTGCTTCTTGTAGCAAGATTCCTATCATGGACTGGTTCCTAGGCCTCATCTCTATTTTCTCTGGATATTTTTACACTACTATAATACTTTTATATCCTAAAAAGGAATAAAATTATTGTTTATTCTTTTCCCTTTAATTTATTTCACTCAGTATAATACTCTCCATATCCTTCCATGGATAAGCAAATTTCATTTTTCCTAACAACTGGGTAATATTTCATAACATAGATGTACCACCATTTTTTTATCCACTCATCTGTTCTCAGTCATTTAGGTTGTTTCCACATTCTGGCTACTATGAATATTGCCACAATGAATATAAAAGGGTAGTTGTCTTTGTGCATTGTGTTTTGGGGCTCTTAAAACATGTTTGACTATTTTTGGGACCTATGAGAGTTTAATTGCTAACTTTTTGAAGAATAGCCATATTAGTTTCCCCAAAAAAGACTTGACTGATATACATTTGTTGGGGACTGTGACTTGTTTGAGGCCATTTTGCTGTTCTTTCTGCCATAGTCCAGCTTTTCACCTAAAAGCTGTTTGCAGTCTTGCTGTGAGTTTTTGAGCTAAAGAGAAAAGAATGTGCAGCTGCAGGATATAATTAACTCTAGCCCGGAGGAGAGCAACACTGTCCGGTACCGTTATCAGAAACTAGGCCTCACTCCTTAAGACCACATTCCGGAGTGAACTAGGCTGTTATCAATAAGTGTATGCTACATTGTCTGCTCAAGATCACTGAGGCAAGCACATCTTGCACCACCTCCTGATAGTTAAGCAATTAGGAATGTAGCTAGAAGGTCACTAGAAATTTCCATAGAAACAGCACGTTCATCATAACTTGAAGGTCATCCAGCCCCCTAGCCCACTGCCCACTTCCTTATTGAGAGCATGATTTACTTTCTTTGTTCCTTGAAACCTGAAATATATCCTTGCCTTGTATGGGCCTTCGCGCCAAAAAGTATGACTGACATCACCTTTGTACTGCCCCCTTCTCCTTCACTATATGTGAAGGAGCTGTAGCCCAATAAAGGTACCTTTGAGCAGTGAGACGCTGCCTTGGGTCTTTATTATTAACCTCTCTCAGATTTTTTACAGGTGTGGTTGCTCTTCTACTCAGCAAAATAGGAGTGCGGTTGTTTGAGAAGCCTTCCCAGCTAATTCCTGCTGGCCGGGTCCCCCCTGGGGGGGCTTCAGGACCCCGCATACATTCACATTAAAAGTGAATAAAATTAATGATATTAATCGCTTATCAGCATGGGTTGTTTTTGTATCCTGGTTGACATTTCCTTTGAGGTGAAGAAGCTCCTTAATTAGTGTAATTTCATTAGTTCATCTTTGCTTCTGCTTTCTTGGTCAGTGGTATTTTATCTTTGAAAATGTCTTTAGTTTCAATGTCATTCAGTGTTCTGTTTACATTTTTGTCTATATACCTTATGGCTTCAGTCTGATATCAAGATCTTTAATTAATTTTAATTTGACTTTTGTGAATGGCATTATAAAGAGGTTCAAGCGCATTTTTTACATGTAACTGAGTTTTCCCAACATTACTTGTTGAATATACTTTCCTTTGACCATTTCATATATTTTGTACCTTTATTAAAGTACAATTGACTATACACCTGAGGGTATGACTCAAGATATTCAGGCCTATTCCATTGATCTTAGGATATGCCTTTGTTCTATTACTATGCTGTTTGAATTAATACTGCTTTATAGTACAGTGTGAAATTTGGGAAAGAGATGCCTTCCATTTTTTTCTCAAGGATTGTTTAGATATTTGTGGAGGTTTATTGTTCCACATAAATTTTAGGACTCTTTGATATATTTCTTTAAATATGTCATGATATTGTTATAGTGATTATATTAAATCTCTACAATGCTTTGGAATTATTTACATTGTTTTCTTTTATGGGGGGCCATATCTGGCAGTACTCAGGGGTTATTCCTTGATATGAGCTCAGAAATCACTCCTGATAGGCTCAGGGGACCATATAGGATGCTGGGAATCCAACCCCGGTGTGTCTTGGGTCAGCTGCGTTTAAGGCAAAAGTCCTATTGCTGTGCTATCTCTCCAGTCCCAATTATTTACATCTTAATGGTAAATCTTTCCCAGCCATGAGCACAGGATGTGAGTTCTCACAATCTGTGTCTTCTTTTATATATTGAAAAATCATTTTTTAGTTTTCTCTCTATTGGTTTTTTTACCTCTTTCATTAGTTGATAGATACTTGATTTTCTGTGGAACAATTATGAATGGGATATTTTTATAATCCCTTTCTTCATTTTCATTATTTGTATATAGGAATTTTATATATTAATTTTATATATAATTTTATATATAATTAATTTTATATATTAATTTCTGGCCTGCCATTATACTATAAAACATTGTTTCTAGAAGCCATTTAGTAATTTCTTTTGGTTTTTATAAATAGATTATCATGTCATCCACAAATAGCAAGAATTTGACTTCCTCTGTTTTATTTGGGTGCTCTTAGTATCTTTTTTCTTGTCTAATTGCTATGGTAAGTACTCCCCAGTACTATACTGAATAAAGATAGATGATGATGATGATGATAGATAGATAGATAGATAGATAGATAGATAGATAGATAGATAGATAATGGGCAACATTGTCTTTTGAGATTTCTTATAGAAAAAACTTTTCTTTTTCTTCATTGATTAAAAAGTTTGACTTAGGCCTGTAAAAATGGCTTTGACTATGTTCAGGAAGTTAATTCTCTTCCTATTGAGAGTTTATTCATAAATGGATCTTTCAAACGTTTTCTCTTTATCTATTGAAAAAATCTTATGACTTTTTTCTTCTAATAATACTTTGAATAATGCTGATTAATTTTGTATGTCAAACCATCCTTGAAGGGCCAGAGCAGTGGCACAGGCTTTAGGGCATTTGCCTTGCACGTACTAACCTATATGAACTGTGGTTTGATCTCCCTGAGTCTCATACGGTCCCCCAAGCCAGGGGCTATATCTGAGCGCATAGCCAGGAGTAACCCCTGAGTGTCACAGGGTGTGGCCAAAACAAACAAACAAACAAACAAAAAACATCCTGAATATCTGGGATGAATCTTTATTAGCCATGATGTTTAATCTTTTTGGTGAGATGTTGAATTACATTTGCTAGTATTTTATTGAGATTCTTTGAATATGTATTCATTGATATTAGCTCATAATTTTCTTTCTGTAGTGTATCTGTCTGCTTGATATTAGGTTGATATTTGTTTTGTTGAAACTGTGATTGCTTCTTTTTTTTTAAATTTCCTGTAAAAGCTTGAAAACTATAGGCAGTATGTTTTTTAAAAGGTCTGAAATAATTTACTATGGAACACACCAGAGTCTGTGCTTTGTTTTTGGAAAGTAGATTATTATTTCAATTTCTTGAATAGTGATAGGTTTGTTCAAGTATTCCAAATTATCTTGGGAATTATAAGAGTTCAAGAATTTGTACATTTCTTCTAAGTTATTTGATTTTGTTACATAATGTTTCTCAAAGTCATCTCCAATTGTCTATTGAATTTCTTTAGTGTCTGTTGTAATGTCCTCCATTTAATTTCTGATATGATTAATTATTAAACTTCCTTATCTTTGTGAGTCATGCTAATGGTTTGTTTATCTTGTTTATTTTTTAAAGCATCAGGTCTTGCTTTTGTTGATCTTCTGAAATTTTTTTTGTGTTTCCAGTTGATTAATTTTTTTGTAAGCAAAATTATTTTCTTCATTGTGCCTGCTTTCAGATAATTTTGTAGGTTATTTCCAATTTAATATATTGTCTAGTAAAAGATCCTTTCTTCCTTCTTGATAAGTACTTGCAACGCTATGAACTTTCCTTTCAATGGCATTTTTTCTATGTCCCACATTGTTGATAGTTTATGCTCATTTTCATTCATTTCTAGGAATCTTTTGATATCCCCTTTGTTTTTCTCTCTGATCCACTTGTTTTTAACCAATGCATACCTGGGTGTATTCTCTATTTGTCAGAGAAATCTTCCACAAAAAGATCTTATTTCTGTTGATTCAAGATTATATCTTTCATTACTAAAAAAGGAAAAGGTGAGACACATATAAATAATCTATTGCATAATATATGAATGGTGAAGTGCATCTTCTTTCTTTGAAAATAGTAAAATGTTTAATAGATATTTCTAAAGATGTTGTTTCTCCTGTGCTACCTATGCTATCTACAGTGGATTGTTTCCAATTATTTAAAACCACACGGAGAATCATCAGACAGATCTGCCTTCACTTCCCACAAGCATAAGATTTCTTCCCTTCCTCACTGGTCCCATAAAAATCATAATTTAACAATGTGAAGTTATAGAAGACAGGAGGTTTAAACATTCCAAAATAGTTAATATAAATTTTATAAGTTTAGGGTTGAAACCTGTTTTCAAGAACACAATCCTTCCTTTTTTCCTCCAATTTTAACAGTTATTCTTCTGAGGCAATATGTTTTGCCTTCTAGACTGCATTTATCCCTTAATCTATATTTAAAAAACACAAAATACAAGAGTAAAGTCTCTTGAAATTATATAAGAACACACTATTATCTTGTATATTTTTAGTACAGGAAACAAATAATTTTGTGGTTTTATGTTCAAGTTATGCTACAGAGATATAAGCCTAATTCTACTTTGTTGTTGTTGTTTAGGGAAATATAATAGTTTTTCCTCTTTGAGGCATTGAAGTGGAAGCATAATAGACCTGCTCTCTGCTTACCGGCTTGCTGTGAGTCATTTGGGTGTTCTTTTTCCTTTTGCGGGAGGCTTTTTCTTACATCACCATTTTGTCTTCTTTCTTGTTGGTCTTCCTAGGACAGTAAAATTAAAAAATATGTTGCATTTGGAGATAGTAGAATTCAGGAGTGAGTGACTGCCTACCTCCTGTGCAGCAATGCTAGCTTGGCTGCACTTTGGATAGTAAGGTGTGTGTGTGTGTGTGTGTGTGTGTGTGTGTGTGTGTTTCTCAGAACTACTATATGGGTATGAATCTGTGATTTCAGAAACCAAAATCCTAAATTGATCAAGACACTTATGAAAATAATAACTGCTTTTCATTGAGCTGTCTGTTGACTAGGGCTGCTAATTTTTCTCCCTGCTATGTACTATTCAAAGACATTTAGATTTTCAACTTAATTCTTATTTAGGACTGCTTTGTGAGAGGATCTGACATAATAGCTTTGAGAGATCGACATTGGCATATGGCAAAATATATAAAATGCTATATAGTAGGAAAACAAATAGTTTTAATAAGAATGAAAATTAAATTATTAAATCATACTCATAATGAACAGTCATTATTTCAGAAACACTTAACATATACCTTCTTTTCCTATAAGTGTAATTTACATAAAAGCATCACTCTTAATCACTGTTCTTGGATTTCTTGTGCTGGTTCATGCAATAAAATTTAAACTGTACTTGAAAGGTTTCTATAGATTTTTAAGAATGTACACTTGTGAGTTTCTCATGAGCTTGCTTCGTATTGTAGTTAACAGAGACCATCAATCAGTTTACTGCTTCTTGTTCCTTCCAAGTTTTTGATTGCTCTTCTAAACCCCAAAAGGACTCATTAGGCTTGCTTCTTTTCTGTTTCCAAGTCCCAATGCTTAGAGCATTTTTGCAAATAATGATTTGAACTTGGGTGAAAGTTCCTGAGACACAGTGAAGATCAAACCGATCATCTGGTATCAAACATTTCAAAAGACAGGACCTGGAAGTAAAATTTATTTCTAAAATGCCCATCATAGTAACATTAAAGATTGTGTAGTAATTATACTCCAGATAATACATCCAAATAAAAAATATCAGAATGAGCGGGTAGATTAGTTCATTAGCCTTTGTACGTGTGTGTGCAGGTATGAGTGTCAAAAACAAAAGAGTGAGGCATGGTGCATAGAATAATTATCAAAATAATTAATGTCCATTTATACTTATAATTTTGCAAACTGATTATCACATTAAATACAACTATAATTGATAATATCTATAACAACTAGAATTTACTTTTACATCCTCACAACCAGAAAAAAAGACAACCAAATATTTTAGAGATTTTGTGCTGGAGATAGGGTAATATATCTAGACTACAAGGTTCTGAAGGCAAAGTAAAGTTTGAAAAATGAGGATAGTTTGAAAATGAGTTAGTTTGAAAATGAGATAGTACAGCAAATAAAGCACTTGCCTTGTAGGTAACAAACCTAGATTTAATCCCTGGAACTTCATCTAAGATGGAGTCTGTCCAGGAAGGATCTGTGAGTTCAGAGTGAGGAGTAAACTTTGAGCACTACTAGGTGCAACCCAACACTCCCCCAACCCCAAATGATTTTGTATACCCTAGGAGGGTATTTTTTTAGTTCAAAACAGAATAATATTCCTCAATCTCACTTCTAAAATCCTATAGTTTCAGTAACTCATTGCCCAATTATATGCAAATACATATTGCATATTGCATATAATTGTACAATGATATATACATATAATTTTATATATGAAGCTTTGTGAGCATATCAAATTTTAGACTCTAAAGGGCATCATATCTACTTGAAAATTTTTGAATCAAATAATCACAATTAATTAGACTAGAAACATTTTACTGAAAGTCACATAAATTGTTTTATGTTTGTTCTTTGAGCATATATTTCTTCAAATAAAAATTGACTTAGGTACAATTTTACATAAGTAAAATTTAAAAAAAAATACCAGTGTTGTTTGCCATCAGAGAATATTTCATTATATTTCTGCAACACTGTGCCAAGACCTGAGCAGATCTTTAAGTTGCTGTTCATAAATCAACATACAAAACACCAGATGTTCACGACATTATTTACTTTACAACTTTTTGAAGACTGCTTTGCATCCAGCCCTTATGCTGCTTTCTCCCTGGTTCCTGTATATTTTAATCTTAGTCCATCGTGGTCCATTACAAGCTCTGTCCTGGAGTGTCAATGTGCTCTCTGTGGCTTGTTGGTCTGTCACCAATGCTTCTGTGGTCTGTTTCTCGTTGTTAGTGTTTGCTGGTCTTTGCTTGTTGGGCTTCCTTGATCCTTTGATGTTAGGCCCATAGATGAAAACTGCTACTTTTCTTGTCATCTGTCCAAGCACTATCTATCACCTAAAAAGGCATGAGCTGACTGTCAAGGAGAAATCTAGATAACCATTGCTCCCCTTTGAAGTGTTACTATTCCCCAAACCATAGCCATTTCTATTTTCTATATAAGTGAGTACCCCAATGTTGGTGAGATATAAATGTATAGTTGTATATATTATATTAACTTTAATTTAATTATTTAATTAATCTAGTTACCTGGCATTAGATAATTGACTATTATGGTTTCATTTAAACTACGTATTTATAGTTGGAGCTTGGTGGTGTACAAACCATTTATTATTCAAGGTCAACTCTTAGTAGTAAAATGTACATGAAGAAATGCATAAGAAATTAAATCATATTACCTTGAAAAATCTCTAATTATCACATTTTATGTAAAATAACCTTTATAGTATTGTACATTATCTTGTTTAACTTCTTGATGTCTTTATTCTTTTTGTGGAAGTTATTACTTTCAGTTATATATTTTTGCTCCTGGTTGAGTTGCATTTGCAAATTCATGAAAGTAACAAAACTTATAAATGAAAGCAAAATGTAGATATTCAGCAAGAAATAAAATGGCTTCTTTCCAGGAACAGCCCTTCTCTTCAGTGTTGAAAAGTTAAGACACAGGAAGAGGAAGGAGTTTTGCATGTAAGTTAATTATTTTCTTGTTAACCTTTTGGCATCAGCCAAAATGAGAGTCATTCTTCATATCACAGTAGAATTCATCAGCATGAATATACTTTTATCTTTGCTGCCTGGTTTTAAAAAACTTGAGGGAATTGGCACAAGTAGGAATCATTAAAAAATAATGGACACATTATTTTAGTATATCTTCATTCAGACTTCTCTCTCACTGGTGCCCTCAACCTCAATAAGCATCTATCAGAAATATTCAGTAAGAATTTAGGAAAAGAATAATGTTCTGAGGGTGAAGTTGGAAGAAGTAGATGGGGAATAAAAGCACCTCAGAAGTAAAATTAAGAACCAATATATTAAAAAGAAAAACTGGGGCTGAAGTGGTGGCACAAGTGGTAAGGCATCTGCCTTGCCAGAGCTAGCCTAGGACAGACCATGGTTAGATCCCCCAGCATCCCTTATGGTCTCTCAAGCCAGGAGCAATTTCTGACGCATAGCCAGGAGTAACCCCTGAGCATCACCGGGTATGGCCCCTAAACTAAAACAAAAAAATAATAAAAAGAATAAAAAGAAATGTTGGCGTCATTTTGTATGTATATGCAATTGAGTTGGAGACTTAGTTATACTGAGATAAATGCCTTTTATGTCATAAACAAAACTAGTGGGACCATAGTGATAGCACAGCGTAATACATTTGCCTTGCCCTCAGCACCTGAGTTCAATCCCAAGAATCCCATATGGTTCCCTGAGCCTGGCAGGAGTGATTTCTGAGCATGGAGTCAGGAGCAACTCCTAAGCGCTAGCTGCCAGGTGTGGCCCAAAAACCAAAAATAAAATAAAATAATAAAGCAAAACAAAGCATAGATAGCTTATATATTTTTAAAATGTATATCTTTAAAAGGAGATTATCAGTATCCAGAACACCTTTACTGAAAAGAATTGTTTATGCAATGAATCACTAGATGTTACTAATTTGTGACCAGCAATCTGTATCACTCTTGTTAAAAAACAAACAAAAATCCTTATTAAAAGAAAAGGGTCTGTGTTTATTAAATAGTTGAGGAAGATATTTTTCAAGAATATTTCAACATTGGAATATTGGAATTCAATATTGGAATATTGAGGAAATATTGAGGAAATAGGGGGGAAAAGCTAAATAAAACATAGTTAAAAATAAACTCTTTAAAAATGACAAGTCGATTTTAAAATTTTGGTCTAGGCTGATCTTAAAAGGACTTCTCTTGTAGACTAGCAAGAAGTATAATTTTAGTGATGAGATGAATTAGCATGCTCTTTTCAGTATAAATATAATGGAACCGTAAAAATATAATTATTCTCTGGTTGGACTCATACCTATGTGAAAAAAAGCATGCAAGTTGTCAGTATTCTTTATCATGTTTTCATGATTATAATAAGCCATCAAAACAGGTATCAAAATATTATTCAGATAATGTAATTACATGTCAATTATGTATTTCTTTCAGATGTATAAAGTATACCCTTTTGTTGTTATTGAATAGTAATTGATAATATTTCCATTTTTAAATATTTTTAATTTTGAATTAATCATAATACATCACTATTGTACAATTTATATGGAAGAAGGATTATATTGTAAATTATTTTCAATGAATAGAAAAAAATAACATATCTTCAGTTTTACTTCAACTTTTCTGGTACCTCTTTTGTTCTTCTGATCCCATTTTATAAGTGTATACAAAAATTTGTTGCAGGTTATATCATAAAATATGAGCAAACAGGATTAGGCATTGAATTTTTAGTTTAATATAAAATTTATAAAGTAAAAATGGTGGCATCATTGACTGTTCTAAATAAACAAGATTTAATATATACTTGTTCACTGCTCTTATTTTTAGTCAAGAGAATTGGGAATAGTGCAACTAATCCCAAAAGCCCAATTAAAGTCTATTAACTAATTTAACAAATGCATTGTAAATGTGTAGCTGGAGGTACTTTAAATAAACATGCATTGCTTGGGAAGAGGTTAAAAAAAATAGACCAATCAAAGAACAACTTTATATGTCTTTATTTTCTTAATGCTCTAAAGCTCTCTAAAGTGATTAATAGAGAAAAAACCAACTACTAGTGGGACCAGAGCGATAGCCCAGCAATATGGTGGTTTGCCTGGGTTCGATCCTCAGCCACCCATATAGCTATTTCAGAGTGCATAGCCAGCCAGGAGTAACCCCTGAAAGTCACCAGGTGTGCCCTCCAAAAAATGCCAACTACTATAGAAAAGCATCAATAAGTGATTTTCTTCAGTGAATGATATTATTATGCAATATTTAACTTTTAAGAAATTCTTAAGATAAATTAATAAAATTTCCATGTGTCTTTTTTTTTTTTTGTCTTGTTTTGGAAGTCACATCTGACTTGTTTAAGGCTTACTCCTGACTGCTCAGGACTCATGCCTGGCAGAGCTTGGGGGACCATATGGGGTATCAGAGATTGTATCAAGTTGTTTGCATGTAAGGTTTATGCTGTATTATTGATGCAAACTAATTTTTTTTTCAGAAATGTATGTGCTTTATTGAAACAGAAGTTTAACAAAAACCAACTTATTTACAAAATAGCCCACTGGACCCAAATGAAGGTAACTGTAAAATCCACTTATGTATTTTCCCACTTGCAGTTTGCCTACAAAAAAGGCGTTTGTTTTACTTCCACAAAAATCTCACTACTGTAAGTAACAAATCCTTCCTTATCCATCCTTAAGTTAAATATAAAAACTTCCAAAATCATCCAGCTTAGATAGGTTTGATCTTGAAATGTAATCCAATAAGACTAAAAACTAAACATTTCAGGTCCTGTACCAAATAATAAAATACTCGAAGGCCTTCAGGATCCTTAGACTGGTTTACATCAATAAGAGAACCTATTTTTGATGTGGTAAAAGAAATATGTTCATCCCCAATTACAATTTCAAGCTCCTGTCGACCAACCCTATCAGGAGGAGGCCACAGAGCATCATCTTCTTTCGTAATTTCACTGTCATCAATAATTCTCTTCAGTTCTTCCATTACACTTTTGTGTACATAAGCCTCTTTTCTGATCATGACATCATTTTTATAATTGCTGTTGTTGGCATATCTAAGCTTTCCATCGGGCCGGAACTCGAACTCCAAAAACTCGTGTCCAAACTTGCCCTTGTGTCCCACGTAGTAGCGCAGGTAGAAATCACTGGCCATAGACATTTTGGCTCCGGGAAAAGCGCGCCGAAGGCCCAGCCAACGTGCGTCCGGCGCCGATGCAAACTAATTTTTGATACTTTTTAAATTACTAGTTATTTTATTGCTTGTTTTTGTGTGTGAACTCTTTGCACCTATATATTGTTGCAAGCATAGATACATGTAGATATAGATCTTGATGATACTAATAAATGTGCTTAAACATACATATGCTAATATATGATACATGACCCTTAACAAAATCCAAAACACACACAATATGTGCTTTGTCTTTGGCATCCCTTTCTCTAGTATCTGCCAATAAAGTAAATGTCTATGGCTTTCTGGGAGGTTGGTTCTTAATATCACCCATACAGGTTTGGTCCTGGTGGAATTCCTCCAAAGTTTGCAAACTAGACTTCAATTTAAAAACGTCTTCCGGGCACAGAGAGCAGATGAACAGCAAGTGCTCTGGGACTTTTTTTTGACAAGATTCTGGCAGGTGGAAAGCCCAAAAGCAAAGCAGGCATTTGGAAAAGCTATACAGGAACAAATAACTAACAAACCAGGGGATTGGGAAATAATATTTATTTCTCGTTATGTTTCCAATTTTTTTTGAATCTTGAGTCAGAAATGCTAGTGACTCCAAATAATTCAAATAAACTAATACTTTCTAAATCGAAGCAGTTGGAAAATCCAAATTTCTGTATTAAGATGAGTCAAGAGAAAAGAAGTAGTTAGCAAACTCACAGCTTCTTTCAGATTGAAATACCAACTATATTAATGTTGGCTCAAGTTGTTCTTGGATGCCTAAACAATTATCAGTGAGGGACTTTAACTTTAGTTTAGTGCAGATAATTTTATTTTTTTTTAGAATTAAATTTTTCTCCCTTTAATATCGACATTGGCAACTTTAAAATGCAGTTTCTGCATTTAAAAAGCAAAGAACTGTGGAGCTCGAAATTTGAATGTCTTTGTGCTAATTTAGAAAGATTGGAGAAACACAAATGTGAACTTCATTCACAGCACAAGTGGTCTGCTTTGAAAGACCTGGAGAAGGAAGATATGTTGACTTTTAACACCTGGTATAGTATTCCTGACTCATATAATTTTCAAGCATGAATCTTATCAAGAGTAAATTGAGAAATCGTCTCATCGATGAGAACCTGGAAACGTGCCCAAAATTAAAAACAACAACATACAAACCTGACTTTTCAAACTATCCAAGGAAATGCAAGGCCAATGTTCACATTAGTGTTTGTGACTTTGTCAGTCATTGTTAGGATGTAATTTTCTCTACATTGTAAGGCAAATTTTATGGAAATTAACATCAATAAATAATATTGTCCTCAAGTTTTTGTTTTATTAGTTGTGTTATTTGTATCCTCCCGACCTATGTGAATACTTGCATGCAGAATATTCTCAATAAAAACTTATTGAGACTGAAAACAGTTTACCATCCTATGTATTTTCGGTTTTAAAAATGTGGCTCTCGGAGCCAGAGAAATAGCATGGAGGTAAGGCGTTTGTCTCTCATGCAGAAGGTCGGTGGTCCGAATCTCGGTATCCCATATGGTCCCCTGAGCCTGCCAGGAGTGATTTCTGAGTATAGAGCCAGGAGTAACCCCTGAGCGCTGCCCCCCCCCCAAACAAAAACAAACAAAAAGAAAAAGGGAGAAGAAAGACTAGACAATTGAGCAAACAGACTGCAGTGCAGTTAAGTCGAGCCAAGTTGGGCTAACCCTGTGGTCGGCAACCTTTTTTTTTCAACTGAGCCAAATCTCGCCAAAACTACGATTGAAATTTATTTTGAGAGCCACATTTTTTTTTTTTTTTTGGTTTTTGGGTTTTTTGTTTGTTTGTTAGTGCAGATAATTTCTGTTGCCTTTTGATTAACTTTAACTGACTTTTATTTAAATGTACCATGGATAATGGATATAGTAGCCAGATGGTCACTGAGAAATGTTATTCTGATTTCTAGTTCCAATATTCCTCAACTCTTTAATCTCCTGCAATCTTCAGTACTATGCAACTAGAACTGAAATATGAGTTATGTTGATAAAGGTTGGGGGCTGCTTTGCCAATTTATAAATAAACAAGATAATTAGATAGTTTCACTCATTTAGTTCAAACTATTATTCTGAATAAGAAATTTTTTTCCCAGTGGACTTATCTGGTATCAATTTAATTATAAACATATTTATAAGAAGTTATAGAATTCTATATTAATAGCCAAAATAGCTCAGCATAAAAATGATATCTGCTCATTTTCTACTGTTCTTGGCACCTAAATCTCGTCATCCTGCCTTCAGTTACTTAAGATAAATCAAATAACCGGAAAGTCTTCTGTAGAATCCTTTAAGGAGACTAATATCATGACTGTTAAGTGTCAGAATAATTTTGTTGCCAGTCCTGATGGCTCTTTGTTCTTTTGTAGACCTGTGGACAGTTGGAAAAATTGAATAGGTTTATACACAAAAATCATCATAGCTCTTCTTTTCTAACTAGTCACTTAGGAGCCTTAAAGTAATGTAATCTTCAAAGATAAAATAAATAATCTTAATTATAAAATTATAATTAATAAAAATTAAAAGGATGTTCTTTGAAAAATATCTTTCATGTATCATATTCCTATGTATTGAAGATATGGAAATTTGTTACAAAACTTTCATATATTGCACATTGAAAATAACATGACTGTTTTTGTGAAATGTATCATCTACACAATTTTATTATTAGTTAATTTTATGTATAGTAAAATTGATCAGTATACTCAAATATAACTTTTAAGTTAAATTAAAGACAATATTGAAGGTTTAATGAATCACATTTTTTTGGGGTCACACCTGGCAGCGCTCAGGAGTTACTCCAGGTTCTAGGCTCAGAAATTGCTCCTGGCAGGCTCGGGGACCATATCGGATCCCAGGATTCGAACCACCATCCTTCTGCATGCAAGGCAAATGCCCTACCTCTATGCTATCTCTCTGGCCCCAGTTGATTTTTTTTGTTTGAATCACATTTTTAAATATAAAATATATTACATAGTTGATATAGTTGCTTATGATATATTTGTTTCTAGGTAAATGAGAGTGAAATTATTTTAAATAAAGAAAAGAAAGAAAAAGTATGGAGCAAGAAGATTTGTTAAAATTATTGTACCTTGCCTAGAGATATGTCTTTGTCAGAGGTTTAGTAAGCTCTTGTTCTTTTTGAACAGTTGATTGCCTTTTTTGTTTCTGAGTTTTTGGTAGCTTCAAGTAAATATTGATTGTCTCAATTGGTGTTTTTCTTAAAGAATACCGGTAATAAAAATATGGATGGCCATAAAGCCCTGGAATTATAAGCACTGTTTCTGATACTGAGGCATTTGTAGGAAATGGTTTCAGCTTCCAGGAATTCAAAAATATGGGTTGGTATGAGGAGGATGTCCACATTTCAAAAAAGTCATGTTAGCCCAAACACCAGCATACTGGGGTTTTGGTTAGATTGGTTTCTTTATGAGAGCCATAGATTACTGGTGAAGCTGGGCCATTGCCGAGTGGCAAAAGTGGTGATGCCTGCAGCAAGTCTGGCTTCATTGGTTGGATACTTGGCCTAATCTCTTTTTCCAGTATTCCCAGGTTTTAGCTGTGTGGCTTGTGTACATATAATTTCTCACATATTGGTTTACTTCTCTTTTGATAACAGAGTAAGTCTATGGAGCAAGCAAAATGCAAACATGGTGACTTTGAATCACCTGATAAAATACTTTTTATTTAATGAAATTAAATATATGTCACAATTTGATAAATCCAATTTACTGTGTGTGATATGCTTTGATAAGAAAATGAGTCATTTCTTTTCTCAATGGGTTCCTGTTAGAGAAGGTTCCTATAGAGATGCATGTATAGACCTCTTTTATAAAGTCTTGCTGATAATGAGGATGTTTGTCTTTTTTTTTGTCTCTGTTTGATTGTGAGTTCTTTGAATATAGAGTTTGGACTTACTCAAGACAAATTAAACACTGGCTTGCACAGTGTTTGACCTCAGGAGAGTGAGAGAGAAAAAACAGAGGGAAGGAAAAAAGGAAAGAAACAAAGATGAAAGGAAGGAAGGAAGGAAGGAAGAAAGAGAAGAAAGAAAGAAAGAAAGAAAGAAAGAAGAAGAAAGAAAGAAGAAGAAAGAAAGAAGAAAGAAGAGAAGAAGAAAGAAAGAAAGAAAGAAAGAAAGAAAGAAAGAAAGAAAGAGAAGAAAGAGAAGAAAGAAAGAGAAAGAAAGAAAGAAAGAAAGAAAGAAAGAAAGAAAGAAAGAAAGAAAGAAAAGAAAGAAAGAAAGAACAGAAATTGGAAGATGAAGAAGTAGAAAAAACAGAAGACAAGGAGAAAGAAGAGAAAAGGAAGAAGAATGGAAGGAAGGAAGGTAAGTAGGAAAAGAGAAAGAAGTAATGAGTGTGAACTATACATATGTTCTCAAAGTTCATTGGCATCAAGATCTTTATGTCTAAAATGTTACTAAGATGAATTGTGTTGTAATGAGGTATGTGAAGATTTATAATATATTGCATAAATTTAGAATATTCTCATTTAAATCTAATAAGTACAATAATGTAATAATAGAATTGTATATTATTAATATGTAAAATTAACTAATACATAACCTTTAGCAAGAATGTCAGCTCTGCTTATTTAACATCAAGTTTGACTAATATTTATTAAGACATTTAGCTATGCAAACTGGCAGAAATTTGATTTTTTTCTGGTATTTGAATTATATTTTTATTTTGCCTAATATCAATACTTCAAATGAGTCATTCCTTATATCATCTTTAAGGGAGTAAAAGATTGAATGCTAAATGACACTTAGAATATAATATAATTTGAAGTGTGAAATTTTGTAATATTAACTTTAAAATGTGCTGTTTGATAAAGTATTGGGAAGAGTGAGTGGTGAAAAAATAACATGCACACATATTAAAACAATGGAAAGATAATTCATTGTCAATTCTGATTTGCCATTCCAAGACCTTTCAAGGAATAATAACTATTGCTTTTGTTTAACTTGAGGGGTAAATGCCACGTGACCTTTAATGGTCATGGCTGAACAATAATAATTCCTTGTCAATTCATATTTGCCATTTCAAGACCTCTCATGAAGTAATAACTATTGCCTATGTTTAACTTGAAGGGTAAATGTCACATGACCTTTAATGGTCCTCGTTGAACAATAATAATATCAGAATATAGAGATGTGAATATATTAGGTGCAAGAATTATTGCTGGGTTCTATATCAGCAGTTCCAAGTAGGTGTAATTTACCATATAGATCTTCGTAAAACTGGCTCACTTTGGTCACTCAATTTAAACATCATGTCCTCAGAGATGCTGACAGATCATTCAAATTAATATTATCCCCTGAGGAGTTTTTTCTCCATTCAATCACTGCTTTTTATTGCATTATGTAATTTTTTCTGCTTAAAATATGTTCACTCATATTTTGCATCTTACTATTGATTCTAGAATGTATCCATATTGGGAGAGAAATTTGACTATATGGGTTGCACTGTGGGAATATGCAGTGGGAAATTAATGCAATTTTGTAATAAAACTAATAGACCCCTAGTATTATCTATAAAGAAGTAGAATTTAAAGCAAAGAAGAGATTTTCCTCTGGATCACAAAGATAGCCACCCACACAGCTAGTAATAGAGCCAGATTTTTAGACACATAGCTCCATTTTCTGCTTACTACATTCATTTATATAACCATAAATGGATATGCTTTATCCTGTCTAAGTTAGCATAAAATATAAAACGTATTCATACATTTTACAGTTTCTCCATTTTCTTCTCAGCAGTGTATTCTCTAGTACTATTTTTCTTTAAAGTATCAGCACAACCAAGAGGAAAAAAAAAAAGAAGGTGGGGTAACACCAAACCCTGCCACTCCAGCACTTTTTCTGGTTTTGTTTTGTTTTGTTTGTTTGTTTGTTTTTTATATTATTTTCCTTCTTTTTTTTCTTACACTTTTTTCTTTCTTTTTCAGTCTTGTGGATACTATTCAGTGATTTTTTTCCTTTTTTTTTTTTTTTTTAGCAGTTGGCACCAAATTTTTTCTTCTCTTTTCCTTAACCTTTTTATCTCCAACAGAATAGCATAACTTGAATCATTCAGCCTCATAAATTGAGGGGGGGAAGGATGATACCAGGACCAGTCATATGAACATGTAGTGTAAAAAAATAATGACCAAACTGGAACACCAAACAGAATAGACACCCAACCTACAATAAGCTGTAAAGTGGAGACCAGTTACACTAATATTCTGGGAAGAGGGAATGGGTAAAGGAGGGAGATATGGGAGACATGCTGGGAACAGGAGTGGAGGGAGGACAACATTGGTGGTGGGAATGTCCTTCATTTATTGTCACTATGTATCATAAATAATTTTGTGTAATGAACTTCAGTCACAATAAAAATTATAAAAGAATAAATAAAATAAAATTAAGGGGGAAAAGTATCAGCACTATTTTTCACTGGAATCTGATTCAACTCTTTTTTGTTTTGTTTTGTTTTGTTTTTATATAAGAACTAACACTTGGGGCCAGAGTGATAGCACAGAAAGTAGGGAATTTGCCTTGCATGGGGCCAACCCAGGTTTGAATTCTGGCATTTCATTTGGTCCCCTTACACTGCCAGGAGTTTTTTTTCTGAGCACAGAGCCAGGAGTAACACCTACATCCAGCAGGATGTGGTCTAGAAACCAAAATAAAAATAAAAAAAAAACAAACCCAAAACCCCAAGTGCTGCGAGGCTTGGCAGGCCTCCAGCCATTCCCTTATTTCCCCCTGGACTCTAGGCCTGGCCTGAGTGCCACCTCGGGTGGCCTGCTGTGGGTTTCGGGGGGACTCTATTAGGGGTCTCCAGGCTTCCCCCACTCCCTCCTCTAGGGAGGAGTAGTACAGGAAGGGGCCGGGCAGATAGCTGGCTTCTGGTGTTTTGATCCTGGAGGCTTGCTCTTCCCAGGTATGGGGTTAGGGGACACCCTATACCGGAGGCATTTTCCCTAGCTTGGGGGGTGCTGCGAGGCTTGGAAGGCCTCCAGCTGTTTCCCTATTTCCGCCCCTACTCCAGACCTTCCCTGGTTGCTGGCCCAGGTGGACTCTATCGTGGTCCTCAGGCTTTCCCCCTTTCTCTCCCAACACTAAGGGGGTATACATGGGGTGGATGGCGAGCCGATGCAACACTGGTGTATGTCGGGACATGACGTCGTGACAACCACTGGTATTTTTTTTCTCTCCTTGGTCTCCATTTCAAAAACAGCGTGTACCATATTTATTTGAAATAAAAATGGGAGGATGGACTCTCAGTTTGGGAAGAGACCAGTTCAGGTAGGGTACCATATATTTTCAAAATAAAAATGAGAGGATGTCCTCTCAGGCTGGGAAACACGTTCTTATCTTATAGAGATGGGAACACACAAATTTTCTTAAACGGTGACAATTGTGTCCACTGTCTTAAGTTAGATTGTTTATTTTCCCCACTTTTAATCTTTTTTTCTCTTTGTGAACTGTTTAATAAGGAATTTTGGTGAAAGAGTCCCTCAGCTTAATGCTTATGTTTGAACTAGGATTGTTGGACTTGTTCTGGCGGTCCCCTTATGCGCTGATAACGCTAGTTGGCATTATTCCTTGTTTGCATGGGCACATTAAAATAGAAAATACTATACATACAAATAAGTTCTTATCTAATAGAGATAGGAACACACAAAACTTGTAGTGCAATGGAACCTTACACCCTGAACATTGACATGATGACCTGGAACAGGCTGCAAAGGTTTGGGCATTTTCCAGTCACCCCTGAACCAGGGAAGCCATCTATGAAACATCCAAAGTTGTCTATGACATCACCTGGAAGCAATCCTCTACCAGGGAAGACCCTACTGCTGCTCTGACATAGATTTACTCAAAAGAGTCTTCCCTTAACACTGAGAAGATTTAAACAACAACAACAACAACGCCCTGCATACTGGACAGGGCTTTCTCCTGTGCCCTTCAATTGGGAGTTGAAATTAGACGCCACTCTGCACCATCCTGACTTCAATGTAGGATATACAGATTCCAGGATCTTCAGTACAGAAACATGATACTAACATCAGAGACTGTGAAAAATATAACTGTATGGGCACTACAGACAATGACTGGAATTGGACAAACTAGTTTGCCTGGAGCCTAGAAATGGTCTTATGTCAGGAAACTTCAGGGGTAGCGTCTCCGTGTACTTAGGCCAAAGTTTTTCCTTTCCATGACTCCCATACTTTGGTGGGCCCATACAAACGATAATTGTCATTCTAACATTGTTTTTACAGTGCTCCTTTGACTCTAAACCTTTAAGAAACCACTAGTAAAAATATCTGGAACGGCATATATGCTTTTAGTTACACTAGCATTCTGGGGGATAAAGGAGGGAGATAAGGGATATATGCTTGGGAACAGGGATGAAGGGAGGACAACACTGGTGGTGGAAAGGCCCTCATTTATTGTCACTGTGTACCTTAAATATCACTGTGTAAGATTTGTGAAAAAAATAATGCCTCTAATAATGTAAGCCATTACGATAAAAAATTGTGTTTTAATCAGAAATCTTCTTTGACTTACATGTATTATTATATTATATGTTATGTTACTATATTATGCTATCTTAGTTCACCTCAGTATGTTAATCAATTTTGTCTCTTGAATAAATTCTTACAATAAAAAAAACAAAAAAAACAACCAAAAAACTAACATTTTATATGTTCATTCATAAATACACTGTTGCTTTTTTAAACACGCATTTTAAGCAAAATTTAATTATGTACATTTACAACTGTATATTAATTGTTTTAAATAAGTTCCTTTGAATCTGAGGAGGAAATTTAAGTTGTCATTGGTTAATAGGGCCATCAATAATTTCTATTTGGAAAATGATATAAGATATATACAAATATTATATGTGATTAAAAGGAAATAATTTATGAATTCTGACTTGAAGGAAATCTCACCTCCTTTAAAAGACCTTAGAAAGGTAATGATAAAAATGGGGATAAGGAAATAAGAATACAAGAATTTTCAGGGTGATGAAGCAATTCTATGTAATTTTGCAATAAAGAATACACATCAATATATAATTCTCAAAACCCATATAATTTTACAATACAGATAAATGCTCTACACTGTAAACTTTAATGAAAAATTGTATAGCACTTATGGAATTCTATAAACTTATAATTAAATAAAAATTTATGCTGATACAAGATATATGTATAGTAGAAATTAAGGTAATATTTAGGAAATACATAGAAAATATTTTGACATTTTATTAAAATTTTCTCTAAGTCTACCACTTAAAAATATTAATCTAGGAGCTAAAAAATTGGTGAATGAGATCAGAGGACCTTTCGGATAGAAGCAAATAAAATAATGAATTTTAACAGAATAATAATATTTAAGTACCTTCTTGATACTGAATTCTGTGCCAGCCACTGGGATTCTAAAATTAAAACACAATATTTCTTGTCATAGAGCTTTCAGGGACTAAAGGGATAGTTAGTTCACAGGGTTCTTACATCCAATATTATTCTCTATGCCCTACCAGGATTGAGCCCTGGTTGCAGACACTGTAGAAACCATGAACACTACCAGGTAAGGACCAATAAAAAAACTTTTCAGTTCAGTGAAAGCATAGAACTATAAAAATAGGGCCAATTAAAGTATGGTATTTAGGTCGAAAGGTACCAAAAACCACAATGGGCAGTTCTAATGGTTGAGGAGTGAAGTTTCTGGAAATCTTCTCAGAGGAGTAGTTTGTAGACAAGTCTTTATTACTATATTTTAAAGGTGATATGAGATTAAACTTAAAGAAATGATGGTTAATATATATGGTTAATATAAATTATTAATACATGGTATTAATATATAACATAGCATATTATTAATTATATATTTATTATACTATACATAATGATGTGATATATAATTATAATATATATTATATTCTACATATATACATGTATATATTATATAATTATATTATAAATTATACATTAAATGTATGTTAATATAATTAATATATAAATATAATAATTATAAAATTAATATGAATAATTATAAAATTAATAAACTTAAGCTGTTTTAAGGCTGAGGCTATTAAATAGAAGATGTCAGTGGCTTAAAGAGTCATAGTGAAATCGAAAAAAGTGGAGTTTAGTATGAGGAGCTGTAGAAAGATACTGACTCTAGCCAAAATGATTTTATACCCAACCCTAAATACACTCTTCTGAGGCCTATTAAAAGTGAACCCCGAACACCATTGGGTAGAGCAAAAAAAAAAAATGCTGATTATGGATTCAGAAATTTGAGTTTAAGAGTTACAAGTGTGTTAATTTAGGACAAACATCTGTAAAACTTTATGTTTATTTTATCTGGTATTCAAGTTGAATTCTTTACAAATTTTATCTTAGGATCACATTATATTTTAAATTTATGACTATTATTACTATAAACTCTTACCTGAACTTTTATTATGGTAATTCAGTTGCTCTACCGATTCATAAGGCCAGCTAGAGACTCCAGAAAGAGAAGTTGACAGGGAGTATAAATAAATTTTTCTGACATTTAAGAGATTAGAGATATTGAGCACCAATTATATTATAAATAGTAGCATAGGGTCATGTATGAAAAAAAACTAATGAACTATAGATCTAAGTTCTGGACAAATAAGAAAACATTCTTTAATTAAAAAGAAACAAAAACCAAACAAAGTAAAATTAAGAAGTAGGAAATACATGCAATCTATGGGCATTGAGTCATTTATGAGGTTATTATTATTATTATTATTATTATTATTATTATCAAAATTGTCTTTGTTTTTAATTTGCTTGTTTAAAAACAAGCAAACCATTTCTTTCAAAAATCATCAAAATTAATGGAAGTAGTCAGAGCCATCCCAGGTTATGAAAGAATAAGAATGGGTGACTTTCTGCAGATACTGAATATCAGGATAAGATCTGGCTTTCCATTCAAGCAAGGACATAGAGGGACATATTTTTTTTGGAATTTATTCTTGGTCAAAATATAACTCTTAGAGTAATGGAAGAAAACCCTTTACATAGATGTGTGAGATGGTGAAACCATAACAGACTATAGGGTCTAGTTCACTGGATGAAAGGAATGGGAACTGGTAGTATTACTTTTCTGGCACAAGACTTTATAGAGACTCAGAGGGGTATAAGATGAATGATATCGTACTTGGTCATCATTCTCTCCAACTGGGCCAGGAGTGTAGCTTAGATTCATCACGCTCGCCTTGCACATGTGAAATTTTAATTTGGACTATCCCATGCCCATACCTAAAGTAAAAAAAAAAATAAATAAATAAATAAAGGAAAAAAAATCATAGTTATTCCAGGTATAAAAAAGTTTGCTGCATTTTTTGGAGATCTGTGCTAATGCTTTTTGTCAGACAATTTAGTAATGTATGGTTAGTTGTTAAAAATGTTCACTCACAGATGAAGTCTCTGATTGTGGATTGTCTGGAAAGGGGCAAAAAATTACTAGGAATACTCCTCAGGATTCACAATATTCATGAGGTATAATCAGTGAAATGGTACATAGGAGGGATGCGGTAATAAAAGTCAAGACATTAGCATAGGTCGACCAGGGAGAGAAGGCTATGAGAAATAGGTCAGTTACAAGTGTCAAGATTAAGGGCCAGACAAACACAGTTAAAAAAAAAAAAAAAAAAAAGACAGTAACTACCAAACAAAAACAAAAAAAAAGCACTCAGCAACAAAAAGAAACAAATAACCAAATAATAACCACAAGAGTGAAAAAGAAATAAAAGAAAGGACAAAAAAAAAAAAAGAAGGAAAAGGAGAAAAATAAAAATAAAGAAATAAATAATAAAAAAACAAAAAGACAAAAAACAAAGGGAGGAGTTCTGGTGTGTCAAGGTTTTGTGCCCCCCCCCTTTTTTTTTTGCATAGGAAGTTTGGGGAAGAAAGAAAGGGAATTCCCTTGGTTTAAGGGATTCAGGGTTTTCTTCTTTTTTTTCCTTTCCTTTTTTTTTTTTTGTCTTCTTCAGAGCAGAACCACACAACTTGAATCATTTTGTTCTGCCTGATGAATTGAGGGGGAAAATAAAAACGAACAGGACCAAACAGCCATACGAAAATTTAGTGGAAATAAAAATGATCAGATTTAAACACCAAACCCAAAGTCAACAACAGAATTGATATCCCATCTACAACAAGCTTTACACATAGGAAACAGTTGAACTAGCACTCTAGGGGGCAAAGGAGGGAGATATGGGACACATGCTGGGAAAAGGGGCGGAGAGAGGACAATGCTGGTGGTGGGAATAGCCCTGATCAATTGCCACTATGTACCTCAAATATTACTGTGAAAGATTTGTTATTCACTTTTGATCACAATAAAAATTATTTAGGAAAAGCAAAAGATTAAGGGCCAGAGAGATAAACAATGGGTAGGGCCCTTGCCTTGCCACAACCTCCTGTTTTAAGAGTCATTCATAAGTGCAGACCCAGAAGTAACAAAGCATTGCTTTGTGTGACCCTCTAGCCCTCTCCCCTCCCAAAAATAAGGAAGTTAGAGGTAATTTCAGAATGCTATGCAATTAGAGACTCTTCTAAGATTTTTTGACTAAAGATAAGTGAATTATTTTTAGAAAGAAACACATTTTAAGTTTACATTAAAGAAGTAGAAGTCTAGTTTTGAACTGTCTAATGATATAGTCATTATTTTCACATTGTCATGTGAAGTATTTATTTATAGACACTGAACTGGACTAAAAACTTGTCATAGCATAAATAAACCCCAAAAATGTGTTTCTTACACTTAATCACTTCTGGGGGTGTTTGGAATGTTTTCAAAATTATTTTTGGCTCCAGAAGTAAAATTTTCTTCTTTCTAAAAATATTTTATTAAAATAGCGTGAATCAAAGAAATGACTAGTTATAGAAAGAGTAAAATATTAGTTAGTATACTCCTTAATAAATATCAGATTAGGGGACATTGAGGTAGCACAGAAGTAAGGCACTTTCTTTGCATGAAGCCAACATCAAATCTAGCCCTGGCATAGGGTCTCCCAAGCAACACCATGACCACTGAGCAGAGACCAAAGAGCAATTCTGGGTGTATCAAGTCCCTACTTCTGCCCCCAAATCAACATACTAAATAGGCAACTGAATATATGGGGTTACCAAGGGGAGGATTTTTTACTTTACTAGTTTCTTTCTAATGCTATAGATGAAACTAGGAACTTAGGGACATAACTGAACATCTTGTACTGATCCTAAACTCAGATTTTTTATTTCATTATTAATTAAAAAGTCTACGAACCTAAAAATTCTGAATTATAATAATAACCCCTGCTCATTCTCTCACTTTACCAATAAGGCTAAGCTTGTTGAAATTTCAGTCTCTTCAAATAAACCTCATTCCATAGTTTTATAAGTAATAAATAAAATAATCTTTAGAATCAGGAATATAGTGGAGAACTTCAATTATAAATTAATTTTAAAATATTAGACTCAACAAATAAAAATGAACTATCAAAATTTTATTAGTCATCAGATATTAAGCACATTATATACTACTTTTATATTGTAATATAAAAACAATAATAAAGCATCTTGAACAGTCCTGGCCATTGAATGGAATAGATAGCTACTACTTTTTACAGATTTGTCTTCCCTGATTTATTTCTTACTAATTTCTGAGACTGGCAATACAAAACGCAAATATTGAAAAATGATAATCCATGTGTTTAGTGTAATTTTTTTCTGTTGCGTTAGGCTTAACCACTTGATTAACAACAAATCTGAATGTGTATGATGTAACACATACTTCCTTGCCTGTTAAAATTGCACATCATGTTTTGCCATAGATTTGGCATAATGAACAACTTACAATACCAACTTGTATCCCAAGTTTTTTGTTTAAAATACATTGTTTCCAGTTTTTTTTTTAAGTTTTAAAATTTATTATTTTTCTTGGATGGACATGGAAACTATTATACTGATTTTAATAAGTCAGAGGGAGAGAGATAGACACAAAATAGTTTACTCCTCTGTGAGATTTACGAAAAATAAAAGACAATATTGTATTAATACCCAGAGATAATAGAAATGAGAGCCAACATTATGAAGTTTATCATAAAGAGTGGTGAGTGCAGTTATAGAAATAACTACATTAACAACTATCATGACAGTGGTAGTGAGTGAGAAAAATAGAATGCCTGTCTTGAAGATAGAAATAACTACATTAACAACTATCATGACAGTGGTAGTGAGTGAGAAAAATAGAATGCCTGTCTTGAAGATAGGCCGGAGGTGGGAGAGAAAGGAGATGGAGAACATTGGTGGTGGAAAGGTTGCACTGAAAAAGAGGGGTGTTATTTTATATAACTGAAACTCAACTAAAAACGTGTTTGTAACCATAGTGCGTAAATAAAAATATTAAAAATTTATTATTTTTTCTAAAGCTATATTTAATAAAGGATAAAATATTCTATGCATTTGCAGAAGCTCTGACCGTACAGTTCACTGACTTGCAATGGCTAAATGAAAATGAATATTGGGTCAATATACTATCTAAAAGGTGTTTCTGAAGAGAATTTAATTAATTATCTTTAGCTGGTGTTTCTTCAGTGCAATACAGAATAAATGAATAATCTATATTTTAATTTCCTGGTTTTTCTTTACTCTGCAAGATATTTTATTCTTGAATTCTGCATTGTCCACAGAAGCTATTTTAAGTTACATATGAAAAGTATGTGTAATATAATTGTAACATAAATTTAACATTATACATTATATGAAGTGAAAGCAAAATAATGGAAGTATTTTCAAAGTCTTTTGGAGATACATTATTATTTTTTCACAATAAAAGATACAAAGTAGGCAAGTGTTTATGTTAATTGGACTAGTAGTCTATGATGAGAATGGTTAGCACTTTGTGAGAAAATTAATTTTACAAGTGTACATGAATGATCATGACATGCTGTATACTAAAATAAAGTATTTCTCAGGACACTTTACATACAGAATTATATTGAATAACTCAATAGAAAAATTGTTTATGAAATATCAGATGCTACTTGAAGTAATGTCATACTTTTTATTAGGAATATTCAGAATTTGGTGGAGTTAGTTACTTACAAAATGTTTATTGGGTCTAGAGTGATAGTACAATTAGAAAGGAAAAACCTTGCACAGGGCCAACCTGGATTCTATCTCCAGTGTCCTATTTGTTCCTTTAACCTCTGCAGTGAATTCTGTATGTAGAGTCAGGAATAACTCCTGATAACTACCAGGTGTGACAGACAGACAGACAAACACACACACACTATTTAAAATATCAATAAGTAGTTATGGCTACCTATTGATAGAAGGAAAAAATAACAGAAAAATCAATATAAATCTACATGCCTAAATCTAAGTTTTTTATATCACCTGAACAGAATAAGTTTTTCATTTGTTTTGTTTTGGGGTCACACTTGGGGGTATTCTGGACTTATTCCTGGGTCTAAGATCAGGAATCATGTTTAAATGGTTTGGGGGAACCATATGGGTTGTCAGGGATGATATCATGTGCAAGGTAGGCACACTAAAAAGTGTAAGTTGATAACTGCTAACTATACAGTCACTCTGATCAGTCCTCCATATATTGAATTACTTCTGATTTTATGCTAATATTCTTTTAAAACTTACTGTATTTTAAATATTGCCATTTTTATTTTCAAATATTATTAAAAATTTTACCAATTATTTACCTACATTTTACAATACTAAATAAATTTATTACTCATTCAAATACACTTAATGCATTGTATAAGAAATTGAGCAGATTCATAAAGCATTAAATATATTGATGACTTTTATGATTTCAATATTTCACAATTTTTATTAGCTTAATCACCCACTGTAGTCTTTGGATTGCATAACCTTTTGTGTTAGATATCTATTAAATTTCTAAAGAGAACAAATTCAGTGAATATTGTTATAGATTATATACAATTATCTTATTTACTGTGTCATTTTTTAAACTTTAATTAACATATTAATCTTAATTTTCTCCTTCCTTTGTGTCCTGACAGTCTTTGAACACATTGCTAAAGGACAAAATTCTTCTATTGTTTGCTTGCTGTTCTTAGTGCAAATTCCTGAGAGAGAGTCATTTCTGCTTCCAACTAGGATGAAGTATTTTGTGGTAGACAAATGTTCTCACTGAGGATAAATTGGAAAGACAAATGAAAATTGTTTGACAGCAGTGAATAATATTTGTAGAAACTAGGTTTTAAGGAGACAACATCCTGGCCAGGAAATTTCTTAGTAGATAGGTGAAAAAATGTTTTAAAATTATTACTTCTCTTTCTCAGACTATTTTTGTTTCTAACACGAGTTGAGTTGATATTATCCAGAAAAGAAAGAAATAAGTAGACCTTTTGATAGCATAGGGTATCTTAATACAAAATAAAATGAGACTTATGGAGCCCAAGTTACCGAGTAAAAAGTAAAGAGCTTGACTCAACATTCTTCTCAAAATAAAACTCAGAACAGAGATTTTGCATGATTGAGATATTTTTGGTCTGATGTGAATTTGGGAAGCATGGTAACTCAGTGTACTACTTTTCAGTAGGTTTAACTTTAGCTAGTTAAGTATTTGTGGCAATAGATAAATACCAGTAACTTTTTATATTGTTTCCTTGAAAATGTCATAAATTTTTATAAGGATTTAAGTAAAGTTGTATAATTTAATAATGTTTTAATATAATTTGATAAGGATTTAAGTAGATTTATATCACTCTCAGGTGACAATTAGATTAACCTTGAGGAAAACAGGTGAAATATTCATTGGCATTGCCTACCATGATGTATTCAGGGTATAGATGATAATAACAAAAACAAAAGAGAGAGAGAAAGAAAAAAGTTGTATTTTTTATCAATATAACAATTCTTATTGAAATAAAAAATAAACTTATGAAATAAAAGAAAATATCTTCACTCTTATGAGCCATGGCACTAATACAATGATTATGGCTCTTACCTTCCATGCAGTCAATCCCTGACACCATATATTATCTCCTAACACTACTGGAAGGAATGTTACCTGAGTATGAATGAGGCATAGTCCCTGAATATTTCTGGGTATATCTAATTTCTAAAATTATATGCAAACTTTATATTTTTAAGTGGCAGATAGCCGAGGTACATAAGAAATTGAGATTACTCAACAAAGAAACAATATCATTACAAAATATGGAGAAGACATTGAAACAAAAAAAATAATACAAATTGTCAAAATATAAATGAAAACACATTCTTATCAGGGAAATAAATATAAATAAATACAATAGTGATATATCGCTATATTAACTAATGCCTAGAAAAACAGAAGTGAGAATGCTACTAGAGGCATGGAGGAAAATGATTATGGTTCATTGAAATTGAAAATGTAAATTGTTTCCACATTTATGGAAACAGTTTGAAAAATTCTCAACAACATATATATATATATACATATATATATATATATCTTCTATTACCCAGTATTTCTGTGGAACAATGATCTATTTTAAGAACACAGAACATAAATTTTAACAATATTAAGAGATCAGAGCAATAGTACATTTGGTATAAAAGCACTTGCCTTGTATTTAACCAGCTCAGGTTTAATCTCTAGCATCAGCTAGAACCCCCTAAATCACACTAGGAGTACTCTCTGAACACAGAGCCAGGAGTAAGACCCAAGCAAATAAGACGTGGCCAACCCTTCCCGACAAATATATGCATACTTATGTTTATTCAGCCTTTCTTAAGAAAGTATCCAAGAAAAGGAATAAAAAGCAACAAGTGTTCAGTGTTAGATGAGTAGATGACAAATAAATAAACAAAATGGTATACTTTTTATTTATTAAAAATATGCAGTTTTTAATTTTGCTACAACAATGAGTGAGGTGACGCTAGAGTTAAGGTGTCTGCCTTGCAAGCGCTAGCCAAGGAAGGACCACGGTTTCGATCCCCCAGTGAACCATATTGTCTCCCCAAGCCAGGGGCAATTTCTGAGCACTTAGTGAGGAGTAACCTCTGAGCATCAAAATGGGTGTGGCCTAAATAAACAAAAAATGTATATTCAGACATCTATTATATTCTTTATTAACTAGTACAAATAAAAATTACTCTGACTTCTTTTTATAAATTTAGTTACTTTAACTTCAATTCTTATATTTGTTCATATTGCAAATTTGACAATTCATTATAATTTTTACCTTATTAAATTTTCAAAATATACTAAAAAAGACTAGAAGCACCAGAAATTTCAGACATCTATTGACGTCAAGTGAGGAGTAATGTTCCAAGTAATGAGTCTCAGAGTAACAGTACTATTTTCAGTGAGTAATAATTCTAATATTTTATAGACTGTAATTCTCAAGTTTAAAATTTTTAGTCTTTCTTTCTTAAATTGTTGACAAAATAATAGTTTTTTTACTTTTTTGTTACTTGTGTTTATTTAATATATTTAATTTAAGTAAAAACTACCAATAGGCCACTTACTTTTGGTCTCTGTATAAAGATACATATGAAACATGTATTTAAAAAGCAAATGGTGTTTCTATTAGTATTTTAATATTAATAGTATGTACATTTTACAGTTACTATACCTTACAGTTACTATAGAGTTTACTATACCATGCTAATTCAGATTTTGGTAAACAACAAACATATTTTATATACATATTTATGTACCTTCAGGTATTAAATGTTTTATGATTTTTATTTGTTATAATTGGTGGGTTTCCACTTTTTAAATATTATTGGATATTATTACCATATCATTCCTACAAACATGACCTATTTTTAGATAAGCTCTCATAGGGTAGATACTTATATAACCAATATTTCTTCAAACTGAATCGTGAACATTATTTTTGTCTTTGCCCAGGCCATTATACTAATTTTTGGGGGAATATTAATTACACACACACACACACACACACACACACACACAAAACACAGAGTCACACCTACACTCATACACTGAAAAACAATCCTGCTGATTAAATAGTGAAAAAAAATCCTAAGAAATCCTTCTTTGATGAAAATTATAAACTAGTAAAGGGCATATAAAATAAAAACGCCTCTACAAGATTTTAATATATGTGTGATCAGTGCTACAGGGTAAGGAAGAAAATTAGGCAGTGCTGGTAGTTGAGGAGGGTGAGACTGAAATTTTAAACAGCCTGTCAAGTAAGGCCTAACTGAGAATTTGACATTTCAGAATTCCCTGAAGGAGATGCAGAAATGGGCCACATGAACATTTGGGAGCAGCATAGACGATGAAGGGAATAATAAGTGCAAATGCCTAAAGCCATGTGAGAAACAACAATTCTACTAAAAAGGATCATCAAAAACAAAACAAAACAAAACAAAACAAAAAAAACAAAACAAAAACCAAACCCTGAAATTTCTCAGATATATGTAGATATATCTAGACTTTGAGAATATAGTATTTTATTATTTATCTTTTGGGAAGGGGTTGGGTCCATACCCAGCGGCTCTCAGGACTTACTCCTGGCAGATTCAGGGGACCATATAGGATGCAGGGAATCAAACTGTGTTGGCCATGTGCAAGGCAAATGCCTTAACATGCTATCATTCTGCCCCAAAGATAGTATTCTGAGGCGTAATTTTCTATCACTCTTCTGAAACCTAAATTTCTATTCCTCTTCTGAAACTCTACTAACCTCTTCTGAAAACTCTTGTAAAACAACCCATCTTTTAAAATTAAATTATCTGATAAGTCCATATTTGGTCTCTTTTATTTTATTACAGAATTATTGGAGCATTGCTAGTGCAATACTGTTTATCATATTTTCCAAGTGTACTAATTTACTAATTTCATCGCCGCTCTTGTAGCCAGACTGCCCACCTACTTTTCTTCACCACTGTTCAATTGCGCCTCTCTGTCCCATCTCCTATGTCAGCTAAATTCTATAGAAAAATATCTCCAGTTCTAGCTTTTCTACACGAGGCAGTCAAGAAGACACCAGCAAACATAATCTCTCACGCCCAAACTCGGTAAGCTCTCTCCACCCAATAAGATGGGTGCTGATCCCTGTAGTGTGTTTGGGCACAAGAAAGCCACTATAAAGGACTGCTGCCTTGCTCCCTGCCTGCTTTTCTGCATGAGGCAGCCAAGAAGATGCCAGCAAACATGATCTCTCCAGGGTCCAAACTGGTAAGCTCTCCCCACCCAGTAAAGGTGGGAGCCAGAGTAGCGAAACTGCTCTGCTTTGCTCCTGGCCACTCACATCGACCCATGAAACCCACCACAGCACATAGTAAAAACCACACTAGCAGCGTGGCAATGGGGAAACAACGCAGGACAAAACCATTCATAGAGAATGAAGATGACCTGAAAAGTACCAACCATCTTGTTCCCCCCCTCAGATAAGGAGTTACAGTAGAAATGTGGAGGATGCTCAAAGAACTCAAAGAAAGCATAGAAAAGACCACAATGATAAAACTCACAAAACTCCAAAAATGAAATAACAGGTCTGAAGAACTTGGTAGATGAAATGAAAACCTCAATAAAAAGCCTCTCCAACGGAGTAAAAGCAGCTAAGGACAGGGTCAGTTAGCAGTAGGATCAGATGCAGAAACACTCCATGTAGCAGAAGAGAATGGAAAAGAAACTTAAAGCAAATGATCAGACAAGAAATAAACTACCTAAAATGTGAACAGATGAAAATAAAAATCTTTGATAAACTCAACAGAAACAATATAAGAATCATTGGAGGAAGTGTGAGAAGAGGAAGAGGAGGATGAAGAAGAGGAAGAAGGGGAAGAAGTGGAGGAAGTGGAGGAAGAATAAAAAGAGGAAGAGGAAGAAAATGAAGAAGAAAAGGAGGAGGAAGGTGATGAAGAGGTAGAATAAGAAGTGGAGGAGAAAGAGGAAGGAGAAGGAGAAAAAGAGGAAGAAGAAAAAGAAAAGAGGATGAAGGAGAAAAAGGAAGAAGAAAAAGAAAAGAGGATGAAGGAGAAAAAGGAAGAAGAAAAGGAAAAGAGGAAGAAGGGGAAGAAGAGAAAGGGGAAGAAAAAGAGGAAGAAGAAAAAGAAGAGGAAGAAAGGGCGAGGAAGAGGGAGAAGAGAAAGAAGAAGAAAAAGAAGAGAAGAAAATGAAGACAAGAGGAGGAGGAGGAGGAGGAGGAGGAGGAGGAGAAAGAGAAGAAGGAGAAGCTAGGGATGTGGTTTAAGTTATAGAGCAGATGTCTTATAGTTTCCAATGCCTAGAGTTGATTATAGATGTTCTTGTGTTCATGCTCTAATATTCCCACAACTTGTATGAATTCTTGTGTGTATAATATATGTTATATACTTATGCATGCTCACATCTAATAAAGCAACAAAAACAGGGAAAAAAAGTAGATTGGAATTGCTATTCAAGGACACTGAGTTTCACTTATGCAAGATGAAAAAATGTTTAGAGATTTGCCTATGGTGCATATAGTTAACTGTATGGAGCACAAAACTTCAAGAACTTAAAGAACTCATATATTATTATATAATAATAATCATGAGACATTTCCTCTCATGGTTATAGTAACAACTATAAGGGCTGGCATAAAAATGAGTATATGAATAAAGCTAAAAACATACTTTTGTTATTAATTAAAATTGAAAGGTATAAACAGTAGCACCATTGAAAAATTACATTAGACCATATATACTTATGGAAATAATGAAGTTGCATTTTACTTCATAACATTCACAGAACTGCAAAAAATGATCAAGATGAATTAGGAATTCAGTCTAGGAGGAAAATCTATAAACTTATTGTGGAAGTTAAGATATAGTCTAATTTTCATGTCCTTGGATTTGGTGATGATTTTTAGATTTGGTACCAATAGAAGTAATGGATAAGTGGACCTAATTAGTTGACCTTTTATGAATCTGAAGTAATTAATAAGAAAATGAGAAATATAAAAATAAGAAAATTATTCATAAAGAATATAT
Organism: Suncus etruscus; assembly: GCF_024139225.1. Classification (NCBI taxonomy): domain Eukaryota; kingdom Metazoa; phylum Chordata; class Mammalia; order Eulipotyphla; family Soricidae; genus Suncus; species Suncus etruscus. Next base: position 124,813,172 of record NC_064852.1, read on the forward strand.
CTGATCTGTGTCTATACAATTTGTATCTATATTAAGAATAAATATAGAATTCTTTACAACTCAACAACTAAAAGACAATTTTCAAGTATTTGAAATAGACATTTCTGAACTATAGAAATGCAAATAAAAATAAGTATAAATAAAAATATCTCCAGTTCTGATAACTTTGACAATTTTGTTCTCTTATTATATTCCTTTATAGACTCTACAAGAGACAATGTTTTAATTTTTGTTTGAGGGTGATTTGGGCTACACTCAGCAGTGCTCCTAGCTCTGAACTTAAGAGAACCATATGGAATACCTGGGATTGAGTCTGGGTTGGTCACATGCAAGGCAAATGCTCTACCTGTTGTATTGTATCTCTGACCCAGAATATTTTTAACTTATGGTGTAGGTGGTTACTTTTACATAAATAAATAAATAAAACTAAACCCCTAAAATTTGTTAAATAATGTTTTTCAAAACACCATGTTTTTTCTTCTTTTACAGGTATATATATATAAAATAGCATGAATAATCTATGTCAATATCTTTACAATTTGAAGTAGATTAATCTTAGCATTAATAAGAGTGATTGAATTAAGAAAATTTTCAGAGGGAAATCTTAATAGCCTATAAAAGTATAAAAATTTTGTTCAATCATAAAAAGAGAATTTCTGGCTTTGTTACAATTATTATAGATAACGCTTAAATGTGTACATTAATAACTAAAAGATTATAATGAAAATCTATGAATGTAAAAAATGACTTACAAATTATATGAACAGGAAAAGAACATAAATATAAATGAATTAATTCATTATTGAAAAAGTATAAAATCTCTTAGCAAGCTAGGAATTGCATGCATTTCTTCATTTAATACATGGCAACCTTAAGTGCCATGACTGACTGCCACATTCAGTGGAAGTGATGAGAATTTATCTTGTCTGTCACAGAAGATGGGACCAGAAAGATAATGAACAAGGTAGAGCACTTGCCTTGCATGCAATTGACCTCGGACCGATCTCTCATAGGTCAGGAGTAATCCTGGTGAGAAGTCAGGAATAAACACTGAGCATTGCCTCAAAATCAGAAAAAATAAAGTAAATAGAAGCTCCTCTAATGCTTCCTGAAAACTGATTTTAAAGCTATGGATTCTCTAAATTGTGCCTATTGATAAAACTGCATCTTTCTTTCAGTTATGAATGATAAACTTGTTACAACATGACATGATCTTATATACAAGGGTCACCTGGCAGTTCTAATTGCATTTTATTTAAATGAATAAAATTATCTTTCTCAATTATTTTGGATATAAAACAGAATTAAGGTTTTCAAGGACAAGTAAGGCTTATACTTTTTAAGTATTCTCTGGTGTAAAAGGACCATTTAGTGACTCTGATATAATATGGTAATTGTATGCAATGTCTGAACATAGTTCTGATAAAACGACCATTTATATATTTCTTCTATCTTGACCTGTTATATATTTGATCATATCCATTTCTCACTCAGACTTTATTACCTATTATATTAGAAATCACTTTAAGTGACATATTCTTCAAATGTTCTACTCTTACTATTCTCTAAGGTTTGGCATGAAAACTTCAAAATGATTCATGAATAAATGCCTTTATAGACTCCTTTGCTTGTTTACTCATCTGATTTCTTTATAAATTAAATTCACTAAATTATATTAGTGTAAAGGAATGTTGAAAATCAGGCCCAAGATCTTTTTAAAGAATGTTTTGCTCTGGTGAAGGGAGTAGTGGTGTTCTTTTTATGATTGAAACCCAACTACAATCATGTTTGTAATCAAGATGTTTAAATAAAGACATTATTAAAATTAAAAAAAAATGCTGTGTTAGCTTTTGCTACAACAATCGAACTATCTACTGACTATGGTCTTTGAAGATAGTGGCTCGGACTACTTTCAGACCTATGGCATTATCTAGGATCAACAAATTTTGTAGAATATAAATAGGGGAGCAATTACTTTCATTTCCTGCCTGTGGTAAATTTCCTTGTTCAGACACTGCAGTCAAGGTCTTGATCTTTCAAACAAATGAATATCTCAGGACATTGTTAAGTTGTTTATGTAAGTCTCTGAGAATGAACTAAAAACAATCATTTACTTTATCACTTAGATGCCTTTCTGGATATTACATTTTGAACTGTATGATATTAGGGATGCTCAGTAATTCTATTATCTATAATTCGGAGAATAATAAAAGTTAAAGTGATTTTGAAAGGACAAAAAAGTTACTTCGAACAAGGGATGCTTCTATAGGTATTTTGGAAACCTTGTTTTTGATTAAAGGTTATAATATCTGACTAATTTGATTATTCCATATGTTCATCAGGAATCATATTTGAGATGTAACATTATATCTATAGTTGATACTTGTACTGTGCCTTGAATAATCTCCATCTTTTTCATACCTCAATATTTTATGCCTGAAACATTTGATGATATACATCCTATTATAATAGGATAGATTGAGAATTTTTTTTAGTAATTGATGGAATTAATTTTCCTGTATATTACTTAGTGACAGAAACTTGCACACTGTTTAGATTATTTTATTATTTCTCACAAAGAGCTGGATCTAGCCTCTGATTTTTTTAAATAGTTCTATTGTGGTATCAATTGTTTTTCATATTATAAGATTCCGGTTTCAATCATTATTCTTCAGCATAAAGATGCTTATAATTATAAATATATGCTTATATATGATCACCACCCAAAGTTTAATTTCCATCCTACACCAAGTTAAGTAAACAACTCTCTTTTCCTAATTAACAGTCTACTTTCTCTTGACCACTAGAATTTTATTCCAAAAGGTCGTTTTATTTTTTGAATATTTAATCAAAGAAAAAAATCTATAAGAGGAAAGAAAACACTTGAGAAAGTAGGCTTTTTATGTTTATTTATTATGCTTTATTTTTCTTCAACCAGTGAGCAAGTGATATGGTATTTTTTATCTTGTTTACCTATTCAGCATATTCCTGAGATCAGTATATATTGTCATAAGTATCATAACTTAGTTTTATCGCCAAATAATATTTTATTGTTAGATTTAACAGTTAATTAATGTGGGTTTATTTCTGTGATTTCATTTTATTGAACTGTGCAAGACATTATTTACATACTGTAATATTTTGATTACAAAGTTCCTAATATAATTTGAAGTCAGGGAGTGTGATATATCCACAATGTTTTTCATAAAATAGCTGACTATTTAGAATCTTTTGTGATTCATATGAATTTTTTCATTTATTTTATTAATTACTTTTTAAAATAATCACAGAACCAAGATTTATAAAGATATTGATAGTGGAGTTTCAGTCATAAAATATTTCAACACCAGTCCCACAATGAGTGTCAATATCCCTCCCCTCAGACAGCCTGTCTGTCCTTACCTCACTTGTTACCTTAACAGGCAAGTTGCAAAGTTCAGTGGTTGCATCTCATATCTCATGTTTCAGTGTAGTTGAGACTGTTTTGGATATAGAGCGATGCCACTCTCTCATATACCCAATAGAACTAAAGTCCACATATCTTTTATCCCATATCTTCATTTTCTTATCCCTCATCTCATCTCATTTTCTTTCTCTCTTGCCTCTGATTTCTTTCCTTCTGTCTTTATCTTCCCTAAACCTTTAAGTCTTTTAACACTAAAGGTTAAATCCTTTAACTGTCTAGGCTTAAAGTCTTTTTTTCTTTTAATTTTAATTAGACATAATTATTTATAATATAATTAAAAACAGTTTAACAAGGGGCCAGAGAGAGAGTACAGTGATCGGAGCACTTTCTTGCATACAGTCCAGCTGGTTTGAATCCCCAGCACCCTATATGCTTCCATAAGCCCACAAGGCTCATAAGAACAGATCTGGAGTAAGTCCCAAGCACAATTAGATGAGATCTTCCAATATAAAATATCTTGCTTGGCTCTTTTCCACTTGAACTATTGCTAATAGCTATCTTTTGAACTTTCTAGTTCTTTATTAAATATCATAAATTCTATTTCTATTGCTTTTATTTCACTTTGATCTCATATATTAAGTTCTTTAAAATCTGAACCTCTGTTTGTCCTTTTATATATTCTAATCTATTTTGTAAAGTTCTCCTGTTCATTAATTTTATTCCTCAGAAATTTGAATTGTCTAAGATTTTATATGCCTCTACATGGCATCTATTAAATATTCTGTTTTTACCAAATCACGATCTTCTGTAACATCAGTTTGCTTTCAGGAGATTTGTATTTTCTCTTTGTAATGCATGTTACCTTGTAGTTTCTTGTTGCCTGATGGTCTATTTATCCTCCTACATATTTGCTATTTTGTACTTATACCTTTTCTATATTTCTAAAATTTTACTGCCTATAATTCTATTTCAACAGGATACTTGTAACCAAGTAGTCACCGTGGATTAATTCTTTTAATAAACTTTGACCTTAATAACTGATATTATAGAGTTGCTCTTGACCTGGACATAGTGGCACATCCATTGCAGTGGGGTTCCGCTAGTGTGAACGCTAAGGAATTTAACCACAACCAGTGTGTGAATAAACCACACTATGGAGGTTCCACTCCATTTCTGCATCAGAGTCTGAGTTGCCAGTAGAAATGAGAAGGAAAGGAAGGAGAGGGAAAGTCATCATGCACGCTTTCTCTGCCTTCTCCTCATTTGGCTCCTTATTTATTTGATCCTCTGACCTCTTTTGCCTTGGAATATTTATGAGTGACAGAAAGGAGTCTGTGCCATCTTTGGATTCCTCTGTGGCTATAGAATGGATGGTTGCCTAGGCATCTCGGTAACCCCTGTTTGATAGTTTGAGAAGGATCATATCTACTCCCCACGCTTTGGTCCTTGAATCTTTACTGTTTCCTGGCAATGTGAAAAGAGGAGCCTTTGTTGACCTATAATTTATAAATTAGGTGTTGAATCATGAGTGGGGAGATAGAGAAAAACATAAAGTAACTCAGGCTGTCTTGATGCTGATTTTACTCATGTCTTTACTCTTTAAATATATCATTCAAATGAAAAATATCCATACTAAATAATTTTTCAAAACATTTTTTGTGAATTAGACACACCATGTTTACATATTACCATCTATAATAATATACCTAAATTTCTTTAAAATATGTGTGCCAGCATATCAATTGGGAACAAATGATATCATAAGTTAGTTCCTATAACTAGAAAACATTACAAAAAGTTTAAGGTATAATTTAATCATATCAAATAATGTGGTAAATATGGAATCTCTGGGCCAGAGCAATAGTACAGCAGGTAAGACACTTTCTTTGCACATAGGTCAACACAGGTTCAAACACCCAGTGTCCCATATGCCCCCCACTCAACCACCATCTGGCGTAATTGTGAGCTTAGAGCAAGGAGTAATCCCTGAGCATCACCCCTTGCCAAATAAAATGGAGTTCATATTTGTAGTATATTAGTGATTTCTCTAATAATCTTCATTTTATTTGTCATAAAGAAAAGGACTTCTAATGAATAAATTACATGTATGGACAATAATGAAACAAAGATAATGAAACATTCATTCTATGGGATCAAAGAGATGGCAGAGTGGATAGTAAATACACTTGTCATGCACACAATGTATCCAGGTTTAATCCCCAGCACCATAGATGATCCCTGAGCCTCACTGGGGATAATTCCTGAGCATAGAGCCAGGACTAAGTCATTAGTGCTGGTGGGTGTGACTCTAAATAAAAAAGAATATTCTTTTCAGGTATTTAGATAGCTATAAGCATTTTTTCCAAAAAGAAATTTTGCTTAAACTCTTAGGATGCTAGAATAATTTTTTCGACACAAACCCCAATATAAGTATATTATAAAAATAAACTTATGGGGGCTGCAGCGATAGTACAGCAGTAGGGCATTTGTCTTGCAAGTGGCTGACCTGGGATGGGCCTTGATTCAATCCACGGCATCCCATATGGTCACCCAAGCTGGGAGCAATTTCTGAGCGCATAGCCAGGAGTAATCACTGAGCGTCACTGTATGTGGCCCCAAAACCAAATAAAATAAAATAAACGTATGTAACAATATTATTTATGAATATAGATTAAACATTCTAACTAAGTAGTATCCTGTAAAGTGCAGCAATGTTCAAAATTCTCAAAATGCCTTGGGAACATGCCTAAGTTATATTTATATAAGAGAGCAAAGGTTGAAGAATAGTAGTAAATTATATAAGTATTATTCTGATATCACTTATATATGATATTTAGAATAACTTCATGAAGAAATACAATGGTTTAAATTTGATTTGTCAAGAACACTCTTGGCCCCAGAGTATGCTGAGGACAAATAAAGGAATTGAGTGGAGGAGAAGTAACACAAATATGAAAGGATGAGGTTGACAAAGGCCAAGAAGTATCAGGTGCATTGATGGTATAAAATATACAGAAATAAATATATATGTCAGAATCAGCAACAATGAAATTATGAGAACCAAATTTTAACAATCACATCCAAATTGGCCAGTGATGTTGGGAGGCTGGGGGTCAGAGAGTAGTATGAAATGGACTCTGGAACATTGGTGGAGCGAGATCAAAATTAGTGGTGGTATTGGCCCTGAAATTTTGCATATCTGATAGTCAACTATGAAGAACTTTGTAAATTACAATGGTTTTAATAAATTTTTTAAAATGTATTATTCAATAGAAATAGGAAAAAGAAAGAACCACATCATTATAATACCAAAATTTATTTAATTTATGGATAAAACATTAAAAAGACATTGGGCATAGGGAAAAGTTTGATATAAGTTGATATTGGGACAATTAACTTTTGCCAGAATAGAGGTAAAATTAGATACTAATCTCACTCCATGCAGAAAATATAAACTCAAGATTATTTAAAGAACTAAATGTAAAATATATTCAAAAAAATTTTAAAAAGAAATTAGTTTAATAAATTCTAGCTAAGGAATATTTGAAAAATGAATTACAAAATTTGTCACATTACAATTAAAGCTTTAATCCCAGATAAATTGAACAAGAATTAAGACATGACTATTAATTGGGGCCGGAGAGATAGCATGGAGGTAAGGCGTTTGCCTTTCATGCAGAAGGTTATCGGTTTGAATCCGGGCATCCATATGGTCCCCCGAGCCTGCCAGGAGTGATTTATGAGCATAGAGCCAGGAGTAACCCCTGAGTGCTGCTGGGTGTGACCCAAAAACAAACAACAAAACAAAACAAAACAAAACAAAAAAGACATGACTATTAATTGACCTAATCCAATTTGATCCTAGTACTGCTATGAATGATTCCTAAGCACAGAACAAGGAACACAGCTGAGCATAGTAGGTAAGGTCCTTATTCCTCACAAATTTAAACATCATCTAACAAAGTATAAATATAGTTCATAGATATAATAGGAATTTGACAACATAGTAGGAATACATAAGAAATTTACATATAGGACCAATGAATTTTTTCTAATAGAAATATTCTTATTTATTTTTGATAATAAGGCGTTAAAACATAGAGTGAATTAAAGAAAACACTTCAGTAGCTTCTTTTCATTTTTTGATTGGATCATGGAACTCTTCCATTAAATAAGTAAAATGTTTTTCTTATTGTTTTGAAGTATTTATCCATTTTCAATGCTTATTTATTTAGAACAAGTGTTACCTATAACTCAGTGATTTTCATGAAATCATATTATGCTAATCTAATAATAGGACTGGTTTAATATCTATTTTAAACTTAAAGTGATCATTTTTCTTACTAAATAGACTTTCTTATGTACTCATTTTAAATGCTTTGCCATGAGGAAAAAAGGTTTTACTTGGACCAGAGTGAAAACACAGCAGATATAGCAATTATCTTGCAAGTGGCCAGCCTGTGTTTGATCCAACATCCCATATGGTTCCCCAAGTTTTCCATGAATGATTTTTATGTTCAAAACCAGGAGTAATCCTTGAGCACTACTGGGAGGATCCCAAACCAAAAATAAATAAATAAATAAATAAATAAATAAATAAAATAAGTTTTTATGTTCATTTGGGTTTTTTTTTTTGGGGGGGTCACACCCATCAACACTCAGGGGTTACTCATGGCTCTATGCTCAGAAATCGCTCCTGGCAGACTCAGGGGACCATAAGGGATGCCGGGATTCCAACCACCATTCTTCTACGTGCAAGGCAAACATCCTACCTCCATGTCCTTTTATGTTTATTCTTAACATTTTGAAAAAGTTATATAAAGTAATATGGAGTCATAAAGAACTCTCAACCTTATAGCTTCTTTGATCAAACTGATGTGATTATAGATTGTCTCTTTTCTAAAGAATATGCAGACAGATGGTTAGAATGACAAACTGACTTTACAGAGCACTTTATTTAGTCACAGAAACCATACATTGCCTTCTTTTGAATATTATGCCACTTAATGATCCTTTGTCCAATACTTGAGCAAATAAATGTAAATGTAATAGAACATTTTAATGTTTATTTGTTTGTTTGTTTGGGGACCAGGCTGGTGCTGCCTTGGAGTTACTCCTGGCTCTTCATTCAGAAATCACTCTTGATTGGCTGGTAAGAAATTTCTGAGATGTCAGGGATTGAACCCCAGTAGGCTACCTGCAAGGCAACCATCGTACCAGCTCTGGCCCTCAGAAGAACATTTTATTGACTCTTTTCTTTTTCTAAATATTCTATATTGGAAACCTACAGAATTAATTAATGCAGAAGAGATTTGCTTTTTCACTTTAGTCACCATAATGATTTTACCACCTGCTATGATTATACTCTGTAACCTGCTTATAGTGGTCTAAAATAATGTAGAGTTGCAGCAATTTAATGTAGAGTTGCAATGCCATTTCAAAAAAACTTTCTTATCTTTAGTATACACAGCAAAAATGATTAAGTGGCAACCAAGGGAGCTCGAGAAACAATAGCATCCATTAATTATGGTCCTACTCAAGAGGAAGAAACAGGAAACCAACAGCAAATAGACTTAATAACAAGAAACCAGAAGATAGAGGCTACATCCCTAAGAAATGGGAAGAAGAAATTAAATTCCAGTGAGCAGAGGTGGCATAACCCACTCTGCATTTAATTGATAGATTGAGGGACTTAGCCAGACAGGTAAGCCTTCCAGGCTTCTAGGCTTCTTTCCAAGTCTGCACCTGAGGAAGCTGAAAAGCCTTTATTTTAAATAGCTTAGTAAATGATAGTTATCTGATATCTCCAACTCACAGGACAGAGTTGCTATGGAGCTAAAAAGGATTTATAATGGCACCCAGAGGAGGGTGAGGCTTATAGACTGATACTTAAAGAGCTGAATAGGAGTCTGCCCTACAGGGATGAGTGAGAGAGTGAAACCTCTAAATCAAATTTAGAGTAAATCAGATATGACTAGATTCATCTGACTAAAGAACTTTTGAACTCTTTGTGGTTGTATAACAAATTTCTTTGACCTCAAAAGCATTAAAAAATATACAGTGTAGATTTTTAGTCAGATGTATCTTTCATATATTCAGGCTGAAACCCCAACTGAATTTGATGTTACATCATGAATAAAAATAATTACTGTTAAATTCTGTGCTTTTGTGTGAACTTTACAAGAATCAAAGGAATAATGAACACTTTATCATTAAAATATTATAATTTATATAATTTTTCCTATTAAAAATTTTACTCTTAAAATGAACAAGTTTGTGACATACAAATATTATTTTCACTATATATTAAGATAAACATAGAATTCATTAGTTCCTTTAGATATATTGAGTTTTAAAATTTTTTATTTAATGCATTTAAATGTTTTATAACTTCAGTTATAGTTGTGTTTTAGACATGCAATATTTTGGTACCAATCACACCATCAGTGTCAAACTCCCTCCACCAATGTTCCAGAGTTCATCCCATACCCCCTCCCCATCCTGCCATCATTACAAGCACCCTTTTAAGTTTTCTAGTTAAAGTTTTGGTCTCATGATTTCATTGCTGTTGACTTTGTGATTTCGATATTTAGATCTGTACTTTCTTTTTTTTATTTAAACATCTTGATTACATATATGACTATGATTAGTTTTCAGTCATGTAAAGAACATCCCCCCCCTTCACCAGTGAAACATTCCCACCACCAACGTCCCAAATCTCCCTCCATCCCACCCCACCCCCACCTGTACTCCCGACAAGCTTTCCGGTTCCCTCATTCATTCACATGATTATGGTAGTCCTCTGTGTAGTTATTTCTATAATTGCACTCACCACTCTTTGTGGTGAGCTTCACGAAGTGAGCTGGAAGTTCCAGCCCTCCTCTCATTGTTTCTGAGGATTGTTGCAAAAATGACTTTTATTTTTCTTAAAACCCATAGATGAGTGAGACTATTCTGCGTCTCTCTCAATCTCCCTCTGACTTATTTCACTCAGCATGATAGATTCCATGTACATCCATGTATAGGAAAACTTCATGACTTCATCTCTCCTGATGGCTGCATAATATTTCACTGTGTATATGTACCACAGTTCTTTAGCCATTCATCTGTTGAAGGGCATCTTGGATGTTTCCAGAGCCTGGCTATTGTAAATAGTGCTGCAATAAATATAGGTGTGAGGAAGGGGTTTTTGTATTGTATTCTTGTGTTCTTAGGGTATATCCCTAGGAGTGGAATAGCTGGGTCAAATGGGAGCGCAATTTCCAGATTTTAGAGGAATCTTTATATCACTTTCCATAGAGGTTGTACTAGACGGCATTCCAACCAGCAGTGTATAAGAATTCCTTTCTCTCCACATCCCCACCAGCACTGATTGTTCTCATTCTTTGTGATGTATGCCAATCTCTGTGGTGTGAGATGGTATCTCATTGTTGTTTTGATTTGCATCTCCCTGATGATTAGTGACAAGGAGCATTTTTTCATGTGCCTTTTGGCCATTTGTATTTCCTTTTTATCAAAGCATTTGTTCATTTCTTCTCCCCAATTTTTGATGGGATTAGGTGTTCTTTTCTTGTAAAGTTCTGTCAATGACCTGTATATTTTGGATATTATCCCCTTATCTGATGGGTGCTGGGTGAATAGTTTCTCCCACTCAGTGGGTGGGTCTTGTATCCTGGGCACTATTTCTTTTGACGTGAAGAAGCTTCTCAGCTTTATGTATTCCCATCTGTTGATCTCTGCTTCCACTTGTTTGGAAAGTGCAGTTTCCTCCTTGAAGATGCCTTTAGTCTCAATGTCATGGAGTGTTTTACTGACGTGTTGTTCTATATACCTTATGGTATCAGGTCTGATATAAAGATCTTTAAGCCATTTGGATTTTACCTTCCTACATGATGTTAACTGGGAGTCTATGTTTGCTTCTTTGCAAGTGCTAACCAGTTCTGCCAGCACCACTTGTTAAAGAGGTTTTCCCTGGTCCACTTAGGATTTCTTGCTCCTTTGTCAAAAATTAGGTGATTGTATATCTGGGGAACATTGTCTGAGAACTCAAGCCTATTCCACTGATCTGAGGGTCTGTCTTTATTTCAATACCATGCTGCTTTGATAACTATTGCTTTGTAGTACAGTTTAAAGTTGGGGAAAGTAATGCCTCCCATTTTCCTTTTCCCTAGGAATGCTTTAGCTATTCGAGGGTGTTTATTGTTCCATATGAACTTCATAAGTGTTTGATCCACTTCTTTGAAGAATGTCATAGGTATTTTTCAGGGGATCGCAATTAAATCTGTATAATGCTTTGGGGAGTATTGCCATTTTAATGATGTTAATCCTGCCAATCCATGAGCAGGGTATGTGTTTCCATTTCCATGTGCCCTCTCTTATTTCTTGGAACAGGGCTTTATAGTTTTCTTTGTATAGGTCCATCATGTCTTTGGTCAAGTTGACTCCAAGGTATTTGGGTTTGTGTGGCACTAACATGAATGTGATTGCCTTCTTGATGTCCTTCTCTTCCCTATCATTATTGGTGTACTTTCTTAATACCCTCCATGTACCTAAACTTCTATTATTTCAGTCTACCCTTCCATTTAATTTCTTTCCTTCTCTTCACTATACTCAGGGTCCAGAGTCTACTATGCAACTCTAATTTAAGCTATTGTGTTCCCTCATGAAATTTTTCTAAATATCACATTTAATTTATGTATTTATCTTTCTTCATATAATTAGCTTGTTGGTGGTAGAGAGCATGACCAATTCAAGTCTCTTGATTTAAAATAGTTAAATAACCAGGCATTTAGAATGATAGAGGAAAGTAGGAACTTTCAGGAACTTAACTTTTAGGACAGAGATACCTGATAAAATGGGAGAACATTGAAACAGACAACCACAATAATAACAGCAAAACTAACACTAACAAACAAAATGGAATGGTGTGACAGTCTCCCTTGACCAAAATCTTCTTATGCTCCTGAGTTTTCTCTTGACTAGGCCTTAACCTGGGTCTTCAAAGACTTGAATAAAGCATAATTTCTAACAGTACAACATTTTTATTCATATGCTACACCTAGTCCCTTTGAGGGCATCTGTTTGAGAAAACTCAAAGATGTTAAAAAAAAAAAAAACTCACTGTTTATGCCACATAAATCCTAAAACTAAAGCAGTCTCTTTCACCGAGTTTTGGTGAGTAGAGAAAGTTAACCATAAATGGTCAGTCCCTTCTAAATCCAAATGGATTTTTCATTTTTCATTTTCTTTTTTACACGTTTTGCAATTTTTCACTTTTCTGACTCTATTGCTCCACTATTCATGTTCATCCTTATCTACAGAACCAAGTTGTGGACTCAACTGAACTGTTTGTGTTGAACTAGTATTCCCTGTTATAGCAGTGTCTTTCTGACTTAAATCTGTCTCTACCACCTTAATTAATATCTGACGTTGTATAAGTATATGTATATGTGTATGTGAAAATGTATAAGTATATATACATTTTTTGATAAAGGAAAACAAAAATACTGAAATCTCTGAATTCAGTAGCATGGTATTTAATTATGCTTTGCAGTGACTTAGTCATTCAGATTTCTAAGAAAACCTAGTATTACTTATTTTGTGGGGACATAGGAGAAAAGACTGAGGCAACACACTATTGTGATCAGAGCTTATTCATAACTCTGTTCTCATGGATTCATGATGTTACTCCAGAACCACTTGTAGTGTTAGGGATTGGCTGCATGTAGTTAAGCACCTTCTACCCATTCTGTCTCTTCAGCCCAAAATGTTATTATTTGTAAAAGTAATTTCAGAGACTGAAAAGAAATCAATTTTTGGTACTGTTTTTGGTATTATTTTCCTGCTGCCTTATTTTGATGGTACTCTCAGGTACAGTATGTCAAAATATTAATAATATAAGTAAATTTTATTTTATAAAAAGCAGAGATTAGAAGGTTTTCAAATTGTGTTGATCCTTGCAGGGGCCATCCTTCGCTCATACTGGATGTAAGTTAATAACTTCAAATTCCTGTGCCAGTGTCAGCAATTTAAACTCACACTAAATACCTGACCTCCATATGTTGAAGGCTAAAAGTTACACCCATCAGTATCCTCACTATTCTAAAATAAGGCACTTTACAAATTATTTAAGTAGTAAGAGGGTAGAGAAATAATACCCCAGACCTACTAATTATACTGAAAACTCTAAAAGAAAGAAAGGACCAGAGAGTAAGGTCTGAGACCACAAGCCTGGAAAGTCAGAAACAGTTATGAAAAACTCCTAAAAGAAGGACTTTACATCCATAGCTGAATTTAGTGTGTTCCTGCCAGGACTTGTATTTTGCTCTGGTTTTAGGTCACAGGGCTAAGAACTTCAGGTGGCAACAATAGCATAAAGATATGAAAATAAGAGTTTGATCACTGGAAGCAGAGCCAAACCTGTAAGTGCTGTAAGAATGTCCCAAATAAGGGGGTACAGCTATTTTCTCAAGCAGAGTGAAAGTTCCACATAGGTAAAATCTTTTGGTATCTGGAGAATGTTTTCAAGTTATCAGTTCTACAAAGTGATTGTACTTTGTAGATTAAAAGATCATGTATTTGTCTTTAGAGAGCTTCTGGCAGTAAACTATGTCTTTTTGAGTTTCCAGGATGCTAAGATTTATGATCATGGTTGCTAACAAGCCACCACATATGAGCAGTTACATTGCAGATAGAATGCTGTTGAGTTAATGTTTTCAGGCTAAAATGTTCTCATTGATTTATTTTTCTTGTTTCCTTTTTATTATTAAACTGCTCAATAAAATTGTAATGGATTCTAAAGCATTGTGCTTCTAAAACTGTTAAAGAGTTTTGAGGAAATTTGAAATTGCTCAGGTGGAAAGAGTCCATTAATTTGCCTTTTAGCTTTATTAAGGCAAAGAAAATCTAGTACCTTATAGGAAATGAACATTTCTTAAAAATTTTCTTTTAATGCAACATCTAAAGAGACTTATCATACAATCAATCCCACAGCCTCAATTATGGCATTGAAAAGTTTCTTTCTGAAAAAAAAAGTTGAAGATGCTTATGGAAAGTTGGGGATACAGAATTTAAAGTGTTTCACTATTTAAAGGGCTGGTACATTGCTTTTTTAATTCAAGGTATTCAAGTAAACCAAACAAAAATAAATCATTAGACCATATTGTTATGATCACTTTCCCCTCCTCCTCCTCTTCTTCATCCTCCTCCTCCTCTCCCTCCTTCTCTCCCTCCTCCTCTTCCTCCTCTTCTTCTTCTTCCTCTTCCTCTTCTTCCTCCTCCTTCTACTTCCCCTCCTCTTCTCCTTCTTCCTCTTCTTCCTCCTCCTCCTTCTCCTCCTCCTCTTCCACTTCCTCCTCCTCCTCCTCCTCTTCTTCTTCCTCTTCTTTTCTCCTCTTCCTCTCTGTATCCTCTTCCTTCTCCTTTCTGTGTTCCTCTTCATTTTCTTCTTCCTCCTCCTCCTCCTCCTCCTCCTTATTCTCCTCCTCCTCCTCCTCCTCTTGCACTTCCTCCTCCTCTTCTTCTTCTTCCCCTTCTTCCTCTTCTTTTCTCCTCTTCCTCTCTGTATCCTCTTCCTTCTCCTTTCTCTGTTCCTTTTCATTTTCTTCTTCCTTTTCCTAGTCCTCCCCCTCCCTTCTCCTTTTAGTCCTCCTTCTTCCACTCAAATTCTCAAAGGAAGGGAAAAAGCAGAAGTGTTGAGGGAGACTTGTCTTCCTTACCACAGTCCAGGAGTGCCCTGGCCTTAATTTTCAGCAGTATTGCTTCTTTACCAGCTGCTCATAGAGCCTCAGCATGGCCACAATGGTGAACTATAGTGCCACCGAGGGCGTGCTTGACTGCAATCACCCAAGGTATGAAAAATGAGGGGAAAAAAACACAGTTTAAAAAGGGATCAGGGGGCCGGTGAGGTGGCACTAGAGGTAAGGTGTCTGCCTTGCAAGTGCTAGCCAAGGAAGGACCGCGGTTCGATCCCCCCATGTCCCATATGGTCCCCCCAAGCCAGGGGCAATTTCTGAGCGCTTAGCCAGGAGTAACCCCTGAGCATCAAATGGGTGTGGCCCAAAAAACAAAAATCAAAATAAATAAGTAAATAAAAATAAAAAGCGTTCAGAATCCAGACAAACCAAGAAGTTCATTCAAAATGTTTCTTGTGAGGGCTAGAGTAATAGCACAGTGATAAAGAGTTTGACTTTCACACGGCCAACACAGGATGGACCCTGGTTCGAATCCTGACTTCTCATATGGTCCACCGAGTTTGCCAGAGGCAACTTCTGAGCACAGAGCCAGGAGTAATTCCTGAGTGCTGCTGGGTGTGACCCAAAAACAAACAAACAAAGTTTTTCCTTAATCCCAGTCTTCTTGATGTAAATTATCTGTGGTTTGCAATAAATAGATTTTCAGTGGAAGCATTCAAAGGAGTATCATTATGACAAATTCTATTAGAACAGCGCAAAAATTTAATGGGATGTGTGGGGGGATTTCTAAAGAGGTTATCAGGAGCTCTGGGGGCTTCATACTATGATTCTCTACCATTTTGATGAAAATATAATGATGTTCTTGGTCTGTGTTGATCTCTGGTCCATATTCTGTGTTGCAGAGGCCTCTAGAATCACCCCAGAAAAGTTGGGGTGCTTCTGGTGTCACAATTCAAAGTACTCAGAAATCCTTTTGGTATGTACATTACTCATGCTACTAAATGGTATCTGAAATCCATCCTAGACCAGGATCAGGCTTACCTTGCACCCTAAACCTGTACCATCTCACAGCCCGAGTTTGAAATATTTTTATAGAAACATTTTTATTCTCAACTTTGTACTCCAATTTGCACCAAAGGTTGAACTGGGCTAAGGTATATGCAAGACAAACATCATAACCCTATCTCTCTGGTCAATTAAAAGTATTTAAAACAAAAACACTGTCAAACAAACAAATAAACAGACAAAATGAGCTCAGAGATAGTACTTTGATACTCAGCACCATTCATGGTGCCAGGTCCCCCTGAATTTGGAGCCAGGAGAAAGTTCAGCTTGTCTTTGTGGCTTCAACTTGGATCTAATAGAAAGTAAGTTACAATCCCCTTTTTGTATTTTTTTTATATTAGAAAAAGTGAGTGAAAATTTTTAGTCAATTCCATAGTTGATGTCCAATGTCCAGGACTTTCACCAAATTCCAATGCCAGACATTCTTGATGTTTTATTAATATCATCAATCTTATATTGATTTAGGTGAAATGTTTATGTGAGACATGTTATACATATTTGTTTTTATTTTTTAAAATAATATCTTTATTTAAACACTGTGATTATAAACCTGATTGTAGTTTATAAATATTTTATATTAAATATTTTCTCTGACACACTGAACACATATAGTAGATTCTAAAATTATTTTCATTTCACAGATGAGAAAAATGAGACTCAGAGAAAATGAAGTTTCTGTATGAAAATAAAGAACAGACATCAGTATCTAGCTTAAGAGTTTCTGCTATTACTCATTACTGTGATTCAACCTCCCACTAGATTTGTTCATATCTAACTGGAAGTAATTCACCCTCTTCTGAACTCTATAAATTTTACTTCTGCCCCTTAACATACTGTGTCTTACATTACAGTAATCTATGTGCAAATTTTATCTTTTTGACAGCACGAATAACACCTCAATCATATTTTTAACTCCTTTACTGTCATTCATGTCATTCATTCAACACTTGTTGATGAATGAATAATGAAGCATTTCATTTTATGAAAAAGTTTCTTAAAAAAAGAAAGTGTAAGAAGAAAATCACAAAGTAAAATGCAATTCTTCAAAATGTCAAATAGTAAAAATAATGTGACTCAATTGTTTGGTATCTGATAGAGTTTCCTTGGAAGATGATAATTAAATTTGACCCAAACATAAAAATAAATAAATTCCATTAGGGATGTCCAAATAATGACATGAACCCTACCTGATTAAGTATTAAGTACTGAAAATTGTTTTATTATACATTACAGTGTTTCAATTTAATGGTTAACACTGTGGATGTGCAAGGAAATGTAAAAGTAACCAGAAGGAAAATTATTGCTTCTCAAGTCTTATTATTCTTGATAAATGAACTTATTTTAAAAGACTCGATTGATACATTTCTGCAAAGGAAGTAGGCAAATAATAATTATTTGCATTGTAATTATCTTCTTACATATATGTTCTTTTATGAAAAAAAGCTATAAAAGAAATCTCAAAAAAATTAAAAGTGCCTGAAATATTCTATACCAAAATAAGTAAAGTAGTATCTATGACAAGAAGCAATCAATGATAAAAATTAATATTCAAATGAGCTATTTATTTACCTATAATTATAATTCTCTAGCAAGCAAATTAAACCGTGTTTACAATAAACATTTTTATTTAGGTACTTTGACTCCAACATTTTGAAAGTGCCCAATATGAATTTATTCCATTCTGGGAAAGGATAGGACCAAAGAAATGAGAGCAACCTTTTCTCTTTGTCATTTATGATGTAATGCTGCCTAATGTTTCCCCAAGATGTTAGTATTTATTCACTCTTCTATATGAATATGTCTGAAACTTTTGCAGGATATTTTTACTTTGTTCTACTTAAGAGTCAATACTCGAGTTTGGAAATAAAGGGCATATGTCTTAATGGCTTACTTATATCTATCTCTAGGTAGATTCAGACAGAGTTGATTAAGTGTCTGGGGAAATGACACAAAGGCTGGAGCACATGCTTTGCATGAAAAAGTTCCAAATAAATTGATACACAGCACAATATAATATCCCAGCATAGCCAGGAGCAATCTCTGGCCCTCCTAGCCCACCAAATATAAACACAGCAGAAAGAGTTGTTTTTAAATTTTAAATTTCTTACCAATAATTGCTTCCCTTTCTGATTTGAGACATAATATAATGAAAATGGACAGGTGTAAAGAAAATGAAGAATCGAAAGCAAAATAAACTTGATTGCTTGATCTTTTAGGAAACTATTTCTTTCAGGAGATTCTCATGGAAAATATTTCTACCTGGAACGTCTGTTAAATATTTCCTTCCTAATTGAATCTATACATCCACTTTTCAAAAATAAAGTATTCTGGTTCACTATTCTATTTTCTGTAGAAAAAAATTTAGAGTAAAAGAATACTGAGTAATATTTATGTAATTTATGTATCTTGGAAATAATATTCGTCAGTACCAGTGGAGTCTAGTCTCTTAATATTTAAGTTTTTTAGGAACTACAAAGAAATTCAGGCTCACATGATGAAAAGTTGAGTACACCTGGACTTTTAGGAAAAAATTAATTTGAAGCATAATTTCTTAGGAAAATATTATTTTTCTGGAAATTCTCTACAAAAATATATCTGTATCAAACCTGAGAATCTCTGATAAATATTTTACTCCTTACTAGACTATACATATCCAATATTCAGAAATAAGGTATTCTAAGTTCACTATTCTGATTCCTGCAGAATATTTTCTGCATAGAGAGAAACTGAATAACATTTGTGTATCTTGAAAATATTCATCTGTACCATAGAAGCTTAGACTCTATATATTCAATGTTTTAAATATTGCAAAGAAAGTCAGGCTCAAGTGGTGTCAAATTTAGTACTACTACATATTTCAAATATGAAATATAAGATAAGAAAATAAGCTAAAGATTGAAGATTTTTTAACTAGTTTTGTGTTGTGTTGAGTATAAGTCTTCTTTTTCTCTTTTTTCTTTTCTTTTTTTTTTTTTTTGGTTTTTGGGCCACACCCATTTGATGCTCAGGGGCTACTCCTGGCTATGCGCTCAGAAGTCGCTCCTGGCTTGGGGGACCATATGGGATGCCTGGGGATTGAACCGTGGTCCGTCCTACACTAGCGCTTGCAAGGCAGACACCTTACCTCTAGCGCCACCTTCCCCGCCCCTGTATAAGTCTTCTTGATTAAATTTTATACCAGCTTAGCTAAACTTGAATTCAAGTTTATGCATAATGGATATATCTTGCTTAACTGAATTTAAAAACAAAGATTTATACTCATTAACATTATTTCAATTAAATGACCATGTGGCTAATTCTATGCAATAAATACAAAGTCATATTCCAGTTGTCCACTCTCAGTACTGACATTTGTGTCATGATTATGAAAATGTTCTCAGTTGGGGTGGGAGAAAAAATAGAAATGTTCTCAGTTAAAAAGTATTTTTCTTTATTAAAATCTTTGTCCTGAATTCCCTTGATAAACCTAAAATCTTTAATACCTTTGTTTATGGTGAGGGGTGTTTGTGTGCAGTTTGATATTACAGATTATCACAATGAAGTTTTTCTCTTTGTGCTTGGCCCAGATATTTTATCACCAGGCTATTTTTGTTAACAGACAAAAGATTTGAAATTTTTATGTGATGCATTATCTAAGACTCTGATGCTGTCTATGAAATACTCAAGTAGATCTCTTTTGAAAGAATGCTTCTGTTATAATACTTGAAATACATTTCCCCTGAAAGTACAGCAAGAGAATGGAAATAACCTTGTAAATTTATCTGATTTATTTTTTCTTGGATATAGGATTTTAACTAAGTATATGTATTTATATATTAATATGTTATTCTAAAATTATTTAGGTAAAGTAATAGTTAAAGTTCTTCTAGGGTCAGAGAAATAGTACTGGTAAAAACATATATCTTGAATGTAACATATTCTGGTACAGTTCGGCTTCCAGTGACAGCTGAGTATATCCGTTGTCTCCCAGCACTGTCAAAGTGACCGAGTAATTACAGCACTGCAGCACTCAAGTAGCAAAGCTTCCTTTAACACTGAACAAATCTCTGGTTGGACTGGTAAGAATTGCCAGGAATTAACTAAGAAACTTGCTTTGATGCGGCTGACTCAAGATTGCCCCATATGATCCCCTAGCCCAGGAGTAAACCTTGTACACTGAATCAGGAGTAAGCCCTGAGAAGAGTCAGGAGTGGTCCAAAACCCACAAAGATAAAGAATTGACTGGAGTTGGGGCCAGAGAGGTGGTGCAAGAGTAGGGTGTCTGTCTTACCTGCTCTAGCCTAGGGAGAATGAAGTTCAATCCCCCGATGTCCCATATGGTTCCCCCAAGTCAGGAGAGATTTCTGAGGTCACAGACAGGAGAAACTCCTGAGCGTCACCAGGTGTGGCCCAAACACCAAAAAAAAAAAAAAAAAATTTCCTGGAGTAGCCTTCTCACTCCTTGGGCACCACTTGGGAATTAATTTACCCCTCACCCCAATCTCCAATAGTAATTAATATTCATTTTAATAAAAGACATTACAATAAATCTCCTCATATTATATTCTAAGAAAAATAAAATCAGTTTTAATAAATCATAGTAATTAATTTTCTTTGTAGGAAAATGCTATCATCTTTATTAATAATGAGGTCCTTTTGAAGTTGCATAATTAGAGAATTAAGGGTTCTTATTTGGTTTTTGGAAAACAGATATGTAGATGTGCTGATTTATTTTGTCTATATGTTTGTGGACCATCAAATTTCGGGAATAGTGTATGTGACTAATTGAAATACTTTGTTTTATTCTATATCGCTTATAAGTTTTACTTAGCTACAGGGAGTATCTAGATATTTTTGGGTGAAAATTCATATTCCTAAGAGATTGTTACTTGTAGTGTATTGTTCATATGAAATTTCCATGTTAAACATTATATTAAACCCATCTATAAAATGTATTGGACAAGATAACCTAAGTTAAAGACTTATTTTTCCCTCTCAGCATATTGCTTGCTTTTTCACATTTTAACAAGAACTATTTATCTCCCATCAATAAAAGAATGATGTAGGCTTAATGATGAAAGAGAAGACAGGCTCTAATTTACCACTCGAAGTAGTGTAAGGAAGAAACAATCTGTAACAAAGGAGAAAATTTAAGACTGATGTTCCCACCAATATTTAACAAATGAAAAAAAACATCAGAAACATAAACATCTGAAATATATTGATTTGGAGGATTTAGTCCAGGCTCTACTCTCAGGGATCACTCTTGATGGTGCTCAACAGAATAAAATGGGTGCCTATGATCAAAATTAGTTGGCCACATGCAAAGCAAGAACCCTACCTACTATTCTATCCCTCTGGAGTTATTTGCATTTTAAATGCTGAAAATTTGATTAGATAAACACTGTATAGTCCAAATGAACTCTATTAAAGTCTGGTGTTAAGCTGTGCTACAGTTAGTGAAATGTGGAGTATAAAATATAATTATATGTGAACCTAGGTAACATGGTCATGTTCTAGGGTTCTATGCTTTTAAGCTAAAAGGCAAAGCAATAATGTGATCAATTTACATTCATGCCATGATAAAAGTTTATACTATTTCTTAAATATCTGAAAACTAAAACATAATTTACTATTTTTATCTTTTAGCCCATTTACTACAGAATGCTCACTTGTTTTAGGTACCTTGCCTACCAGTAAAATTCTGACTTGCAATTTTTTCCCTCATTTTATTGTTATTTCCTATTTTGTATGGTTATTGAGATGACTGGGTTCAATGATTCTTAACTAAAAGCATTTGCTTTATTCAGGTCATAAATTAGACTTTCAATTTCTAAGTGAATTTTGACTCAGGCATTTAACCTACCTGTGAATTTTATAATACCTTCCCATTAAAAAAGGGGAAATATTAACCATTGAAAGATGATTACTAGTTATTCAACCGCACATGGTAGTAAGCTGAAAGACTTTATTTTCTTCAGAAACTACTACTACTTATAAAGCTCATCTATCATACATAATGAGAGCTGTCAGGAATATTTAGTGAGAAATAGCTACTTGATATGCTAATAGCAGCCCCTCGGTGAATTCATTTTGTTCTGCTTCTTGACATTAATGGTTTTCATAATCTAATGAATGATGTGTGCAATAGAAGTAAGGCCACAGGGAAAGATCATATAAAGTTAAAGTAGGGAAAATCTTTATCATTATTTGCATTCATTTAGTCAAATGCATTTTCTCTATCATCTATCTATTATTGATCGATCAATCTTCTATTTACCCTCCCTTTTACTGATTTGCATTTTAAGATGTCCTTTGAAATAAAGCATTCTAGTTCACTCACTGCCATTTTGCCTTTCCTAATGCAATATGGTTGCTTTGCCTTTCATTTTTGACTAGTTAGTAAAAAACGTCTGTGAAGAGTTACTTCTTGCATCCTCCCAAGTGGTTGAGGAGGTTGAGTCTTTAAGATGATGCCTATTTAGAAGTAAAAAGCACTGGGAACCATGGAAGTGCTGATGCAATCAATAATAATTTGATTGCTTAAGTCAGGAGTGCCACAGTGAACTCTCCAGTCTCTAGAGCTATGTGTGCCATTAATTTATATGAACTTCCTACGCAGAGTCTCTTTAAAAATAGGACAGGTGCACATTTGTCAGGGATATTTAAATCGGCTGAGGCTGCAAGTGGTGAAGGAAGTGTCCTCTCAAAGTCCCTTCTTGTCCTACAATTTTATGAATCCATAGTAATAAAAATTATGTCACATCTAATTAGTCAGGGGCATCCTTAAGAACATAGATAAAATAAGAATGGGAATATTTACCATTTATCAGAAAGCTTTCATTCTAATTTGAATACAAGGTTTATAAGAGAAACTAAATTTTTTTAATGTTAAGTCAATATATTTTAAACATTAATAGCATAAAATTTTATTTTAGCTTATTATCAGCATATTTTTGTACATTGTATAAAATTTACTTGAGGATTTTTTTTCTTTTTTTTGGTTTTTGGGCCACATTCTATGACACTCAGAGGTTACTCCTGGCTATGGGCTCAGAAATTGCTCCTGGCTTGGGGGACCATATGAGATGCTGGGGGATTGAACTGCAGTCCTTCCTAGGCTAGCATATGCAAGGAAGACACCCTACTGCTTGTGTTTATTTATTATAGACACAAGGTACAAATGAAGCACTTGACTTGTTTGTATGCTGTTGAGTATGTGACTAGAGTGAGTGGTTTGTAAAAGTAGACTCCATGGTAGAAGGCAGGAGTGAAAGGGTTTGTTTGTTGATATAAATGTCACTTTTTTCCAAAAAAAGAAAGATGAATTATATAAAATATGTTATCCAGGGTTTTAGTAGAAGCAGACAATATTCATAGGCTCAGGTGGGGTGAATAATTGATTAATTGATTTATCACAACACTACCAATTGTTTTTCTTAGGTTCCACAAAAAAAGTTTTATGCGACCAACAAGATGTCAACATCTTGCAGAATATCTTTTAATATGTTAAATAGTGAGACCCTAGATTGTTCAGTCTTGTGATGCTGTCCAATAAATTGATATTCTTTGTAATTTATTTTCTAGTGTAAGATTGGGTTTGTAATGCCATCTTAACTAATATATTGCTATATTATTTAAAACTATAAAATACTAACAGTGCTTTATATAAATCTGATATTTTAATTAATTTACTATATAGTCAATTACTCCAGTGAGTGAAAACTGTGCATAAAGGTGTCATGATAAAAGATAAAAATCTAGGGCAAGAATGATAAAGGAAGGTAGGTAATGTGCTTTGCATTTGGCCAACAAGGGTTTAATCCCCAGCATCCCATATAGTTTCCCAGACATACCAGGAATCACCACTGAGTGCAGAGCCAGGAGTAACCTCTGAGTGCCTCAGATGTGGCCAAAAAAACAACAATAAACCTCTGATCTAAAAACCTTTACTTTATTATTATATTTGAGTTTTTAATATTGCTATATACCATAATATATTAAAAATAGTAATTATTTACACACTAAACAGTTAAATGGATGAATGGAAGATTAATGGAATAGATAAAAGATAGTATATAAATATAAATATAAATATAAATATATGAGTGACCTGCTTCTCTTCCTATATGCAAGGCAGAGTGACAAATATAAAAAGTAAGCTATATGGGCCCGGGGAGATAGCACAGTGGTGTTTGCCTTGCAAGCAGCTGATCCAGGACCAAAGGTGGTTGGTTCGAATCCCGGTGTCCCACATGGTCCCCCGTGCCTGCCAGGAGCTATTTCTGAGCAAACAGCCAGAAGTAACCCCTGAGCACCGCCGGGTGTGGCCCAAAAACCAAAAAAAAAAAAAAAAGTAAGCTATATGATATAGAAAAAATAAGGGGGACCAGAGAGGTGGTTCAAGCAGTAGGGTGTCTTCTTTGCATGTGCTAACCTAGGATAGACCACGGTTCAATCTAGCACCCCATATAGTCCCCCAAGCCAGGAGCAATTTCTGAGTGCATAGCCAGGAGTAACCCCTGAGCATCACAGGGTGTGGCCCAAAAACAAACAAAAAAATAGTAAAGAAAAAAACAAGGCAAACAACCCTGGAGAGTAGTCAATGCTCCGGCACATATGTTTATGTAGTGGTGACATAGAAAGCCAAATTAGAAGGAATCAAATAAAAGAAGTATGTTGTTTATGAGCAGATGTAAATATCTTTCTATGCAAAAATGTTCACAAATCTCTTCATATATAATTTTTTCAGATTACTAGGGAATCCAGATATATTACACTTTTTTCCTGAGATAATCACTTCATGATATGTGTGTGTATTTAATATAGCAACTCATACTTCTCTTTACAAGTGAATATTTGTTAATAAAAAACCTGTTATTTTCTCTATTGAAATATTGCGGCACTCCAGTTAGAAATAATTGTGAAAATTTAGGCCTAGACTATCAGCTCTATGTTATTGTTCTATATTTTTATTCTAGTTCTATTGTCTTGATTACTATAGTTTCTAAGTTTTGAAATCTGGAAATAATAGTCTTTAGAATTTTCTCTAGTTCAAGTTGTTTTGGTTATTCTTAGACACTTATAATTCCAGGTTCTTTAGGAATTATGGAAATATTTATTGGAATTTTATTTTGAATTTATTTTGAATTTTCTTGAAATATTATTGGGAAATATTTTTGGAATTATGTTCTTTTGGTAAAAATTATAACTTAATTGGGACCATGTTGGACCATTATAATTGACACCTAATTTAATTACTGCAATGCCCAAACATGGGATAACTTTCCAATTTTTAGGTTTTAATTTCTTTCAATATAATTTACATTTTTCAGTTTTCACATTTTGTATCTTATATTCCTAAGCTATACTGAAATACTTTTTAGTTTTATATTATTTATGTCAATTTAACTTCTATGTTTTATATTTTAGTTTTAGTTTATTTTTATGGATAAACTGCTAAATACTAGCTTCCAGATAACTGATTAACTTTAATATATTTGCTCTTATATCCTATAAATTTGATGAACAAGATCTGTTTTGTAATTATTAACATATTTATATACAAGGTAAGGTATGGAGATTGCTTTACTTTTTGTTTTCAAATGTAGATGGTTTTTATTACTTTCCTAATTTAAAAATGTAAGTATGACCAAACTATAAATAAGGCATAACATTTAGCCACCAATATAGAACCATTTTTTCTAAGATACAATAAAGTTATGATAAATTATTTGTAAATTGTATGCTGATCAAGAGCAGGTCATTGAATCATCTTAATTTTTTTATCAAGATGAAGTGATTTGGGTAGAAAATAAAGTGCTAATGGCCGACTGCATTCCATCCCCTGTATCTCACATAGTTTTCCAAACCTACCATGAGTGTTCCAGGAATAAGCCTTGAGCATAGCTAGATATGACACCCCCAAAAAGAGAAAAAATATTGTACCCAGTTTCTTTATTAGCTGTCTCTTTCTGTTTTATACAACTTGAATGATACAGCAAAACTCAAGGTGTCATATTTTAGAAATGGTTTATAGAAAAGTGTTTTAGAGTAGGTATAATTACTAATTTGTAGACCTTATCCTTTCTATCAACAGATATAATTGGGGTTTCACTTCTCAACAAGAAAGCTAGTTCATGTAAGACAATTAAATCTATTTTTCAAATCATAATTCTGAGTCATTACATCAACTCTATGAAATATAAATCCATCACATTCACTTCATCCATGAATTATGTATTTCAATTGAGGAAGTAATTAAGTTTGCTTGACATGATTTACTTTTTTTTAACAAATGCATCAAGCTCATTTCTCATGTTTTCATTATATTTCACTCATTTACAGTTATTTTGGTTAGTGGTTTATGAATGATGCCATAAGTTATTGAAACACGGCTTAGAGGATGCTTAAGATTTCTCAGAAACAGCAATGAACTGTTTCTCACTCTAGTTTATAAATTAACATTTTTCTGAAATAATAGATCTTATATCAACTCTAAAATTATATTTATTGATCATTTAAAGATGAGTAGAATATTTAAAATACATAATTGCAGAAATATTGTTTTTTCTGGTTCTATAAAAATTTTGATATTTAGCAGAGTGCTTATATTTCTAAATTGCTAAAATGAAATATATATTGAATTATTCCAATTATGCATCATTCATAATTAAGTTTGTCATGCTCTATGTGACAAAGCACAAAATTAATAAGAATTATGAAATAGGTATTTAACAATAAAAACAATATCTCATTGCTGTCTTGTTTTGAAATTTTCCAATGATAAGTAATATGGGCACACTTTTTATGTACTTACTGGCAATTCACTTGCTTCTTCTGAGAAGTGTCTGTTTATTTTCTCTCCTAATTTTGATAATACTTTATATATCCTGGATATTAAGGCCTTATCTGAAATGTTGAATGCAAATACATTTTTCATTCAGTTAGCTCTTTATTAGTTTAGCTCATGTTTCTTTTGCCATGTTGAAACTCTTTAATTTAATGTAGTTCTATTTGTTTATAGCTGATTTGTTGCCTTTGCAAGTGTAATCAGATCATTGAGGACAACTTTTAGGTCTTTGGCTGTGTGATTGGTATAGATGGCCTTTGCTCTCTAGATAAAAGTTCCACCTACCTCTCTTCTGCTGATTTTTTTAAAATCATAAATGGATATTGGATCTTGTCAAAACACTTTTTTTCATTGATTGATATGATCATTTGGTTCTTATCTTTTCTTTGTACTTTGTAAAATTTCTATATTTTATATATATATATATATATATATATATATATGTTTGCGTTATGACCTAATATATGATGTATACTGGAAAACATTCAATGTGAACTAGAAAAGTATGTGTATTCTTATGTGGAGGGATGGAGAGCATTACAGATGTCCATAATCTCAGTTATTTTAGCTCCTCATTGAGGGCTACTGATATATTTTGTCTGGTTGATCTGTCTAGTGTTGGGTTGTTGAAGTCTCCAACTATTATTGTGTTCCAGTCAATGTGCTTCCTTAAGTTTGTTAGAAGAAGATTTAGAAACTTTTTTTAAGGCCATCATAAATTTTGATGACAGTATGTTTATCTATTGCTCCCTTAATACTTTTGATGTGGTATCCATCTACTTTGTCTAATTACCTCTTTATATATAATGCTAATTCTTCTGATGTCAGTATGATCATTCAAATTTTTAACTCCATTATATGATTATTTTCCATCTTTTCACTCTGAATCTGTATTTATCTTGAGTTTAGAAGTCCTTCCTGTAGGCAGCAAATAGATAGATTTTCTTTCCTGATCCATCCAGCTACTCAATGCTTTTTTTTAGATAGGAGAGTTTAGTCCATTGACATTGAGAGCGATTAATGATATACAGTGTTGTACTGCCATTTTTGTGTATTTGTAGAAACTAATGTTTCTGCAAGAGTGTATTTTATATCCATAACCTATTAGTAATTTTATAAGAATTGTTATAATTGTCACGGTTCTGCCAATTCTTGTTTGTCTGAAAAGATTCTAGTGCTTCCTAAGATGTAAATGATAGCTTCAGAGGTTAGTGAACTCTAGACTAGATTTTTTTTTAATTTAATACTTTGAATATGTCACTCCTCTCTTTTCTGGTTTGGAAGAAATCATGTAAATGGTCTTTTGCAATTTTTCTGCTGTTTCCCTTATATTTGAGTTTTTTCTCTTTCACTGTTTTAAATAATCTGCCTTTGTTTTTTGATTTACCATTTTGATAACTATATGTCTTGTTTTGTTTGAGTATTGTGTTTAGTACTCTTTAGGCCTCTTGAAAATGTGCCAGTGCCTCTCTACAGATATCACAGAAGTTCTTGGCTAATATTTTTAACCAGCCATTATTCTCCTTTCTCTTTTTCCTCTCCTAATATTTGTATGATTCAAATATTATTCCTCTTGCTATTAAATATCATATATCTTAAATTATTTTATATTCATTTATTACTTTTGTCACTTAATTATTGGTAATGGCTAGTACTTTGTCTTCCATATAATTGATATGGTCCTATGTGTGCTGAATTATATTGTTGTAGCTTGCTATTTTGTACTCTGTAGACCCTTCAACTCTATTTTTATGGAATACTTGATAACATGGATCAGATAATTTTTAATTGGTTGGATTTTTCTTCAATGATTGCTGTAGTTCCATGATCATTGCATGAAACATTGATTTAAGACATTCATTGATGAGGCTTGGGGCTTTGTTTGAGCTTGATGATTTGGCAAAACATGTGAATGCCTCTGTTTCCTTATTATTTATTAATGAAGATTTGCAAGTGATGTGATTTGAGCTTCATATTTCCAATTGCCTAAAATATGAATTATTTCTTTATATTTTATAAAACTGTCACATCTTACAATTTGTTGATCAAAAAATCTGTGCCCTAAAATGTTTTATCAGCGTTCATGCATGTAAATATCTATTACATTTGCTTAGAGGGTAACTATGGAGTTATTTTAGGCAAGATATCAAAAACAGCAATGGTTATAGTTAGTGGGGTTGAAGGAGTGAAATTTTCATGAACGCCTTTACGTTATGGTTTTGGGTTTGAGAGACAGGAGGGTGGAAAATGTGTCAGAGCCCTTGATGCACTTAAATAAAGAAAAGTATTATGGATTCTTTGGGATGTTACTGGGTTTGAGAGGCAACCTACGATTCAGGAGATTCCTGAATCCAGTGAAAGGAGGGATCAGCCACACATGGTACAGATATAATGGGTCATTAAGAGGGTCATAGTCAAGCCAGAGCAATAGCACAGTGGTAGGTGTGTGCCTTTCAAGTGGCTGACCCTGGACAGAACCCGGTTCAAACCTTGGCATTCATCTGGTCCATTGAGCCCACCCGGAGCAATTTCTGAGTGCAGAGTCAGGAGTAACCCCTGAGCACTGGTGTGTGTGACCCAAAATGCAAAAAAAAATAAAATAAAATAAAAAAATTTAAAAAGAGGGTCATAGCCCTTGATGCTCCTTTATATTTATAATATTATACTGATAAATTTTATAAAAATTATAATACTATGTTTATAATTCCTCTATTGTAATGAGTACACATCTAGCTTATTAATGATCCTACAATAGTACCCATGGATGTCTTGCCACTTCCATATCTCTGATTTGCAGACATTACCTGTTCATACTACCACTGTGTTATGACTTTTCGACTTTCTAAATTTTTAAAATGACAGTCTTTGGAGGCATCACTTACATTGAAATTGAATATTTATTATAATAGACTGCTAATTTTTAAAGTTCAATAGCTCTCTAGTGGCACTCATAAGAGAATGTAACTATGGCTAAATTATGACTTTGTAATAAATATGAAAATGAATGTTTTATTATATCTTCTTCTTACCTGACAGGAAGGGACATTACAAATGGCTTTATATCTACAGAGGAGGAATTCAAATAGATGTTCTATTTTACAGTTCTTTTAATGATACATTAATGCTCATACACTGCTAATCAGTATTCAACAAGTCATTTATTTATTAAATAAACAAATCATTTATTATTGAAAACAAAAATCTATTACATTTACTTCACTAGTTACCAAAAAATACATCGTTTGCTACCACATTTATATAGGTAAATGCATCATGTTATATCTAGCAGATTGGCATCAAAATCCACATAGAAGAACAGAATTAAATAGGACTTTAAAAAACCTAACTATGAATCCCTAGTGAAGGATCAAGTGAAAAGCAAATACATTTAGCTAAAAGTGGACATAGCCAAATTGGTTCAATTTATTATCAATAGGAGAGACCCTAATAAGCATGTGGGCATTAATGACTGAATTTTTTTTCTTTCTTGCCATTGTAATCAAAGATGAGCATTTGTCTCTGTTTAGAGTATTTGAATAAGTATAGAAGCCTGAATATCAATAAAAATTTACACTTTTTCTTTTTTAATTTTGTGCCACACCCAATGGAGTCTGAAGGCTGTTCCCAACACAGAGCTCAGATTCAGTCTTAGAATTACTCAGTCAATCATGTATTGTGAAATCCAGGAACCCTGTGTAAAAACTTCACACAATCCAATCCCACCTCAGAGAAGCTGTTCTGGAGCACGGGCTGTATGCAACAGAAAATAACCCAAACCAGACTAATGAGGGTGAAAACGTAACGGAGGACCTTTCTACATTATGGAGCAAGAAGCAGAGGGCAGCTGAGACTGTAGTATTTATTGGAAAATTAAGACCATCCCGTGGGTCTGGGGAGCAAAGGCATAGGACCTATGTAGAAATCCTTCCTTCTTGGGGCCGGAGAGATAGCATGGAGGTAAGGCATTTGCCTTTCATGCAGAAGGTCATCGGTTCAAATCCCGGCGTCCCATATGGTCCCCTGTGCCTGCCAGGAGCAATTTCTGAGCATGGAGCCAGGAATAACCCCTGAGCACTGCCGGGTGGACCCAAAAAAAAACCAAAAAAAAAAAAAAAAAAGAAATCCTTCCTTCTTAGGTGGGTCTTTGACATGTAAATTAGAAGTCATCTTTGTTCAAGGTGAATACCAGTGAACCCAACACTCCTGCTGGCAAAGCGCATGCTCTAGCTCTTTGTTAATAATAATGCAACCATTGAGAAACATATAATAATTTACTTATAAATGAAATAAACTGTAATAAAAATCATGGGAAAATATGATTCTTAGGAAAAACTAAAATTATGATTTCAATTATTTTTACATTCCAGGACAGAAAACAAGTTCTTTTCTTTGAAAAGTTTGCTGTTTAAACCTAAAACTGCTTTTATACCTTTTTTTAAAATAAAACTAATTTTGAACTTCTAAGTTCTCCATTGATATTTTATTAGAGAAATACTGTTGTTTCATTTTCTATTTTATAGACCTAATATCATCGAGTATTTGAACTGATTAAATCATCTCAATTGGTCAATGATAATCAGTCAATAATAAAAAATTTTTGGTATAATTTTACAAACAACCCAATTAATTACTACTCGTGCTGTATAATTTTGCTTAGTATTAATGTTTAATATTTATAAATTTTATGATAAATATTAACTTTTTAACAATTACTTATTTTGCTATCATTAACCTAGCAAAATATTTTTGTCACAATAACTTTATGAGAGGTATTAATCTCAAGCAAGCTAATAATCCTACTAAGATCATTCATTCTTTCCAGACTATGTAAGTCTACTATAACATAACATGTACCATTTATAGAAAAGAAACAAATATTTAGATATATTTAATTATGTATGTCTGGATAGATTTTCAAGATCAGCAAAATGAAAGTAGAGGGTCTAAAGTCCAGCATGGGTTCTCAGGCTCAATGACACAGACTCCATTGCTCTTTGTTCTGAGGTGCCGAACTATAGGTTAGAGAATTCTTTCTTCATAGTTGACCTCTACCCATGAGCTTTTCTCTTAGCCAGTCTAATTCTCCACTTAGGACAACTATAAATGTTTTCAGATCTTGTCATTATCTTCTGTAGGGAAGATAATGCCCTCAGTTGAACACAAGTGTGTACATCATAGTATAATATAAATTTACAAATTTTGTCAGCTTACTAAAGATTTTTGTTTCATCTTATTTAACAAATTACATATTTAATTTGCCACATTGAACAAAAAAAGTTTTGTATACATGTATACTAACAATAATATAATATACTTGAAGATATTAAAATATTACTATATTACTACTTCAGAACTAAAAATCAACATATTTGTAATTTATAAGTAAAATATTCTGCAGTGTCAACCACAATATGCCTATAAATTCATATTCAAATTCAAATCATTTTTGTGCCTGTGTAAGTACTAAAAAGATTCAATCCTTTGTACTGCTTATACCCCTATCACTACTAGAAGTGTTTCACATGCACTAAGAATAGTCACCAATCACTGCCAGCTCTGTGTTTGTGTGTTCATTTATAGGAACTTGGTGTTTATTAAAAGAAAATAAAACAAGCCTAAAACTATAATTTATTAAAGTAAATAAGGAAATGAAAGATATTCTTTGGAATTTTTATTTCTCATTGTATTCCTCTTGTTCTCTTTACAAATATCAAAACTGTTTGAATAGAAAATTAGAAAACTAGGGAAGCATATCCAAATTTTCAGATTCTGTATGTTGAGATGAAAAGGTGAATACTATAAATATTTGAGGGAGAACTATGCACATAAGTATTTTTAAATTTATTAACATTTTGCTTCTATTGCCTTGTAAATGCACAATAAAATGTTTTAACTTGCTATAATTAAGCACTAAATATTATTAATAGCCTTAATAAAATTGAGAGAAGAGTCTGAGCACTTTAATTTTCCATACTTTTCTTATTCACATGAAAATTTTTTCATCACAATTACATCCCACATCCATTTTAAATTATTGCTTTCTTGAGTTTACAAAGCAAGACAGAACATATGCTATAATTTATGAGTCGTAGAATGTGAGTTTTGTACAACAGAAAAGTCGTACTTCATTACTGCATGCTGAGTTCTCAACACTGAGTAAAATAAGATCTTTTTTCAAAGATAGACTGAACAGGAAGTTGAGTTGTTAGATTACAATACTAGATAAGACTTAGTCTGGACTTGAACAGTATCAGAGTGAATTAAATGTATACTTAGTACAAAAGAAGTGTCTTCGTGGTTTCAGAAAAAAAAACAAAAAACACTAGCAGCATGAACTTTGAGCTGGTTATCACAATCACAGAAATCCAGTATGGTTTTCTAACCTAATTTACCTTGTGAGAAGGAACAAAACAAAAAATAAAGAATCTTCAGCGTGTCACCTTTCATTAAAATTGTGTTTGTCTGAGATTTTGTTATTTGCAATTGCTCATCTGTTAAATTAGAAGTTTTAATTCTTCACAGTTTGTCACCTTTTTAAAATTCTGCTCTGTTGACATGCACTTTAAAAAAAAAATCCAAAGGAAGTTGAAAATGCAATTTGAAAGCAAATTAGCAGTTATGGCAGCTGTTAAATACAAGGAAAGGAAAAGCATCAAACTTTGATTTCATTTTAGTATGCTTTAGAAGTAAATGAGTCTTGTAAAGAGGTTGTTAATATTTATATTTTAAACTATTGCAATACACCCTAATGTGATGGGTTTCCTAGTAATTTTTAGAGGACAGTCCTCAAGCAGTGCTCAGGAAGTCCTGGGGTCCATTACCAACCTGGAGGGCTCATTGTTCAAAGAAAGAAATTACTTGAGGTGCAGTGATGCTGAGACCATGTGAAGCAGGGGTTTACTAGGGTCTGTTTGTCTCAAAACTGCACCCAGTGAAGGTTTGGGGGGGTTGGTATCATGTAGTACCAAGGGTCAAACAAATGTTGGTCACCACAGTCACCTTAATGCCTTAATACTGCCTCTTCATCCCTTGGTATTATTTTTTAGTATTTTAATGGCCATCACTATCATGTCTTCACTTCTGTAATATAACAGAGAATAATGGTACTTTAAAAAAATGTTTATATGATATTTAATAAGCAAAGAATTATGCAATATAGGTTAAGTAACAGAATATAATAGTACATAATAAATAAAATACATGGAAGCAATTAAAATATTTAATGAACTCAATCACAAAATAAAAATAGATATAGGATAATTTTCAGAGCTTAGAAAAATTACAAATTTCAAATATTTTAGACATAAACAGTCCTTAGCTTTACTAATAATGAACTAAATGAAAATTAGATCTCATGCTGAAATGCATCATATCATTTGAGCAAGAAAAAATGACAGGATTGGCAAATGAAAAATTAGTTCTTATATAATGTTGATGAAACTATTATTGGAAGAAAATTATACTATAACTGTTGGTTTATATAATGTATATGCATTTCTTCCTAGGAATCTCAATTCCATTCCACTGACATATGTGTCTATTTTACTATTTTCAATAATATAGCTTTGTGATATATTTTTGAAGTTAAGGAAAATTCTATCTACAATCTTTGTTTTAATATCTTTGTTTAAGATAGCATCAGTTATTTAACGTCTTTTATATTTTTTTACAATTTTTAGAAATATTTGTTCTTTTAACTTAAAGAAGAATTTCAACACAGATTTAATTGAATCTAAACATTGCCTTGGTTGTTTCCAGAGTCTAGCTATTGTAAATAGTGCTACAATGAATATAGGTGTGAGGAAGAGATTTTCGCATTGTGTTTTTGTGTTCCCAGGATATATCCCTAGGAGTAGAATAGCTGGATCAAATGGGAGCTTAATTTATAGTTTTTTGAGGAATATTTATCTTTTTTTTCTATAAAGGCTGGACTTGACGACATTACCACCAGCAGTGAATGAGAGCTCTTTCTCTCTACATCCCTGCCAGCACTGATTGTTCTTGTTCTTTGTGATGTGTGCCAGTCTCTGTGGTGTGAGATGGCATCTCATTGTAGTTTTGATTTGCATCTTCCTAATGATTAGTGATGTGGAGCATCTTTTTATGTGTCTTTTGGACATTTGTATTTCTTCTTTGAGGAGATATCTGTTCATTTTATTCTGTTTATGACTGAAACCCAACTATGAACACACTTGTAATTATGGTGCTTACATAAAGTTTTATATATAAAGATAAAATAAAAATTGCTTTGGATAGAATTATCTGAAAATTTTTATAGTTTATAAACACATATGAATTTATACCTGGAAAAGTGCAAATATCCACATGCATATGTTCATTGTAACACTTTTAAAATCTTAATCTAATTATTCATGAAAGAATAGTGCATTTTGGCATAAATTATATGAAAATATTTTATTTTAAAGAAATCATCCAATGTATATATGTATAGATATGTATTCTATGTATAGATATGACCATAATAAAATAGTATGAATGTAGGTAATGAACTTAATATACATAATTTGTCCCATAGCTTATAAGAAGAAAAACAAAATTACTTGATTGTTTGTTTAATACTATGCTATAAAAATGGTTATACATATTTTATTATATTATAACTTATTTCATGATTAAATTTTATACATCAATATTTAAATGTCAAAGGCCATATCATTTCCATAATATAAATTATATCTAATATTTTTATTTCTTAATGATATATGTTCAGGTAGACACAATTTATAAAAGGTGAATATTTAATGAGAATGAGATAAAGGGGTAGGCAAAAATAATTTGTTACTAATGCTTTAAAATTCAATATTTTTACATATTTTTTGAATTTCAAAATGCTATTCCCTTTTTCATAGATAACAAAGCAGATTCTTAGGAAGATATTTAACCTAGAAAGCTATTTTGATTATGATCATGCTTCCAGTCATAATTTAGTTGTTCTTTTCATCCAAAAGAAAAACAAGAATAATTATGAACTAGTGTGCATAAAATATATAGTAGACATGAAGACAAGCTGGAGAATTAGTATTTTTGAGAAGTTTAGTAGTCTATAAATATTTGCATACTGCAACTTACTTGCCACTGACCTCAACAGTCTAATATCATTGACCAAAAATTTAGCTTGAACTGAGTTTAACAACCCTGTTATATCTCAGGTGAGTGAAGCAACCAACACAGATTTGCTTTTTAATTTACTTAGTGCTGGAACTTGAGAAAGAAATAATGATGAAAAGAAAGGTTTATGAATGTCAAGTGTATCCATTTAAAAACACTTTACACACTATTACAATACAGCTTTGTAAGCATTCCTAGCAATATCTTAACTTGTCTGAGAAATGTTCTATTAATGCTCTAACCTCTTTGCAAATTTTCAAAAGGGGGAGAAGTCAACAAGGTAAAAAATGGGGTCTGACATCCTCTGCTTGTTCAAAAGAGACTGCTGAAAACATATAAACTAGTATCTCTCTCATTGATCGTTTGAACAAAAGTTGAACAGATTTTCAGTGTCCAATTTTCTCCCTTTCCCAAAACCTTCAATTTTTGGCCAATGCTTTGAAAGCTTCCAGTTCAGTGCTATTGTTCTCCAACCTCTCCTTTATTTAAGTTGGGTGGTTTGGGAAATGGAAGATCTTTGTGGGTTATAATTAACTTTGCTCTTGTGATACCTTAAACTAACATCAACAATAGACAGTTTGTAATATTATTGAAAAAAATGTCAACTGCTAGAAAGATAGCAAAATAAAAACAAGAAATTCAAATGCAAGTTGTTTTTTCTTCATTTCTCTCCACATTCTTATTGTCCCAGGTAATTATATTTATGTCTAGGAGAGGAGAATTTCTCCAACTCCCACCCTTACAGGTCTTTAGTTTTGGGTTTTGGTGGTGGTGATGATGGTGATGGTGATGGTGTGGTGTTTTTTTGGGGTGGGAGTTATTCAAATAAGTGAATTGACACACCAGATGCTTACAAAAGAAAGAGACCAATTAAATTCATTGTGGATGGAGGCAACATAGAAATATAAAACACTTGATCTTAAAATAATAATATATTTTTATAGTCTAACAGGTAAAAAGACAGTAAATGTCTAAGGGGTAGATAGCTCACACATGTCCAAAATAAATTTAGGGTTTAAACAGTAATTTTGAAAAGAATTATGTGAATAACTTTCTACAAGGTACAGCCCTTAAAATTTTGTAGTGCTAAACCTTCTTCCACTTAGAGTGCCCCAAAACTGTGCTCATTGGAAATTTTCTCTGCTTTTAGAAGAATGGTAATAATAGGAAAACTTTTTTTCATAGACTTCAATTACAATTTATTAATACGCTGCTTTGGCATATCTTTGTGATAGACAGTCTTAGCCTTCACCAACCAACATGCTCAAACATTTCCCAGAAAAAACTTCAGAGAAACACACTTCCAAGAGTATATTACTCTTTAAATAGCCATTCTTCTGTATAAGGAAGCACACATTGAATTAGAAACATATCTGGGGAATTGAGAGATAGTTGGGAGGGTCCCTTGCCTTTTGTGTGACCAACCTTGATAGGCTTTCCAGTCCCTCAAGAAAGGGGAGGAATATATATACATATATTAATAATTTTTATTTTGACCAAAGTGAATTACAAATCATTCACAGTAGTATTTCAGGTAAATAGTGACATTGAATTCCCACCACCAATGCTGTCCTCCCTCCATCCCTGTTCCCAGCCTGCTCCTTTTGCCCAGCCCCTCCTTTGCCTCCTAGGCTGCTAGTACAAGTGGTTCCTTCTGTGTCTAGCCTGTTATATATTGGTTATCCTTTCTGTTGTAGTTGGGTTTGGATTTGGTGTTCAAGTATGATCATTTTTTTATTTATTTATTTATTTTTTTTTTTTAAGGAACCATGACCATCGGACATCGCCAATTTGACACAGAATCAGCCTCCAGGGAAGGTTATGGTTTGAATTTTTCTTTTTTTTTCTTCACAATCTTTTTTTTTTATAATGAAATGTATTGTATATAATAATATATTGCATATACATTGTATTCCATTATTAAATAACAATATTTTTTTTCTTAACACCACCCATCACCAGTGCAACATTCCCATCACCAATGTCCCAAGTCTCCCTCCTCCCCACCCGACCCCCGCCTGTACTCTAAACAGGTTCTCAATTTCCCTCATACATTCTCATTATTAGGACAGTTCAAAATGTAGTTATTTATCCAACTAAACTCATCTTCCTGAGGTGAGCTGGAACTTCCAGCTCTTTTCTCTTTTGTGTCTGAAAGTTATTATTGCAAGAATGTCTTTCATTTTTCTTAAAACCCATAAATGTGTGAGACCATTCTGCGTTTTTCTCTCTCTCTGACTTATTTCACTCAGCATAATAGATTCCGTGTACATCCATGTATAGGAAAATTTCATGACTTCATCTCTCCTGACAGCTGCATAATATTCCATTGTGTATATGTACCACAGTTTCTTTAGCCATTCGTCTGTTGAAGGGCATCTTGGTTGTTTCCAGAGTCTTGCTATGGTAAATAGAGCTGCAATGAATATAGGTGTAAGGAAGGGGTTTTTGTATTGTATTTTTGTGTTCCTAGGGTATATTCCTAGGAGTGGTATAGCTAGATCGTATGGGAGCTCGATTTCCAGTTTTTGGAGGAATCTCCATATCGCTTTCCATAAAGGTTGAACTAGACGGCATTCCCACCAGCAGTGGATAAGAGTTCCTTTCTCCCCACATCCCCGCCAACACTGTTTATTTTCATTCTTTGTGATGTGTGCCATTCTCTGTGGTGTGCGGTGGTATATCATCGTTGTTTTGATTTGCATCTCCCTGATGATTAGTGATGTGGAGCACTTTTTCATGTGTCTTTTGGCCATGTGTATTTCTTCTTTGTCAAAGTGTCTGTTCATTTCTTCTCCCCATTTTTTGATGGGATTAGATGTTTTTTTCTTGTAAAGTTCTGTCAGTGCCTTGTATATTTTGGAGATTAGCCCCTTATCTGATGGGTATTGGGTGAATAGTTTCTCCCACTCAGTGGGTGGCTCTTGTATCTTGGGCACTATTTCCTTTGAGGTGCAGAAGCTTCTCAGCTTAATATATTCCCATCTGTTAATTTCTGCTTTCACTTGCTTGGAGAGTGCAGTTTCTTCCTTGAAGATGCCTTTAGCCTCAATGTCCTGAAGTGTTTTACCTACGTATTGTTCTATATATCTTATGGTTTGGGGGCTGATATCGAGGTCTTTAATCCATTTGGATTTTACCTTCGTACATGATGTTAGCTGGGGGTCTAAGTTCAATTTTTTACAAGTGGCTACCCAGTTGTGCCAACACCACTTGTTGAAGAGGCTTTCTTTGTTCCATTTAGGATTTTTTGCTCCTTTATCAAAAATTAGGTGACTGTATGTCTGGGGAACATTCTCTGAGTATTCAAGCTTATTCCACTGATCTGAGGGCCTGTCCTTATTCCAATACCATGCTGTTTTGATAACTATTGCTTTGTAGTAAAGTTTAAAGTTGGGGAAAGTAATTCCTCCCATATTCTTTTTCCCAATGATTGCTTTAGCTATTCGAGGGTGTTTATTGTTCCAAATAAATTTCAAAAGTGCCTGGTCCACTTCTTTGAAGAATGTCATGGGTATCTTTAGGGGGAT
This sequence comes from Suncus etruscus, assembly GCF_024139225.1. Lineage (NCBI taxonomy): Eukaryota > Metazoa > Chordata > Mammalia > Eulipotyphla > Soricidae > Suncus > Suncus etruscus. Next base: position 124,852,826 of record NC_064852.1, read on the forward strand.
CGCATTAAATCTGTACAGTGCTTTGGGGAGTATTGCCATTTTAATGATGTTAATCCTGCCAATCCATGAGCAGGGTATGTGCTTCCATTTCCGCGTGTCCTCTCTTATTTCTTGGAGCAGAGTTTTATAGTTTTCCTTGTATAGGTCCTTCACATTTTTAGTCAAGTTGATTCCAAGATATTTGAGTTTGTGTGACACTATAGTGAATGGAGTTGTTTTCTTAATGTCCATTTCTTCCTTATTAGTATTGGTGTATAGAAAGGCCATTGATTTTTGTGTGTTAATTTTGTAGCCTGCCACCTTGCTATATGAGTCTATTGTTTCTAGAAGCTTTTTGGTAGAGTCTTTGGGGTTTTCTAAGTAGAGTATCATGTCATCTGCAAACAGTGAGAGCTTGACTTCTTCCTTTCCTATCTGGATTCCCTTGATATCCTTTTCTTGCCTAATCGCTATAGCGAGTACTTCCAGTGCTATGTTGAATAGGAGTGGTGAGAGAGGACAGCCTTGTCTTGTGCCAGAATTTAGAGGAAAGGCTTTCAGTTTTTCTCCATTGAGGACAATATTTGCCTCTGGCTTGTGGTAGATGGCCTTAACTATATTGAGAAAGGTTCCTTCCATTCCCATCTTGCTGAGAGTTTTGATCAAGAATGGGTGTTGGACCTTGTCAAATGCTTTCTCTGCGTCGATTGATATGATCATGTGATTTTTATTTTTCTTGCTGTTGATGTTGTGTATTATGTTGATAGATTTACGGATGTTAAACCAGCCTTGCATTCCTGGAATGAAACCTACTGATCGTAGTGGATGATCTTCTTAATGAGGCATTGAATCCTATTTGCCAGGATTTTGTTGAAGATCTTTGCATCTGCATTCATCAGCGATATTGGTCTGTAATTTTCTTTTTTCGTAGCATCTCTGTCTGGTTTAGGTATCAAGGTAATGATAATATCAAGAGGATAGAAATTTTGCAGGCTGCCTTTGCTGACCACAAAGCCCTGAAATTATATATAAACTACAAAGGGACACAGAAGAAAAATTTTAACACCTGGAAGTTAAATAGCCTCATACTGAATAATCAGTGGGTCCGAGATGAAATCAAAGAGGAAATCAAAACCTTCCTGAAAACAAATGACAATGGAGACACAAATTATCAGAACCTATGGGACACAGCAAAAGCAGTACTGAGAGGAAAATTTATAGCTTTGCAAGCACACATCAGGAAAGAAGAAGGGGCATACCTAATAGCTTAATGACGCAGCTCATAGAATTAGAAAGTGCTCAACAAAAGGATCCAAAAATAGGGAGGCAGAAGGAAATAACAAAGCTGAGAGCAGAAATCAATGAAGTGGAAACCAGAAAAACCATCCAAAAGATCAACGAAAGCAGAAGTTGGTTCTTTGAAAAAATAAACAAGATTGATAGACCACTGGCAAAACTAACAAAGAAAGAAAGAGAGAGATACTTGATAACTCGTATTAGGAATGAAAAAGGAGAGATCACTACTAATATGGTAGAGATTCAAAGGGTAATCAGAAACTACTTTGAGAAACTCTATGCCACTAAAAATGAAAACCTGGAAGAAATGGATAAATTTTTGGAATCTTATAATCTTCCACGATTGAATGAAGAGGATGTAGCATATCTAAACACACCCATTACTATTGAGGAAATTAAGAAAGTAATCAAATGTCTGCCCAAAAACAAAAGCCCAGGCCCAGATGGATTTACTAATGAATTCTTTCAAACCTTTCAAGAGGAACTACTACCAATCCTGGCAAGACTCTTTCATGAAATTGGAAAAACAGGAAAACTTCCAAATAGCTTTTATGAAGTCATTTTTTATTTCTACTCAATGTTCATACGACTGTTTGATCTTGGTGCCTTCTATTATTTCCTCTCAATATGAGAAGCAGAACAAGATGGTTTAAGTTATGTATTTCTGTTTGTAGGTAAGAGGAAAAAAAAAAAGAAGAGCAAAGAAAAGGGGGGGGGCAAAAATTCAAACAAGCAAAAAAAAAACGGGAGGGGTCCTTCTAAAGTTTATAAATATTATTTTAATAAAAGAAAAGAAAAAAGGAAGGGAAACATAAAATATTACAAGAAAAGTCAAACCCAAAATAAAACAAAACAAAACAAAAACAAACAAAAAATCTGAGAAGCACCACAGCAATATTGACAACAACAGAACACTGACTCCGGTCTTGAAATATAGACAAATTAAAGCACAGGTAAAAAAAAAGAAAATAAAGGGCAAAGAAAAGAGAATGAAAAGAAAAGAAAAAGCATAGGCAACAATCTTTACAAAAAAATTAAAGAAAAAAATTTAATTTGTGCTATTTCTTTTTTGCATAGGCACAGTAAAAATTGGGGAGATTAGAAAGGGAATTCCCCTGGCCTAAGATATACAGGGTTCCTCAGCCCTTGAAGTATACTGTCATAGGTATGACTACAGCCTCCGTACATTAGCTCTTACTCTTCTATATCCTTCTGTGATATCTGTAAGTTTTCTGTTCTATCATAGATGATAAAATCAGGTTTCTGGGAGCCGGAGAGATAGCATGGAGGTAAGGCATTTGTCTTGCATGCAGAAGGACGGTGGTTCGAATCCACTGAGCCTGCCAGGAGCTATTTCTGAGCATAGAGCCAGGAGTAACCCCTGAACGCTGCTGGGTGTGACCCAAAAACGAAAAAAAAAAAATCAGGCCTCTGTAGCTCGTGATCTTGGTATGTGCTCTTGTCATAGGATGGAATCTTTCTTTACAGTTCCAGAAGTTCAGTTCCATCACTGTTGTTTTAATCAGTCTTCTGTAGTTGGTGGTCTTGGTTTTTGCACCTATCTCAGGATGAAGCCTAGGGTAGAGTCGTTATGTTTCTAGAAGTTCTGTTCAGTTGCAGTTGTCTCAGTCATACCTCTGGAATTAAAGATCTTGGTTGTTGTATAGGTCGTAGGCCAAAGCCTAGAGACTTTTTTATTGGTCCCAGGATAGGTTTTGCCCAGTGATGGTAGTCACTTTCTGTCTTCTGTAGTTAGCAATCTTGGCTTTTGTACTGATCAAAGGATAATGTGTCTTCTGGTTTCATCTTATTGTTAGATGTTGAGATGAGACAGCCTTCTCTTAGACCAAATTATTGCCATTTCCTCATTGTCAGAATGTCATACCAAAACTGGCACATATTGGTGTCAGGGCCGTTTTATATATGTATATATATATATATATTTATATATATATATATATATATATATATATATATATATATCTTAGCATTTAACCCTGTACAATTTCTTGCAAATACAACATGGAAATATTATGTTATGCATGGATATCATACATATTTATTGTTTTGTATATATATATATATATAAGTATAGATAAATGTATATGTGTGATGCTCATAATGTTCTTTTGGCTTTTTGTTTGCTTGTTTAGTTTTGTTTATTTTGGGTCATGACCAGTAGTGGTCAGGGCTGACTCTTAGCTCAGCACTCAGGAGACCATCTGGTGCCATGATTGAACCCACATGTAAAGCAATCTCAAAGCTGTTGGGGTTTTTTTTTTCCACTCTAGCCTCGACTGTTCTTTTGAAGAAAAAAAAAAGCATCAGGTGTTTTTTTTGTTTGTTTTGCTTTGTTTTGTTTGTTTGTTGTTTGTCCTCCCTTGAATCCTTAAGCTGCTTTAAGAATTTGGAATAGGGTCTGAGAGAATTCAGTGGGTAAGACATTTTTGCTTACATATGGCCTGTCCAATATATAGGGCCCCAAAATAAAAAGCAATGAAAGCAAAATATGTCATTTCTACTCAGCATTGACTAGGTATATTCTTATCAATGTAAAATACATTGTGCTATAAATATTTAAAATACTTTCTCAAATTGTTTTGTTGTTATTCTGGAAGGATGGTCAGATTCTTGGCCTTGCTATTAGTTTTTTGTTTGTTTGTTTTGTATTTAATGTGAACTCATTGAGTCTTATTCATTGAGTCTTTTTTTTTGTTTGTTTATTTTTTCAGCCACACCCGGTGATGCTCAGAGGTTACTACTGGCTATGCGCTCAGAAATCTCTTCTGGCTTGGGGAACCATAAGGGATACTGGAGAAATAGAACAGCGGTCCATCGTAGTCTAGTGCATGCAAGGCAGATGCATTACTGCTGTGTCACTGCTGCAGTCCCATTATTTATTAAGTCTTATATAATTATTTCTTTTTTCTCTTTGGTTTCCCAATAAATGCAATAAATGCAATTAAACATATTTCTTTTAGAGGTTAGGATAGACCAAGTAATGCTCAGAGGCGACTATTATTTCTGTGTTTTGTAGTTATTCATAGCTGCATTCTTAGTTCTGTGCTTGGCAGTTATTCTAAAGGTGCATTTGGTGCCAGGAATCAAATTTAGGTCTCCTTCATGTAAAGCATAGCTTAGTCTTTCAAAAGCCAAAAGTTCCCAAGTCGTTTAGAATTTGTGTGGAGTGGGCCGAAGCGAAAGCATGACAGTAGAGCATTTGACTTGCATGCAGCCAACCGGGATCCTCAGCATCCCATACGGTCTTTGGTCTTCAGTGCCTGCCAGGAGCGATTTCTGAGTAATCCCTGAGTGCCACTGGATATGCCCCCTTCCAAAAAATAAAAAAAAAATGAATTTGTGTGGAGTTACTCAAGCCCTTTTATTTTATAATAGATACAGATTAAAATATATTATTTATTCAATTCTTTATTAAGAAGACACAATAAGATAAAATGTCAGATCCTTGACTAATTTTGAGCCATTGGGTGCTCTTTTATTTTAAACAATTCAACTTCTGTTGTTATATTGAAGCAATGTATAGTTTTTCTCTAATAATATTATTAAAATAAATAATTATTTTATCTAATAATAAAATAAAAATACTTTTTCTCTAATAATGTAGTTTTATTGAAATTTCTTATGTTTTCTAATAATATAAATATTAAGTAGTATTATGTATGCCACTAGAAAAGTAATAACCTTCATCTATGAATCAAAGATTTTAAAGTTAATTACCATAACATAATATTATTACTTCCCACGTAATGAAGAATATACGATGGCTACTGGAATACCTAAATAAAATTGTATATTCATAGTTTTAGGAAAACAATATAAATATTTCTGTTATAGGCATTTGAAATGTGTTGTTAAAGTTGAAGGGATAAATAAGTAAGACCTTGGGCATAGAATAAAATATAGAAGAAAAAAAATGAATCCTAAGATAAAAGGAAAAATAAACTAATTCAGGGCTAGAAAGAAACCTTGGTAGCTTGACTTATACTATTTGTATACAAGCAGGGGTCTTCAAACTATGGCCCACGGGCCACATATTGTATTTATTCCCATTTTTGTTTCTTCACTTCTAAATAAGATATATGCAGTGTGCATAGAAATGTGTTCATAATTTTTGTTTTTACTATAATCTGGCCCTCCAACAGTCTGAAGGACAGTGAACTGGCCCCCTGTTTAATAAATTTGAGGATCCCTGGATAGGAAGCTGAATTCATTCACTGTCCCTAAGCACTTCTAGGAGCAAATTGTAAGCACAGGGCTAAGAGTAGCCTCTGAACACCACTTTGTGTGGCCCCAAACCAACACCCAAACCTTAAATTATTAATAGAAAAACATTTTTAAATTAATCCCCTTCTTTATATAATTGGACTATATATAAGAAAAACTCATGGAAATATTTCTAAAATATTTTATAAAATATATATTCTTTCTTTAATAGTTGAGTTGATGTATGAACCAGTAAGAACCAGTTTGAATGTAAATATATTTACAAAAAGAAACTACTTTCTAATCCTAAACATTTAAGCACTGTAACATTTCTTCACTGCTATCAAATATTTTATGGACTATGAACAGCGAAGTGTAAGAGTTCTTTAGGAACATACATTACTCTTCACAAAAGAAGGGCTTAGTTGACATGATTCATAAAATTTCTTTGACATATTACACATCATTTTGATTTTTAGCTTGATTCATTTGTGTGAGGCAAAAGAAATATGGCATAATTTGTTGATTCATAATGTGTAGAATAACTACAATTCAACTTTCACACTTTCTTGAAGTATTACAAGAACAAGTTGTGGCTAGAGGTTAGACTAAAGGCACTGCAAAACTTAATTTGCATTTGTCAATATAGTCATGTTCTTTTTGGCGTGATTGTCCATGCATTTGCTCATGTAAGACAAATAAGGAGCCAACTAAGTACCCTAAATGTAGAGAAGACACCTGTATTCATGTGATATCCTGACAATGAGACACAGAAAATTTAAAATGTATAAAAATATCATAATCATGGCATATGTGTTTTCTTTGTACATGGCACCTGAGCACATGATTCCTCCATCTCCCCTATCTCCATTTTCACATATGGTCTTTCCTACTTTCCTTTGGAAGTGTACCAGGGCTTTTTCTATCTTTGGAGAAGGCTGCTGTCTCTTGAGCATGTTATTCTTTCTCTCTCTTTTATCATTTCTCCTTTCCTTTCTCAATGTCTCCAAATAAAACCAGTTTTAGTAACAACAATAGTCTCTCAAGACTTTTCAATATTATACTAATACCATTTAAAAAAGTATCTTCTGCTCTCATTTAGAGTTAGTTGGACTAACATCAGAATATCTAAAACTATTCAAACACCTGTTATGGAGAAAAAAATGCTATAGAATATAGATAACATTATCAACTTTCTAGTCATTATTTGACACATGTCAGTTTTATAAGAAATGTAGATAAAGTGAATAATTGCAGAAGATAGCCCTGGATTTCCAATGTAGTATTATCACTGGGATTGTGAAAGAGTGATGTGAGAATCTGATATTACTATTTGTTAATTTGAATATTGACTAATCATACCATACAGATAAGTTCTCTTGGAATGTTAAAAATTTAGAGTCTTATAATTTATCAAGTTAGAGCCTCACTTTCCTATGAGTATTTGTTAAAAGTAACTAAAAAATACCTGCTCAGTCAACAAATAAACAAAAATGTAAGTATATCACAATCTAACCTTTCAACTTTTTGAACAGAGGCCTCAGGAAGATTTTGCAGGATTATGAACATGTTTTTTTAATATTTTTTATTTTATTATCATTTATAATAACAGTAATATATCCTGTTAATATTTTAGTTATAAAGCTATACATTAAAATAAAATTTATAACATAATAGTAATATACTTTATAGCATACTTAGATAATTTAAAATTAATATCACTAAAATTATTTAAAATTTTCCCAGATAGTAAATGTAGAATGTAAATATTTTTGTATTATCTATACTTATCATCACCTATACTTTACAATATAAATAGATCAATAATTAAAAGAATCTGAACTACTAGGGTGTTTATTGTTTTATTGTGTCTTGCATACTTAGCACTTCCAGGAGTGATCCCTGAATACAGCATGAGGATTAAACCCTACGTAATTGGATAGTTTCTTGGATAGACCAAGAAACAAAATAAGAGACCGGAGTAGTGGCATGAAGTCGTAAGGCATCTGCCTTGCCAATGCTAGCCTAGGACGGATAGCAGTTCGATCCCCTGGCATCCCATATGGTCCCCCAAGACAGGAGTGATTTTTGAGCACATAGCCAGGAATAATCCCTGAGCATCACCAGTGTGGCCCAAAACAGAAAAAGAAAGAAAAGAAACAAAATAAGCCTAGATTGATCTACCTTTGGAGTAATTCACAAATGCTAATACAGGTAATCATATGATAATTTTTCTAAGAGATATTAAGATCAAATTCACTATAGAAATATTCAAAGTAAAGGTAAAATATTTCATGATTGAACAAGTAAGAACAATCAAAAAGATTTCATCTCGGCAGTTTTCTGTAAGTTTTGGTTTCTATTAAACACATTCTAAGTATCTCTTTAAGTTTTAAGTTTATATTTCAATGAAAGATTTTAGTTTTATGAAAAAATTTATAATTCTCATTTATTTATATTTGTAGTTTTGTTCACAAAGTGAGCTTACTGAATTTCATAAAAGTGCGTACTCCAATTGCTAATATTCCTTGTTTCTAGATTTGCTCTACTAAAAGATCCTGAAGAGAAAAGTCAATTTTACAAGTGCTGTGCTATAGATGCAAAACAATCTAAAAGAAAATACTAGTGTTTCAACTGGTTGATGCATTATCACTCTAAATTTGGTAATAGATAGATTTATAAGCACTGAAATTTTATTTGACAGATAATTTTTGAAGCTAGAATAAATGTAGGAAAGGTTGATTGCTATTTTTCCTTAGCAAAAAAAAAAATAATTGTCTTGCCAGCACTTAAAAAATATCTTATTACTAAGTGCCTTGGGCAAGGGATGGGACAGATCTGAAGAAAATGAAGAAAACAGAAACACTTTCTTGAATAGAATAAATGCCTCAAAAAGACGCATTATTTTACTCTTTGAAATGCTACTTTTGATATCAAAAACATTTATGACTTTGCATACATTTTAATATAATATTGAAGACATAGTTTAATTTATATGACTGTCTTGCTTTAAGGCTGGTACAAAATTAAACAGATTGGTCATTTTCTTTGGACATGAGTGACCCAGGTTTAATCCCTGGCATCCAGTATGGTCCCCTCAGTCCTGCCAGTAGAAATTCCTGACTGCAAAGCTAAGAGTAACCCCTCAGTATGGTTGGGAGTGGCCCTAAGACAATAGACAAAACTATAAGCTTCAATTAAAAAAAATATATATCCCAACACTTGTTCAAAACTGAAAGTAATGTGGACAAATAATTAAAAAACAGGTAAATTATAAACTTTTATATTTATATGTAGGATACCATATTCTATATCACAGAATTATGTAGCAAAATACTTTGATGTAACTTACTGAAAACTATGAGTTGGGTGCTTATAATAGATTATACATTATAAATGCTGAGTTGTCTGGGTTTATGCGTTTACATATAGTAACTATGGTAACTTCAGAAAGTTGATACAACTCAAAAATGGCTAATGAGAGAAATAGTATCACACATAGTAAATATATCTCCACAAATCTACAGAAAATTCTCTCTTACACAAGGACTAATATTGTGTTGTGGTATTTAGATTAAATTATAAGGCAGGTTATTAACACATTTTAAACTATATGTCATATAAAGTAAATATTTATGTTTAAATGTAAAAAAATCCAGAATAAAAACTTGCCATAAAAACAAAAATAAAAATTGCAAATAAATAAACTTATGGTGATTATTACAGTTTATTTGTTATTAAATATCTTGACTAAACACAAAAATTCACACAAGAAAACTTCAATAATAAAACATCATGCCACCAATTAAATAAAATGAATTATATCAAAACATACTTGACATGTACCTAGTAAACCATATCAAAATGAATTGTTGAATTAAAATTTAAATCATGTTATTGAATGAAATGCTAATGTGCTACAATTCTGTTAATATACAAAGTAAACTAATCATCTGAGAGTCATGATGGTCTCTATGTGCTTCTTCTTTAGCAGGATTTGTATTAGCTAAGGAAAAACGACTTGCAATGAGTCATGAATAAACCCCAACGTTTTAACAATTTAGCATAATAAATATCCACCATCACCACAATAATTGTTTTTCTGTCCAGGATTAGTTTTTATTTTGTGAATTGGCAATCATTAATTCCAAATATCAGAAAGTACAGGGAGATGACAAGATGGGAAGTCTTACTTGCTTTGGCTTGCCTTGGTCCATAAGTGATGCTAACTCCTGCCTCTTAACTTATGGTCAGGGTGTTACGATAGAGCCAGATTCATGTCGGATGGCCTGAAATGTGGCTTTCCCAAAATAAATCCTCTAGTCTATGTACAAGAAAGCAACAACTCTGGAGGATGTTCAGTTGATCCGATTTTGCTATAAGGATGAGATATAAACAAGTATATTGTCTATGTAGGAATAATTAAACTAGTCGTTTAGGCGTGGCTGTGTGACCTCTTATACCATCTCTCTGATCCCAAGATTTCAAAAGTTAAGAAAAATTTGAAGCACAGATTTATTTATTCATTTAAAATGTCTCTCTCTCTCTCAATCACACACACACACACACACACACACACACACACACACACACACACACACACACATTCCCATATTCCCATACACTATGTTCCTCTCCCTTTACAGTCTGGATATAGCCAGAAGTATCTCATTAAAGTAAGAAAAATTCATGAATAATATTTTAACATATCTCCAGAACCCTAAGGATGTGATAAAATATATAGATAATAGCGAAATTCCAAGGAATTTCAAGACATTATGTATAGGCTTACTAGCATCTTTCGTTGAATTGCTTATTGTTTAGTGAATTTTCAGGGTGAACCATTTTAGACTTCCTTTGTTCTACGGAATTCTCTGCACAGAACAGGGTTTACAAGTGAGAGAAAGAATTGTGTCTATTATACACACAGAGGGAGGAAAATGATGCTATTTACTGGCTTTTTTAGATTGCTCCAGAGATAGCCTTTGGCTTTAATACATATTCTGACTTTGAAACTGTGGGTGCACTATTTTATTTTCAGAAGACAAACTGCCTGTCTGTAAACATAGTGATTTGAGAGACTGAATCTGCTTCCACTCTCTGCGTCTGGTTAGTTGTCCTAAGGCAGTGAACCACCACTCAGTGCGTTACTAAATACTAATGGGAAAAATTAAAACCACCAGTTTTTGAGCATAATGACTTATAGAATATTGTTTCCAGACCACTTGGTTTTTGTTAGAAACACTACACGGAATATAAGATTGTGAAGATCTTTGGAATCAATGCTTTATTTGCTCTTTTGGTAGGTTCTAAGAACGTTAAACTCAATTATTCATATTTTTAAAAATGTCTCCATACTGTTTATCTCTTTTAGGCCGGAAATTATTTTCTTTATATAGTTCATTTGTAAATTTTAAAAGAGATTTTTCTTATTTTTATTACTTCTTTTTTAATATACGTTCCACCGCAGAGTAAACAAATATACAAAAATAATGAGAACATGAACTTTACATGAATATCTTACTGTGCTTTCAGAAGTACAACCTACCCTTCTTATGATAGTTAGAAAATTTATTCAAATATTTTTAATAATATCTTTATTTAAGCACCTTGATTACAGACATGATTGGTACTGTTTTTCATAAAGGTTAACCAGAGGACATTAACCAAAAGTAGTTGAGAACTTTCTTTTTCTTTTTTTTTTTTCAGATTATTTGTAAAGCAAAATTTAAGTAAATACACAAGTAATTTTTTGTTATTGTTGGTTGGTTGTGCTTTGAGGGGCCACACCCAGAAGCACTCAGTGCTCAGAAATCACTCTGGCAGCTGTACTATCGGACCGACCAATAAGCAACTAATACACTAATATGTAAATAAGAATAAAGAAATAATTAAAGAGCTAACACTATTTTATAGCTCTGTTATACAATTTAAGTTCTAAAGTTCTAAAGTTCTAAAGTTGTGCTCTTAAACTGACATAAAGTGAATTTAGCCATACATACAAATTATCATAAGGAATATAGAGTACAATTCATTCTTTTTAATTATGTGGTAATGTTATGAATAAAATATGAATATGTCATATTAAGCAAATGGTAATAAATGACAACGGAAGGAAAGTGACATTAATTTCTGAGTCTGCTAGTAATTATCTTCTGATAGTGTTTCTTTTCATTTTGTATATTGGGTTATTTGGGATATAATTTTTGTTTTCATGTCTCTGAGAGAAATGCACTACATTTCTGGGACATAAAGAATTCAGGAAACTTAGGCAATGAAGCTTTTTAAAATATCTAAAATATTAATCACGTACAACAAAATTTAAATGTTAGATTATTCAAAAAATAAAACTAATCAATGTATTGAATCTACTTTGATTCAAAGAGTTACTTCGGTAGTCTTAAATTAAAAAGTCTTTATACATTATGAAACTTGATTCTAATTTATAAAGTATTTGTATATAGAATTTAAGTAGTAAGGAAAGTTCTTGAATGGGATTAATTGAATTGTAAAAATTGGAAAAGATAAAAAACAGTTATCTTTCATTTATCTTATTTTAAAAGACATTTATTTAACTTTACATGTTTATATGTACAACATAATATTTAATACTGGCATATGCTGTGAAATACTTGTTCCTCATCTTTTTCTTTCTTATTATTTTCTTATTTTTCATAAGAAGTTATAATAAGCTATCTTTAAGTAGAGTAACCTCTCTGATATTATCTCACTATGAAAAGATAATGTCCCAATAGAAAAAAAGTGTGAATATAATGTGAATCTTTTTTTAAAAATAGCACAGTGGTATCTATTTTGCCTTGCACACCGCCAATGCAGAACCAATGGTAGTTCGAATCCCGGCATCTATATGGTTCCCTGTGCCTGCCAGGAGCATTTTTCTGAGAGCAGAGCCAGGAGTTACTCCTGAGCACCTCTGGGTGTGACCCCAAACAAACAAACAAACAAATAAATAAATAGATAAATAAAATGTGTAGATGTTTTTAAAAAGTTTTTTTATTATTCTTCCACCTATTTTCTTTGTAAAGACTTATTACTATGTAGAGCTTCCTCTGCAGAATGTGTCACATTATGCAAAAGGCTCAAAATTAATAAACAAAACTATCAACTTAAAAAATGATAAACTGGGCCAGAGTAATAGCACAGCAGTAGGGTGTTTGCCTTGCATGCAGCCAACCAGGACGAACCTAGGTTCCATCCTCAGGATCCCATTGGGTCCCTGATCCTGCCAGGACCAATTTCTGAGCACAGAGCCAGTAGTAACCCAAGTGCTGCTGTATGTGCCCAAACAAAAATAAACAAAAATCAGATAAACTAGGAAACTTGACATATAAATATTATGGATTATTACTTGTTCTTGAACACAAGAACAGATCAGGGGGCCAGAGCGGTGGCTCAAGAGGTAGGGCTTTTGCCTTACATGTGCTAACCAAAGACGGATGACGGTTAGATCCCCGGGCATCCCATATGGTCCCCAGCGACCCAAATAGTCCCCCAATTCAGGAACAATTTCTGAGTGGATCGCCAGGAGTAACCCTGAGTGCCATCGGCTGTGACCTCTCCAAAAGAACAAATCATTTTGTTTACATAATCTTTCCTAATATCTATAAAATCATGCAGTTGAATTTCCTGAGGGGAGTTTGGTTCCTGGTGTTTTTGCAGGGAATTATATCAGTTCTACATCTGGGATCTCGGGCTCACGGGGTTGGATGATCACTGTCCTCTGGAACCAACAGTTTTTATATGACATCCTGACAATGAGGAAATGGCAACAACTTGATCTAGGAGCAGATTGTCCTGTTTCATCACCTAACGATAAGATGAAATCAGAAGACATGCCATCCATTTATCTGTGCAAAAGCCAAAAGTGCTAACTACAGAGGACTGGCTTTGACAACCATGACTAGGCAAAATTTATCCTAGGATTAATAAGAAGGATCCTAGCCTAGGCTTTAGCCTAGGACTTGTACAAAAATCAAGATCTCTAATTCTAGAGGTCTAACTCTAACAACTGCAACTGAGCAGAACTTCTGGAATCATAATGGAAGACTCTATTCTAGGCTTGGGACTAGAATCTGAGCAAAAACCAAAACCACTTATTGCAGAAGACTGATTACAACAACGATGGAACAGAACTTCTAGAACCTTAAAGAAAAACTATCCTAGATTTCGTCCAATGACCTGTTCAAATACCAAGATCTCTAGCTAAAGAGGCTGAAATTTATCATCCACAACTGAGCAGAAATTTACCTGGAACCATAAAAAGACCTTGGTGTGTGATAATAAGCATGTAAAGAGCAAATAGTTGTTCCCATGGCAGTATGCTTCAAGGGTGAACAAATCCTGAATCTTTTAGGTCAAGGAAATTTCCATTTTTTATTTCCCCAATACTTACTGTGACTATGCAAAAAAAAAAAAAAAAAGAAAAAAGAAGAAAAGAAACACAAAACCTTTCTACACCAACCCTATTTCCTTTATTTATTTATCTATGTATTTATCTTTTTCTTCTTATTTTTTCACTTTCTTTTCTTTCTTTTTCACTCTTGTGGTTATTATTTGGTGATTTTTTTATTGTTGTCGCTGAGTGCTTTTTTTTTGGTAGTTACTGACTTATTTTAAAAAAAAATTATTGTTGTTTGTTGTTTTTGTTGTTTTTCTTCTTTTTTTTTGTCTTTTTTTTCTGTATTTTTCCAACAGAACCACACAACTTGAATCATCTTGTTCTGCCTCACGAATTGAGGGGGAAAATAAAAATAAATGGTACAAGGACTAAACAGCCATATAAACATTGAATGGAAATAAAAAATGATCAAGCTTAAACCGCAAACCCAAAGTCAACAACAACAGATTTGATACCTGATCTACAATAAGCTATACACAGAGGGAAAGTTATACTAGCACTCTGGGTGGCAGAGGGATATATGGGACACATGCTGCCAAAAGGGGTGTAGGAAGGACAACCTCGCTAGTGGGAATGGCCCTGATTCATTCTAACTATGTACCTTAAATATAACTGTGAAAGATTTTTATTCATTTGGTCACAATAAAAATTGTTTAAAAAAACATGCAGTTGACCAGAATCTCATAAACTCATAATTAATTATCAGAGATTAATTATGAAATTAGTTCAATTTACAATAAATTAAAATTACCTTTGAAAAACTATGGAGATTATTATTTAAATGCAACAAAAATTTGTCAATAATTTAGGTCAAATACATGTAGTGTCTGTTTTCAGATATCCTCATCCTAAAACTGTTAAGTTTTCCCTCCACAATATTGTATATTCTCATGGTTCTATTGATATTTATTTCACAGAGGTACAATTCCTATTGTATCTGGTAATACCAGTTGGAAAGAGGGAAAGTGCCCTAGGGTCCTGAGATTAAGTATCAAGATAACTTGATGTCCCTCTTTATGAATATTTCTTTTCCTCAGGATGATTAATTTTTTTTATCAAGACCTAGTAAATTGGACTCTTGTATAATAGCTTTTCTTGAATGCTAGCCTTACTTTTTGTAAGTTCTAATTTATTATTACAGGTCACACTTGGGGACATTCAGGAGCTAGTCCTGGCTTTATACCTAGGAGTGACAACTTGAGGTCCTTGGGGCCTATATTTGGTACTAGGGATGGAACTAGGGTTCATCTCATGAAAGGGCCTTACCTCCTAGATTAATATTCTGCCCCAGAGATTGGTGGAGAGATTTGAAGTTAGAAAAGTTACTTTCTCCTTTCCTTACCTGTAATACAGGAGATTTGAAAAACAAACAAACAAACAAAAAGCTTTAGATAGTGCCATGACTTTCCTGTAGGCAAAACTCATGAGAATAAGGATCGGGAGCTAAAACTAGACCTCTAAGTCCTAATTGAATTACTCTGAGATATATATATATATATATATATATATATATATATATATATATATATATATATATATTTTTTTTTAAATATGGAACGCTTCACGAATTTGCATGTCATCCTTGCGCAGGGGCCATGCTAATCTTCTCTGTATCATTCCAATTTTAGTATATGTGCTGCCGAAGCGAGCACACTCTGATATATATTTAATTAGTTATTTTCTATCTTTGTTTTATTGATACTGACTCCTCCTACTTTGGGCTACAGCACTGTGTTTTAGTACTTACTAATCTGTGAATCTCTGAATCTACTCATTTAAATCCTCTTGATGTGATATGTTTTTCTATGATCTCAATTCTTTGATAAGAATAAAAGCAATTATAAAATTTCAAATTACTCATCTTTTAATTGATGGCAAGAATTTGAGTGATGAATTTGCAGCTCATTACATGATCAGATGATAAAAGTTCTCAGTCACTTAAGTTTAAATCGAGGGCTTTTCCTAGTTACTATCAAAAACTATGAAGTCGTCTTGTACAGAAACTTCTCCATGATATAAGTCCATGTCACTGAAAGAGACTTTGATTTGTGTGAATAATATTCAAGTAAATTTGTTGTAGTCATGTTTACTAATAATTATGATCCTGGAAGATGATCGATAATGTTTCACAAATCTTTTGTGGTCTCAGATTCTGGGTAAAATTATGATGTTGTTTAATTCATTCATATTTGTTTAATTCTGGCTCCATTAGGTAACTCTTCTGGGTCTCAGTCTCTTCATCTATGTACACAGGTATCATACCATCTGTTCTGAAAAATTAAAGCATTTTATTATCATTGTTTAACACACTTTTCATGTTTAAAGTATGTTAAACATACTTTTTGTTTTTGTTTTCCTTCTGCAACTTAATACATTTTTGCTAGCTCAAAAACTAGTTATAGAGATTGTTAAAAGTATTGTCATGAGAAATTATTTCATCAACATATTTCTTATAGACTGTTGTGTTAAATAATTAACGATGGGGCTGGATGGTGGAGGATGCCATCCAGCCCACATGGCTCTGCAACCTCCATGCAGCCGGCCGGGTCCCAGGCCCAGGTGAAATCACTCACTCACAGGCAGCCATCAGGAAGAATCATCTTTATTCATGCCCTTGCCACCACAGGTGTGTGGCCTATGTCAACCTTTCAAGCATTCAGCAATATTTTGCTAGCCCTGCATCTTAATTCCTGTTAGCCATCTTCCCTTTGGGCTCCATGCGGCCCAAAGATCCAAAAGCCAGGAAACCAAGCCGGGCCAAAAGAGAAATGGCAAAAGGCCAAAAAGGGCCGAATCCCCTGGCTCAGAGGTTTATCTATCCTTTTCCAGACCCCTCCCAGAAATGGGAGGTCTTGCAGGTAGTTACACCTATTATCCAGTTCCCAAAACTCCTCCCAGATATGGGTGGGTCTTGGGGTACACCACATTTCCCCCTTTTTAAAATATTTTCATGCGCCAACGAAATAAAGTGAAAATTAATATACCAGCCCTTTTCAAAAACATATTATTTGCAAAATATACTTTACACCTGTAACCTAAAATTCTATTAATGCTTTTTTACCAAGCACTATTTCGGAACTTTCATGTTCCTATATTTTTAAACTATATTGGGGGAACTTCACTGTTCCTATATTTTTCCTATACACAAGTACTTCAGCATACATGCATAACATACATTTTAAAAACAGGCTAAGTACATTAAAATACACAGTAAAACATTTTGCAATTGAAAATATTAACTCTGAAAGACAACAAAACACATTTAAATTATAAAGAAAATGACTTAAGACAAAGATGCAGGTGGTTAGAAATTAGATGTTTAAATGAGCTAAACTGAATTACTTCCCTTTTATTTTTATTTTTTAACTACTAACTAAGTAAAACTTATCCCATCACCAACTATGAGTAAAATATTACTACCCACTAATTTTCTACACCTAAAACCATAGTTCAGATGATTAATTTGTCCCACGCTGATCTCACCACGTGGCTTCTTTAAACTTTTAAAGTTCAGATGTTGGTTTGTCCCACGCTGATCTTACCACGTGGCTTTCTTCCGTAGTTCCAGGCTCCGCTGCCGGTTTGTGATCTGGAGCGTGGATTCCAGGTTTTTCGCTTTTCCGGGCAAAGCTGAGCCCAGCCAAGCCGATCCCAGCCGAGATTCCAGCCGAGCCGAGCCCAGCCGCTTGGAGCTTTTCGCAGCTTTTTTTTTTTTCTTTGGGCGCACTTTGCAAGCAAGTTTTCGGCCACTTTTCTGATGCTGGAGGGGCTTCACCGCTGCCTTATTTTTCCCTCCGGGCGCACTTTGGAAGCAGCTTATGGATGTTCAGAGTTTCAAGTGATTTAAACTAAAAGTTCAGTTCGAAATTTCCAAAGTCGAAATCCAAATTCAAGCCAAAGGTCATTTTTAGAAAATCAGTCCACTTTAAATACAGTCTTTTTTCTCCTCCGTTTCCAATTTAGACTTTTAATAAGTCTTTGAAGAGGCCCAGGTTTTTGTTTCTTGTAACAAAGTTTTAGTTTTGGGCCTGGGCTGGAGGTGATGCAAGCTTTCACCTCTCTTGTTTTAATGGCCTTTGAACCCCCAGATGGGGTGTCGGCCATTTTTAAGAATGGTTGCACGTGGCCCAGGGTTTTGGGCTCAGTGCACCCGACAAGAGCCAAAATTAAACTGAAAAGCAGAAATGTTACCATTGTTGCTGATTTATTGGGTTCAGGATTCAGGTTAAAGTTCGGAGCGCCAGATGTAGAATTAAATAATTAACGATGGGGCTGGATGGTGGAGGATGCCATCCAGCCCACATGGCTCTGCAACCTCCATGCAGCCGGCGAGTTCCAGGCCCAGGTGAAATTACTCACTCACACGCAGCCATCAGGAAGAATCATCTTTATTCATGCCCTTGCCACCACAGGTGTGTGGCCTATGTTAACCTTTTAAGCATTCAGCAATATTTTGCTAGCCCTGCATCTTATCTCCTGTTAGCCATCTTCCCTTTGGGCTCCATGCGGCCCAAAGATCCAAAAGCCAGGAAACCAAGCCGGGCCAAGAGAAAAACGGCCAAAAGCCCGAATCCCCTGGCTCAGAGGTTTATCTATCCTTTTCCAGACCCCTCCCAGAAATGGGAGGTCTTGCAGGTAGTTACACCTATTATCCGGTTCCCAAAACTCCTCCCAGATATGGGTGGGTCTTGGGGTACACCACAATAGACTGGTTCTGATGATTTAAAAGCCTTGAATATGCTGTTATCTTTTGAATATTAAAAATAAATGTGCCAACTGAAATTTAGACTCATGTATAATAACTAACATTTTTAATAAAAGTATATCTAAGAAAATATTTCTATTCTAAATAATGTTATTTGGATATCACATAGTACTATTGCCACTACAAATCTGTTATTAAAAAGTAGAATTTTATGATTTTAAGAAAGCAGCACAGTTTTGGGGGGTCACTCCTGGCATTGCTCAGGGGTTAGTTACTCTTGGCTCTGAACTCAAGAATCACTATTGGTGGAGCTCAAGTAACCGTGCAGGGTACAAAATTGACTACATGAAAGACAGGTGCCTTACCCACCACTATATCCCTCATTTACTTTTTTTCTCAATAGGTGGATTAAAATTGGCTATTTAAGTGTTCACTTGGAAAATGTTGATAATTAGAAATATCATGTGGCTATTCAGCACCAAAGCAATTGAATAATATATCATTCACACTTTAATGCACAAAAGAGCAAAGTTAATTCTAAGTAAAGGTATTTTATAAAACATGGAACTATGTTAATTTTACTTTATTAATTATGTAATACATAAGCCAGAATTGATCAATCTGGAATTGAAATTTTCATTAAAAAATCTCTAATGTTGATTCTATTGATGAACTCAACCTTTGAGATGAAGCTATTACTAAAGAAGAAAGGAGGTAAATAATTCTATTAATATGCTTACTGGAAGAAATGTAGTGATGTTATTGAGAGAAAGGTAAATAAATTGTCTATATTTTCATTATCAATGAAAAAATTGTAAATCTTAAAAACTTAGAGCAGTATTTTAAGAAATCATAAATATTTAAACTTCCTCTTTTGTATTTATTTCATGGTAGACATGCAACAATAAAACACACATTTCATAATTGAAACAAAAGCTCTTAGAATTTCAATTTACACATCCAATAAATGGCAAATATAATATAAATCTGTATAATATTTTTAAATAAGTATATATAATGGGCTAGAGACATAGTTCAGCAGGTAGGGTGCTTGCCTTGTAAACAGGCTACCTAGGTTGGATCTCTGCATCCCATATGATCCCCAAGCTACCATAGTGATTTCTGAGTGTGGAGCCAGAAGTAACCCCACAGCTTTGCTGGGTATGACTTGCAAAAAATAATAAAGTGTATTTTTAGGATTTTACACTAAGAATAACTAAAGTATATTAGTTTATAATTTAAGATTGCTTAAAAATTATCCACTATGTCTACTTCCATATGCAATTTGAGATCACAGAAAAGTAATTTTTGAAATCAGATGCTGTCAATGTAATCTTAGTGTTAGTTGGCTCTCATCTTTGAGGAAATTTTACTTAGATTGGAAGATAAATAAAACTATATTTTATATTTATTTTCTTATTTCCCTAAATCTAATTGCTTAAACATATTTATTGCTCTCTCTTTATATATATTTATGTGTGTGTGTGTGTGTGACTTCTCAGCATTTATTCATGATATTTTGTAGTTGTTGTTTTAGCTTTTTGTCCAACACCCTGTGGTGCTCAGGGCTTAACTCTTGACTCTACATTCAGGAATTACTCCTGCTGGTGCTCAAGGGGTTTGGGGATCAAACCCAAGTTAACCAAGTACAAAGCAAGCACTCTACATGCTGTAGAATATTAGTTTACTCCCTCAAACTCCTGATTTTAGTTGTTTCTTTTGGTTTGGTTTGGTTTGGTTTTGAGGGAACACACACAGCAATGCTCCAGGGTTCCTCCTGGCTCTGCATAGAGAAATCACTTTTGGTGGAGCTCAAGAAACCATAAGGGAAGCTGAGGATCAAATTCAGGTCTACCTTATGTTAGGCAAAAACCCATGTACCTCACCCATGTACTATCTCTCTGGCATCCTCCAACCATTGTTTTAAGGAAGAGGCATCAACTGTGTTTTCAACTAGGAAAAAGATGTTTTTTGATAGGAAAATCTCCTGGCAATGTTCTTTGGCTTTTCTTTTAGAGGCAATGAAAAAAATATAAAGGTTGGTTAAAACAAAATAATCAAAAGTTCTAGTTAGTATTTTTTTTTTGTCAAAACATTAGAAAATTTTAGAACTTTAGAAATGCTTGCATAAGTGAAAAAGAACACATCATCGGCAAACCGCTGAAAAGCTAGCAGAAAATTTAATGCTAATATAGGAGATAATTTGGTAAATAGGACTTTGGGCTTTGTTAGAGTTCTCAGCTCTCTTTCATGCAGCTTTTAAAATACCACATTCTCCCCTAAGACTTCCCTATATTCAGAAGATGATAAAACTATACGCTATTTGGCTGTCAAATTATAAAGATTTTTTTCTTAAAAAATGTATTCTAATACTATTTCTCTTAACAACTATAAAGTATAACTATAGTCATATTTATATATTTATTCTCTCCTCAATTTCTCTGTAGTCCTTTAAGTTTGACAATGTTGTATACTACATATTGTTTTTTTTTTAAAAAGGTTAATATTTATGTGTTAAGATTTGAGATCCCCATTCAGTCAGAGCTAAACCACTCACGTGGGCTATGGATATGTTGGGCTATGGTCAGAGTTGAGAGAACGTCTCGAAGATTGGCTGCTCTTGGAGCAAGGATTTAGATGCACAGACTAAAATGAGTGATTACCTAAAGTTAACTGATTTGCACAAAAGGAAAAATAGAGGAAAAATCCTTGCTAAAAGTCAAGATTGGGATGAGGAGAAATGAAACACATTTAGCATTCTTTGAATTATTGTCTGATTAAAAACAGAAGGTTAGAGAAAGCTAGTTAATAAGGTTCTGTTATCTAAATGCCAACTGGCAGGGTGGTTATCTCTTTTATATACCTACTATTATTGAGAGTTGGAATCTCTTTATAAAACACAGTGGGTGGTTGAGGTTGCAAAAAGCTAAATGAGAGCAATTTTAAAAAGCACAGAGTAGAAGTAGATTAAAGAAACAAAAAGACAAACAAAAAGCACTTCAAGTTGAAGACTTTTTCAAAATTAAAGAAGAAATATAATTCAACGAAATTCAATTTGGGGACCAAAGTCAGAGTACAGCAGTTAGTGTTCTTGCCTTGCATGCGGCCTAACCAAGTTTTGTCCCCAACACCACATGTGGTCCCCCAATCTGTTCTAGAAGTGATCTCTGAGAACAGAGCCATCAGTAAGTCCTGTGCACTGTTAAGGTAATCAAAAACAAAGAAACAAAATATGGGGCCGGGGAGGTAGCGCTAGAGGTAAGGTGTCTGCCTTGCAAGTGCTAGCCAAGAAAGGACTGCAGTTCGATCCCCTGGCATCCCATATGGTCCCCTCAAGCCAGGGGCAATTTCTGAGCACTTAGCCAGGAGTAACCCCTGAGCATCAAATGGGTGTGGCCCAAAACACCAAAAAAAAAAAAAGAAACAAAATAAATACAACTGAATAAATGAACAGAAAAATGAATATATTTTAGAAAACGTTGCAATCTTAGAACCATGAAAACAATTTTATTGAGAATTTCTACATAATTTATGCTAATTTAATAAATGGGATAAAATATAATTTATATAAATATAATCTCAATATAGTATTACATTATGAAATTTAGTACTATGGTTACTAAACAGTATTCTACTACTCTGAATTTTGTATTCAAGTATTTTAGCATTCTTTATACAAGAGTTTTACTTACAATCAAAACTAAGAGCAGAGAGAGGTAGGGGGATGGAGAGAATGAGATGAAACTGGTTGAGAGTGTTTCATGGAATTGGCACACGTTAATGTACAGACTAGTGAATTACAAAATCTGCAGAATTGGCCTGGAGATCCAAGAAAGAGCTGTAATTTGAGTTTGAGGACAGTTTTCTGGTATAATTTCCTCCTCCTCACAGAAAGTTAGTTTTTATTTTATATCATCAACTGATTGAATTATTTCTAGTCAAAATGCAGAGCGCAATTTATTACAAATTTGCTGATCCCAATGTTAATAACATTCTAAATTGCCTTCACATAAATATATAGTTTTATTTCATCAACTATCTGTGTTTAGCAACTTAGCCAACATGACACATAACGTTATATGCTACCTTCATAAAAAAATGGAAATATATGGATGGGGAGAATATGAAAATAAATTTTAAACTGCAGACACCATATATATTAAATTAATTAATTGTAAAGTTTAAAAAATAATGAAATCACTTCATTTGGGTCAAAATTAGTGAAGGATTTCACTTGAGAGAGTAAAAGTATAAATAAGTTATCTTGAATAACTTACCGATAGAAATATCACTGTACTCTAGATAAATTAAAAACTCAATGCAATGCTAGCATATAACAAATGTAAGAAAGATTACATTAGTGAACAAAAAAAGATATACATATATACATATAATTTTTTGCACCAATGTTTAGTATTTGAAAACATCATGGACATATATAATGGACAATTAAAAGAGGAAATTTTAATCATGTTAAACAAGTGACAAACAGGATACATAAAAAAATAATAAAATAAGTGGAAAAATTTCATAGCAGACATTTTAGAAAAGGACTTACGTGGAGTAAGTCAATATTGAAATAAATGTTGGGAGGCCTAAAAAGGAGTTATGAGGGTTTTCAGAGAAATAGTTCAAGTAATTCTCTGCCCATTAGGCTGGTGGTTTTCCATGGAAGCTCAATGATGCAGGTCTGCTCAAACTCTGCTTGCTGGGGATTACCTGGGTTGCCTTAGCAGTGCTCATTGACCTCCAGAAACACACCCTGTGTGGTTTGGGGGACCATAGAGTGCAAGGGGAACCATAACTTAGAGTGCAAGGTATGTACCTTACCCCCAGACTATATTTCTAGCCCTCTTAATAAATACCTAAACTTATAAACATATAAGTAGAAATGTTTAAAATGTTTAAATGTCAAAGTTGTTAGTAAAAACAAAAATAAAATTAAAATAGGTTCAAATATAGTAAATATTTTAGAAAAGAGGATTTTTAACATTCTGTTTATAGAAGTTGATGTTGCCTTGGATGTCTAACATATAACCCATTAGCACCATGCGAAGTTATTTGTATTTATGTGCTGTATGCTTTTATTTTATAACCGGTTGTATAAATCACAAACAATAAAGTCCCAAGGCAAATAAAATGAAACACAGTTAAAAGTAAATTTGTGTTTTTAAATAAAGTGTATACATAAAATTCAATGTTTGTATACTATGGAAATGAGAAAATCATAGGTTGATATGCACTTGAAATCAGTATAGCTTTTAAAAATACAGTTGTTAATGAATAAAATTAAGAAAAAGAATTTGATCTTACAATAAGTCCTTATGTTTTTGATGTATTCTTTAAAACATAATAAAATGTTTCTAAATGAACATGCAAAATACAAGGAAAGATAATCAGTCTGAAATGGTATTTGCATATGGGACAAAAAAATGAGAGCAAAGACTAGGATATTTTAAATAAACAGAATGAGAACTATCTTAGAAAAAGAATGATCGTACTTTGCCAGATAGGTAAATTGTTGAACTATGAAAGAATACTATTGAAAATGATAATAGTATAATATCATTATGCTATTTATAATTATTAATGTAATTATAATTAAATATTTATTAATAAGGAAGATCATGTAACAAGGTAGGATTTATAAGTAGGTAAACATGGTTAAAAAATGCTCCCTATCTTTTCAACAACTCAACTTTTTCCAGTATTTAGGAATCAATACAAACTGATAAGAAAAATCAATTAAAAGTATTAGATCAGAGAACTAGGAACATGATAAATATGATTCAGTAACTATACAATAAAAGGGATCAATGGCAAATCTAACAGAAACTTAAAATAATTTAGTGACAGTAGAATATAAGCTTAACTTAGCCTAGGGATGGACCTCCATAGTCCTACAAAAACCTATATGGACCTACAAGGTTCCATATATAAAACCTTGGGTTGGTTCCCAGAATTTAATATGAAATAAATTAAGTAAAATCAATACTGGACTCCAACTGTTGATCATTTATCTACAAACACTGGATTTTATTAAAATTCAAAAATTTTTATTTCTGTGGAAACTGTTAAAAATATCCACTGGGATACTTTAAGTATAAACCTGTGTTAATAAGAATTTTATAAACCATGAAGCTTAAATTAATTTTAATGTAGGAAAAAGGCCAAGCCATAGACATAGATAAAAACAATTTGTTGTATGTTAATAATAAATTTGTACCCAAACTATACAAATATTTTTAGAAAATTAAAAAAATATTTTTAGAAATGGATTAAAGATTAGAATATATACTTTATTGAAGAGACAAATATGATTAATAAGTATATAAACTATGCAAACTAAGTTGGCTATTTATTGGAAATTAAAGCAACTATAATATACTCATACACACCAATTGTAAGGTCTAGTATCCCCCAAAGTGACAAAATATGATGATTATGATAGAACAATAGAAAATCATTAATTGCTAGAGGAAGCACAATATTGCCCAGGTAATTTAGAAGAGAATTTTCTCTAGAAGATCTACAATTAGTTTGCTGGAATGTTAACCTATTGATGTAAAATTTTATTGCAATACCCACATATGAATGCAGTGGGCATTTTTATTTACAAAGTCACTAGAGATTTTGCCTTCCAGTGATTGAAGCATGGCCACTATTAATACCCAAATTCCCCAGCTTTAATTCATCTGCGGCTTCTTGTCAAAAGGAATACCAGAATTTTTGTTAAATACATTAATGATGGAACTGAAGATTTATCTTATTGTATCATAGTGTTAAACTTTTTTTTCTAAATTGTGTTCTTTTACAGTGTGTTTTAAGTAGTTTTATAGTCTTTTAAACAGTTTTAGAGTTTTAATAAGTAATAGTATTTTTATAATTTTATTAGGCAATAGGTATAATTTAAATGTGATTAACCATGCTATTAGCTTCTGGTTTTGCTTGCTTTTAAGGACTTTTGAGTTGATTTTTAGCTGACATAAGCCCTGCCATTAAAGGCTGCAATTATAAAAAAAAAAACAGGCCTGAAGAGCCAGTTAATTCCTGGAATTAATTAATTAATTAATTAATTAATTCCTTTGGGGCAGCTATGTCCCCTCCCCTAGCTGACTTTCAAGATAACCATAAAGAGCATAAGATATCTTAGATGGTCACAAGAGGGAGGGACTAAAATGACCTAGTGGGTATAGCAAATGGTCCTTAAAGGTTAGAAAGGGATGACTACACATGTTTACCCTGAAGGAGTAACTATTTAATTAATAACTTAAAGCACATATATCAGGACCCACCCAGGAAGTGGTGGACCCCAGAGTTCTGGATGAATAAACCTCCTCTAAGTGATTGCATCTCTGAAGGTTTGTGGTCTTTTATTGAGGCAGTGGGATTTCCTGGACCCTGGGCTTCCCAGACCCTGGGCTTCCTCTGGGCCTTGGGCTTTGAGACCCTTTTTATAATAGCAGAATTTATTGAGAACCAATTTGTCAACAGGTACACATTTGCACAGCTTGAGTTTATATTGATATTTTCATTCAGATCTAAACCCCTGAATTGTCTACTGCACTCATAAAGGACATCCTGACCTAATTCTGAATTTCAATTTTTGGATTTATCATTTCTCTTATGTCTATGTGTTCTTGTTTATTTAATTGTCCTGTTCAAACTTGCTATTTCCTTAGTAATGCTTGATACCATACCCCCCAGTTGTTAGCAAGATGCATGAATAGTGCCTCCATCTCAGCTTGAAATTTGGTATTCTTGGTTTTCTTTGCTCCTGTGTCCTTTGATATAACATGCCACTGGAGGGATGGCATTAATGATAAACCCCAATTTATTACTATCTTAAGTCATTTTATTCATTTGCTCTAGTTTGAAGAGCTAAAAGGAATACTTTTGAAAAATGACAACCAGTAATTTATCTTCTTTGCAGCCCCTGGAGAGTCACATCAATATCAGAGTTGCAGGGCAGGCTGAGAGAGTGTCTGCTTCCACAAACCACAAGGAACCCTCTAGGGACACATTGGTTGTTTGTTGTATTTTTCTAGCAAACAGTGAAGAAAACAATAGTGAACAAAGGAGAAAGTTGGGAAGAGAAAAGCTAGGATTGTAAAGCCACTTAACAGATAGATAATGTGAAAAACAAATCTCATCATCATAACAATAAGGTATAGAAAGGTACTTTTTAAAAGTGTTATGTAAATTTCAACTCATTCTTTTGTAATCAAAATAACTAAGTGCTTTTTGTCTACAGTAGTTTTACACCTCATTACACCAAATTACCATGCTAATTTTCTTATCTTTCTTTTATTTAATCTAAAGTGAAATGAGATAAAGAAAACTATTATACAATCTTGATTCTTAATTTTTAATTCAGTACTTATTTTGTTATGAACAATGGCATACTTGGTTACATATTGATTAGGAAAAAAATCAATTGTAGTCTACTGTTGATAACATTTACCCCCATATTTAACTTAATTTATAAAACAAATAAAAGTAAATAATTATTCTTAGATCATACAGGTTTCCATTTACATTGTTTTCTTTCAATTGTCAAATTTACAATTAAATATTTTTAGTGGAAGTATTTTATTTTTCTTTTTTTAATATTTGGTGCTTAAAAAGAGTTTATTTACTTACTAACTGAAGCTATGCCAAATTTAATACTAGAACAGGATGTGTAAGTCTTCTAAGAGAGGTTCATAGAGGAAATTAAAACAGTAAAAGGTGAAACATTCTTTTTTTTCTGTGTAATCATGAAGGACAGTAACTTAACAAAAATTTTGTTGATTTTAGGACTAGGAAATGTTTTAATAAGTAGTGACCTTTATTTAGAGATAAAAAGTGATAATATTGAAGGTGGGAGTAAAATATTCTATAGGCAAAATTTATTTGTTTATCAATCTATAAGCTAAATAAACCTAATTATAGCTATAACTAAACAAAAGTTCATTGTAATTGGTGAGGTGAAGTGTCCGATATAGCGTATCTATCTTCCTAACCCCAAAAGTAATGTTTATTTTTGAATACAAATATAATAATTCCTTAATATTAAGTTCTTATATATCTTTAATTTTTTTCAGTAACTACAACCAACAAAAACATAACTCATTTTAATGAGCCAAGTTTATTATACTCAAAATATAAGATGGAAACTTGGTGGCAGGGGTTGACAAGCATTCAGTGTTTATAACAATATGGTTTTAAATTACAAGTGCTTTTCATTGCAGACATTCTTAGGGAAAAAAAGATCTTCAATAAAAGATGCTATAGAAAAATGAGAAAAGATAAATGATAAGCTGTTATACTGATGGCTGTTATGGACCACTCAGTGTTTACTCTGTGGGATAGTTTATAGAGAGAAAGCTTGAATCTTTATGCTTGGGAATACACAAAATCATAAAAATGTAATGGCTGGTTTAACCTAGAAAGAGTTTTCTAATCAGTTAGTTCCTGACAGAAAGTGGAAATTGTATCTTAGGGAAGATTTATTCTGCTCTTCTCCCTTTAATTTTCAGAGCTCAGGAATGCTTTGAAGATGTTGGAAGAGCTGATAAATTTTCACAGCATCATATAGGAACTGTATGAATAGGAAAAAATCCTATCTAGAGAAAACTAACTTGTTTGCACATGATTCCCAGCGTTATTAATTCATTCCACATTTATATTGATAAAGATGGATATTATAGAAGAACTGAATTTATGGATTAAATTAGCAATTTAATCTCCATGACAAAATGCAAAAATGATAAAGTAATTAAGTACAACATTTATAGTTTTCTGAATAATTTAGCTGACTAGTAATTATTAGCATGATTATAACATGGCATAAACAACTGTGTGGCACAAATATGTGATTATGCACAATATATGCCAAGCTGGCACTTACTGAACATATTTTGCTGATTTTACAGGCAATTAATAAATACTTAGATACTGCAGCTGGGCTGAAAATGCTACATAATTTACCAGAAATTGTGTGTATGAGTGTTTGACTATCTGTGTTAGATGAACTAAGCTAAGTGGTATTGCTTATTAATAAAGCTACTATAATTTAGTTACCTTAATAGTAAAAACGTTTTACATGGAGATAAATCCCATTTCCTTGATTCCATTTTAAGCCTCATTTGATTTTTAGAAAAGCCTGTTGTCACAGACATTATAATAAAAGTATTTTGATTTAAAATTTTATATCAAAATAGAATCCATACTCAGATTTTTACCAAAATGATATTATTATACATCAAGAAAATGATAACTAAACATTTATGTAAAATATCTTTTAAAGTATGTCTCTTGGGCTATTCGGAGCATCAATTTGAGGTGATGTCAGAATATTGTGGTGGAGTATTTGAACTTAGGTTTTGTTGCGGGAAATGCTATGACATCTACAATATAGCTGAAATTGATTAACAAGTGATACAGTGCATATATTACCAAAATTAAAACTGAGGTTATATCAAATCAATTTGAAAACTGATCTCGGTATTTTGTTCATAAAAACATTACTGTTGAAAACCTGCAATTCTGTATTTTCTGAGATATTAGCATATACAAATTAAAATAGCAATATATATATATAAGCTGGATATTATATAAATATGTTATATGACATGGACAAATATAAATGAAGAGATAGAAATATGAAAAAATAGTAACAAGAATGAATAGCAACAAAAAGAAAAAGAAACAATTATAGAAAAGGAAATAGCAATCCTCAAATGATCTAGTTCTATTGTGATGTTTGATTGTATATTTAAGGGACCTGAAAAAAATAAACAGAAAAACTCAAGGATGATAAAGCTAGGCAAAATTTAATACTTCAAGTTCTTTCAGAAATTGAGTGTTGTTTATATTTTACTTGTGATAAACATTAGTCAGTAAAACATAAAATATATTATTTTATCACATAGCTCTTAGGGTTAAAATTTATAGCTAGTTAGATGTTCAAAGTTCCAATTCACAAGCAAAAATTTCTGAGTTGCTCTTCACTTTAGTATATTTTCTTTGTATATGTGTGTACATGTCTTTATTTTTATTTGGTTTGTTTTGGTAAGGGAGTTTTAAGGAATTATAATGAATATTTTAACTTAAACAAAGGCATTCCAATGTCTATGTTGTTTCTCAAAACATTTCTTAAAATAATTTCTTATTATTTCTTAATAATTCTAAAAATATATTTGAATATTAAGAATATAGTAATACGAAAACCGGCAAGGCTTTGCAAAAGCCGTCTCCCTGTGTATGACACCAGGCAGGGAAAATCCGAGAAAGTACAACGGCCCAGTGGGGCCCAACTGTGAAAAACTGTGAGTGTGACCTGTCTATGTCTGTCTACTGTCCTCTTGCGTGAAACTCTTGCGAGTGGGGCAAAAAGAGGCTCCAGAAACCTCGCTCGCCCAGAGGCCATTTTCAGGGAGGGACTACAGAGCATGAAAACCGGCAAGGCTTTGCAAAAGCCGTCTCCCTGTGTGTGACACCAGGCGGGGAAAATCCGAGAAAGTACAACGGCCCAGTGGGGCCCAACAGTGAAAAACTGTGAGTGTGACCTGTCTATGTCTGTCTACTGTCCTCTTGCGTGAAACTCTTGCGAGTGGGGCAAAAAGAGGCTCCAGAAACCTCGCTCGCCCAGAGGCCATTTTCAGGGAGGGACTACAGAGCATGAAAACTGGCAAGGCTTTGCAAAAGCCAGCTCCCTGTGTGTGACACCAGGCAGGGAAAATCCGCGAAAGTACACCAGCACAGTGGGGCCCAAATGTGAAAAACTGTGAGTGTTCCGCTTCGCTACGCGGCTGTGCACTCTTTCTAAGGAAAGAACACCATTGCAACAAGAAGGAAAAATCACACTAAGAATGGCTCTATATCACAGAAGCAAACATTTCTCTGGACTGTCTTCTCTGTTGCATGCTCGGGCCTAAGATTTGACCCAGAGTGAGGCTTCATCCACGGAGGACTCCCCTCCCTTAGAGGCAAGTCAGCCCATCCAGAAAGGGAAGAGCCAGAGGAGTGTACTGCCTGCATCATATAGACAATGAATACCACCACAACACGTAGAAAAACCCACAATACAAGTGTGACAATGGGGAAACAACGCAGGCCAGCATCAGACATAGAGAATGAAGATGACAATTCTGAGGACCAGATAATGACCAACCAACTAATCAACCTCTCAGATAAGGACTTTAGACTAGCAATATGGAAGATGCTCAAAGATCTCCAAGAAATCATGGATCGAGTTGAACAGAACACTAATAAGAACCAAGAAAATATGAAGACAGAAATCACAAAACTCCAAACTGAAATAACATGTCAACTAACAGGACTGAAAAAGTCAGTAAACGAAGTGAATGACAAAATGGATAAGCTCTGGGACAGGGTATCAGAAGCTGCGAATAGACTTGGTGCTGTGGAAGATGAGATACATAACAATTCCATACAGCAGGAGAGATTGGACAAAAAACTTAAAGCAAATGAGCAGACAATGGAAAAATTAGTCAAAGAATGGGAACAGATGAAAATAGAAGTCTATGATAAGATCAACAGAAACAACTTAAGAATCATTGGAGTCCCAGAGACCCAGGAAGAAAATTTCCAGGAAGAATCAACGGTCAAGAACATCATTAAAGAGAAACTTCCAGAGCTAAAGAATATCTGTGATCAAATCCTGCATGCTTGAAGAGTACCAACCAAAAGAGACCCCAGAAAAACCACCCCAAGACACATCCTAGTCACAATGACAAATCCCACAGATAGAGACAGAATTCTGAAAACAGCAAGATCAACAGGGGAAATCACGTTCAAGCAAGCTTCCCTGAGATTTACAGCAGACCTATCACCAGAAACACTCAATGCCAGAAAGCAGGGGTGGGATATTGTGACAAGACTGAATGAAATGAATGCTTCACCCAGAATACTATACCCAGCAAAACTCACTTTCCGGTTTGACGGAAGAATACATGGTTTCACAGACAAAAAACAGCTCAGAAACTTCACAGACACAAAACCAGTCTTAAGAGAAAAACTGAAAGACCTAATCTAAGACAAGACTACCCAAAAGACACACCAAATTTTGAAATAAAGATGGCATTAAATCCCAGGACAATATTTTCTCTCAACGTCAATGGACTAAATGCACCAGTTAAGAGACACAGAGTGGCTAAATGGATCAAAAAACTCAATCCAACCTTCTGTTGCCTACAAGAAACAAACCTGAATAGTCAGAACAAACATAGACTCAAAATAAAAGGCTGGAGAAAAATTATCCAAGCAAACAACACCCATAAAAAAGCTGGAGTGGCCATACTAATATCAGATAATGCAAACTTTATACTCAGGAAGGTTGTAAGGGACAAAGATGGACATTTTATATTAATCAAGGGGTATGTAGAGCAGGAAGAATTCACTCTCCTAAACATATATGCACCGAATGAGGGGCCAGCAAAATATTTAATACAACTGTTGACAAATCTGAAAAATAATATCAACAACACAATAATTGTGGGGGACCTAAACACGGCTTTGTCAACACTGGATATGTCAACCAGACTGAAACCCAACAAGAATATACTAGACCTGAAAAGAGAAATGGAAGAAAGAGGCCTAGTGGATATATATAGGACACTCCATCCCCAGAAACCTGGATATACATTCTTCTCCAATGTACATGGGACATTCTCCAGGATAGACTACATGCTGGCACATAAAACATACCTCCATAAGATCAAGAGGATAGAAATTTTGCAGACTACCTTCGCTGACCACAAGGCTCTGAAATTATTTGCGAACTCCAAAGGGACTCAGAAGAAACACTTTAACACCTGGAAGTTAAACAGCCTCATGCTCAATAACCAGTGGGTCCGAGATGAAATCAAGGAGGAAATAAAAAGGTTCCTGGAAACAAATGACAATAAAGACACAAACTTTCAGAACTTATGGGACACAGCAAAAGCAGTACTGAGAGGAAAATTTATAGCTTTGCAAGCACACATCAGGAAGGAAGAAGGAGCTTACCTGAGTAGCTTAATGACACAGCTAATAGAACTAGAAAATGCTCAACAAAAGGACCCAAGAATAGGAAGACAGAAGGAAATAACAAAGCTGAGAGCAGAAATCAACAAAGTGGAAACTCAAAAAACAATCCGAAAGATCAACGAAAGCAGAAGTTGGTTCTTTGAAAAAATAAAGAAGATTGATAGACCACTGGCAAACCTAACAAAGAAAGAGAGAGAGAGAAACTTGATAACTCGTATCAGGAATGAAAAAGGAGAGATCACTACTGATATGACATAGATTCAAAGGGTAATCAGAAACTACTTTGAAAAACTCTATGCCACTAAAAATGAGAACCTGGAAGAAATGAATAAATTCTTGGACTCTTATAATCTTCCATGATTGAATGAAGAGGATGCAGCATATCTAAACACCCCCATCACCATTGATGAAATTAAAACAGTAATCAAATGTCTGCCCAAAAACAAAAGCCCAGGTCCAGATGGATTCACTAATGAATTCTATCAAACTTTCCAAGAGGAACTACTGCCAATCTTGGCAAGACTCTTTCATGAAATTGAACAAACAAAAACACTTCCAAATAGCTTTTATGAAGCCAACATCACCTTGATACCTAAACCAGACAGAGATACTACCAAAAAAGAAAATTACAGACCAATATCACTGATGAATGCAGATGCAAAGATCCTCAACAAAATCCTGGCAAATAGGATTCAATGCCTCGTTAAAAAGATCATCCACTACGATCAAGTAGGTTTCATCCCAGGAATACAAGGCTGGTTTAACATCCGTAAATCTATCAACATAATATACAACATCAATAACAAGAAAAATAAAAACCACATGATCATATCAATCGACGCAGAGAAAGCATTTGATAAGGTCCAACACCCATTCTTGATCAAAACTCTCAGCAAGATGGGAATGGAGGGAACCTTTCTCAATATAGTGAAGGCCATCTACCACAAGCCAGTGGCAAATATTATCCTCAATGGAGAAAAACTAAAAGCCTTCCCTCTAAATTCTGGCACAAGACAAGGCTGTCCTCTCTCACCACTCCTATTCAACATATCACTGGAAGTACTTGCTATAGCAATTAGGCAAGAAAAGAATATCAAGGGAATCCCGATAAGAAAGGAAGAAGTCAAGCTCTCACTGTTTGCAGATGACATGATACTCTACTTAGAAAACCCTAAAGACTCTATCAAAAAGCTTCTAGAAACAATAGACTCATATAGCAAGGTGGCAGGCTACAAAATTAACACACAAAAATCAATGGCCTTTCTATACACCAATAGTAATAAGGAAGAAATGGACATTAAGAAAACAACCCCATTCATAATAGTGCCACACATACTCAAATATCTTGGAATCAACTTGACTAAATATGTGAAGGACCTATACAAGGAAAACTATAAAACTCTGCTCCAAGAAATAAGAGAGGACACACGGAAATGGAAATGCATACCCTGCTCATGGATTGGCAGGTTTAACATCATCAAAATGGCAATACTCCCCAAGGCATTATACAGATTTAATGCCATCCCTCTAAAGATACCCATGACATTCTTCAAAGAAGTGGATCAGACACTTTTAAAATTCATTTGGAACAATAAACACCCTCAAATAGCTAAAGCAATCATTGGGAAAAAGAATATGGGAGGAATTACTTTCCCAAACTTTAAACTGTACTTCAAAGCAATTGTTATCAAAACAGCATGGTATTAGAATAAGGACAGGTCCACAGATCAGTGGAATAGGCTTGAGTACTCAGAAAATGTTCCCCAGACATACAACCACCTAATTTTTGATAAAGGAGCAGGAAATCCTAAATGGAGCAGGGAAAGCCTCTTCAACAAGTGGTGTTGGCACAATTGGATATCCACTTGCAAAAAATTGAACTTAGACCCCCAGCTAACATCACGTACAAAGGTAAAATCCAAATGGATTAAAGACCTCGATATCAGCCCCCAAACCATAAGATATATAGAACAGCACATAGGCAAAATACTCCAGGACATTACAGGCATCTTCAAGGAGGAAACTGCACTCTCCAAGCAAGTGAAAGCAGAATTGAACAGATGGGAATATATTAAGCTGAGAAGCTTCTGCACCTCAAAGGAAATAGTGCCCAGGATACAAGAGCCACCCACTGAGGGGAGAAACTATTCACCCAATACCCATCAGATAAGGGGCTAATCTCCAAAATATACAAGGCACTGACAGAACTTTACAAGAAAAAAACATCTAACCCCATCAAAAAATGGGGAGAAGAAATGAACAGACACTTTGACAAAGAAGAAATACACATGGCCAAAAGACACATGAAAAAATGTTCCACATCACTAATCATCAGGGAGATGCAAATCAAAACAACGATGATATACCACCGCACACCACAGAGAATGGCACACATCACAAAGAATGAGAATAAACAGTGTTGGCGGGGTTGTGGAGAGAAAGGAACTCTTATCCACTGCTGGTGGGAATGCTGTCTAGTTCAACCTTTATGGAAAGCGATATGGAGATTCCTCCAAAAACTGGAAATCGAGCTCCCATACGATCCAGCTATACCACTCCTAGGAATATACCCTAGGAACACAAAAATACAATACAAAAACCCCTTCCTTACACCTCTATTCATTGCAGCTCTATTTACCATAGCAAGACTCTGGAAACAACCAAGATGCCCTTCAACAGACGAATGGCTAAAGAAACTGTGGTACATATACACAATGGAATATGATGCAGCTGTCAGGAGAGATAAAGTCATGAAATTTTCCTATACATGGATGTACACGGAATCTATTATGCTGAGTGAAATAAGTCAGAGAGAGAGAGAAAAACGCAGAATGGTCTCACTCATCTGTGGGTTTTAAGAAAAATGAAAGACACCCTTGTAATAATAATTTTCAGACACAAAAGAGAAAAGAGCTGGAAGTTCCAGCTCACCTCAGGAAGCTCACCACAAAGAGTGATGAGTTTAGTTAGGGAAATAACTACATTTTGAACTGTCCTAATAACGAGAATGTATGAGGGAAATGGAAAGCCTGTCTAGAGTACAGGCGGGGGTCGGGTAGGGAGGAGGGAGACTTGGGACATTGGTGATGGGAATGTTGCACTGGTGATGGGTGGTGTTCTTTACATGACTGAAACCCAAACACAATCATGTATGTAATTAAGGTGTTTAAATAAAAAAAAATGAGAAAAAAATGAATATAGTAATACAGAAGCATAAAGTACAGTTACATTGTAGAATAATCTGATAGTGGTGGTTAGTGTAGTTAAATTTAATTTATATGATCTTTAGGTTATAAAGATATTTTATATTAACATATAATTTAATAATTCAGTAGGGTAGAGCTGGAGAGTTATTAAAATGGGTAAGTAAGATATGTGCCTTGGATATAACCTACCCCAGCTTAATGCCTGACACAGATATCTCCTTCAGACATAATCTTTGGGCTCAAAGACAGAATTAAGCCAAAACTCATTAATGGTGACTCAGAAATCAAAATAACTAAAACAAACAAAAATGTTCATTAGTGATTCTGTATCTTTAATAGTGAAGATATAAAGGAGTGACTAAAATATTTTCTGAAATAAATTTTATCTCTCTATTTTGTTTGTTTGTTTTTGGACCACATCCAGCTGTGCTCAGGAATTATTCCTGGCTCTGCACTCAGAAATTGCTCCTGGCAGGCTTGTGGGACCAATGGGATGCCAGGTATCAAACTCAGGTCCGTTCTCGGGTAGGCCATATGTAAGGCAAACACCCTAACACTGTGCTATCGCTCTGGTCCCAAATATTAAATGTGTTTCAATGATATACTAACCACTAATCATTGGAACATTCTGGTTTTAAATTTTAAGTGAGAATTCAAGGGGCTAGAGCAGATGCTTTATATGTGACAAGTTGAGATCAAACATTAATGAATAGTCCCTTAAGAACACCAATAGAGGCTCTAAAATTTTAAATTCTTCGGGGCT